>NC_060130.1:811441142-811748976 GCF_021461395.2 Schistocerca americana | reverse complement strand
TGTCAACTGCGATGAACACTCATTAAATAGCTCAACGCTTTCCATGTTGGATTTCAGCCATTTATTGGTCCAGAAAATAATTTGAGCGCAATCACTTTACTGGAGGACATTAAGTTCGGGAACTTTATTATGAATACTTCAACAATTTACTGATAAATTTTCGACTGTCTGAGCATCGTCAGACTTTAAACTGTTTTGCCAGTGAAACGGAACTGAGCACTTCACCACTGCCCTCTTTCACCCACAAAGTCAACACTGTGTTGAAGAGTTGGTCAGGACTTTCAAATCTCAAATGTGTACAGGCCTGACTGATGACACACAGCAAGGATGCACTGCCAGGTCTTGTTTTTACATAGCAGCACGTAGTTGTGAACAATGTACACGAACTGAGTCTTTTGAATAGTGCATGCACCACACACTGTTAGACCTGCTTCTTCCAGCTCAGCATACCTAGCCCACATGCTGTTAGGCCTGCTACAACTCAATATGATGTAGAAGGCTATGGGAGGTGACAGTTTTTTTGCTTTTGCAGCCAATCAGGAACAGTTTGCTCATCACCATATTTAACAATCATTTCTTCAAATGTAGTAGAAAGTAAATGGAAAAATCTCTCACAGGAAAACTCCCAGCAGAATGTTGAAAAATCACCTCTCATAAAATTCAATTTCATTAATGTGTCACCAACTTCAATTCCTGATATCAAGAAAATTATACATTCTCTCAAGTATAAAAGCTAATCTGTTTTTAATGGTGTTTCCAATAGAGTACTAAATGTGGCATTTTTCCAGAGAGGCTGAAATATGGCCGTGTTCATAAGATATATCAAGAACTGCTGTCCTGTTTCTCTGCTGACATTTTCCAAAATTTTTGAAATGGTGATGTATTCTAGAACAGTATCTCGCCTTAGCAACAATAATATTCTCAGTAAATCACAGCTTGGGTTTCTGAATGGTTGCTCTATTGAGAATCCCATTTACATGTTCACTCACCACATTTTGCAAGCAGTGTATAATAGAATAGCACCAGTTGGTATTTCCTGTGACCTATTTGAGGCATCCAACTGTGTATATCACAGTATTCTCCAGGATAAATTCAAGTTTTATGGGATTGGTGGTATAGCCACTCAATGGATGTCATACCTAATCAAAAGAATGCAGGAAGTCGTACTTACTAATTCAACCAATATAGTCCATGGACATAATTCTAACTAGTGAGAAATCATGTATGAGGGTTTCCAAGGCTTGACCTGAGGACCACTATTGTTCCTCATATCTGCAAACAATCTTCTGTCTAGTACACAACAAAGCAAACAGAATTAGTTCTTTTTGCAGATGACAATAGCATTGTAATCAAGTCAGTCTCTCTCTCTCTCTCTCTCTCTCTCTCTCTCTCTCTCTCTCTCTCTCTCTCTCTCTCTCTCTCTCTCTCTCTCTCTCACACACACACACACACACACACACACACACACACACACACACACACACAGAGAGAGAGAGAGAGAGAGAGAGAGAGAGAGAGAGAGAGAGAGAGAGAGAGAGAGAACAAAGTTTCTAAAACAGGGTGTATATGTGGACAAAAAAAAATCCCGGATTTTTCTATCTCATACTTTTTCCGTGTTAAGTGACAGTATATTTACCCTCTGAACTGTAGAACTTATCAATCTTTTCAATAGTTAACGTTTTATACACCACCGTAGAACTTCCCGGCACGTAAGTAAACGAAACCCAGCATTAAAATAAATAAATAAATAAATAAAAAGTTCTGGAATACGCTTTGATGTGCAGCAACATGTACGCTGCATATTTCGGTATTACGAAAGTATAAATTCGAATTCCAACAAACACAGCACTTTAGTTTTCGAAGAATTGAAATCGAGATTGCAATGCCCTCTTGTAAGCATGTCATAGATCATGTCACGTCATCTCGCCAGCTGATGACAACAAATATTTAGAACATACGACAGGTGATGTAGCGAGCCAACAGCAACATCACTGTTAAGCAGCACGAACACACAAATAGGCAAAGTGAATGGGTTAAATTAATATACATGGTGTAGCTACATGAAAAGTTATGCTTTCATGTATAATATTGGTCTCTAAGATTAATAAGCTGCAAGAGAAGGTAAGCTTTCACATGTAATATCGGTCTTTTTTGCCTGTGTTTCGGTTTAAGAGACATCACACAAATGTGCCAGTAAAATTTAAAACAATGACAAAAATGTCTGGTCTTCTGGGCTCTAAATTCTTTTCAGTGGCTGGTCTTCAAAGTGTTAAAGAGAGAGTCAGACGCTCTGTGATACAAGAAATTCATCGCGCATTCTCACACGTAACAATTTACTTTGGCTAAAAGGTAATTTGCTTTGAAAATAACGCTTTTCAAACCACCATTCGCAATATTTTTTTGAGACTTGTTAGAAAGAGGTTTGTTTCAGCAGTTGGCAGACAGCGCCGCCGGAAAACAGGCGTTAATGCGCGTGCGCAGCTACGATGACGTAGGAAGCCCGTAGTTGGTACGTATAAAGCATTAAGAGACCTTACATTACGCCATAAAGGAAAGAGGACATCATACTCCAAGAGCATCGAAATTTCGTAAACCATACTAAAATGCACGATTCGACTTTAAATGCACACTCGTATTTTCAGATTCACAATGAAGTATTTATTTTTTTTATTTGTCGTATGACAATACAGACACACAAGAAAGAAACAGACAAATCACTAAAATAACAAACGTTAATAATTGCAAACAAACATCACTAATATAACAAAGTTTAAAGATTTCATACAAACATCAAGTCTATTGATAAAACCTATCGGATTTGGAGTTGCGAGCAGGAAGTCGTCGGGGCTCCCATTATAGGCTCTTCTGGAACACTCTTCAACAATGTGCCTGATGGTCTAATTTTCTCCGCAGTCACACTGAGGGGATGGTATTTTACCCCATTTATACAGGGAGTAAGCACATCTGCCATGACGAGTTCGAATCCTATTCAGAGTGGACCACGTTTTGCATGGTAGGTCAAAACCAGGTGGCTTTTGTGTGATGCAAGGCATGTTATGACTTTGCCATGCATTTCATTTTTCAGACCATGCGTTTTTATTCTGAAACCTTCTTGTGCACAGGTCCTTGACGTTCTTGTTTGCGGGTTCCTAGATCGAAGCCTATTAGTGTTTGCAGCCTCAGTGTCTTGGTAGATTGGCAGGCTTTGATTTCCCCATGATGTTTTTGAATTCACGTACAAGGGTGTCAGTACGTGGTGTGGCAGCGGGATGTGGCTTAATATTGGGAGCCATTATGTTGGAGTGAGTTTAATTACTCCATAAATCATTCTTAGAGTGTTATTCGACTGGACATCCACCTTTTTTTACATGTGGGCTGTTTAGCCAAATTGGAGCACAGTATTCGGCAGCCGAGAATACAACTGCTAAAGCAGAGGTGCGGAGAGTGGAGGCCGTTGCTCCCCAGGTAGTACCACAGAGCTTTTGAATGATGATGTTTCTTGCCTTTAATTTTTCGGCAGTCTTTGTCAGGTGCTCTTTAAAAGATAGTGTTCTGTCCAGCGTCATGCACAAGTACTTCGGAGTTTTACTGTGCCTGAGAACGGTGTTTTCAAATCGAGTGTTGAGTTCCTTTCCAGCGAGTTTGTTGTCGAAGTTGAAGCAACTAACCTCTGTTTTGGAAGCATTTGGTTGAGGTCTCCACTTACGGAAATATTCACCCATCATCTTCATGTCATTCGTTAGGATGTCCACAGATGCTTCAATTGTGCTACATCTTGTAGCGAGGGCCCAATCGTCAGTAAACCCGAACTTTCTTGATTGTGTTTCCGGGAGGTCTGCAATATAGAGGCTAAACAGCAGTGGTGCAAGCACTGATCCTTGTGGTAAGCCATTATTTAGTTTTTTGATGGAGCCGTAGTCAGTGTCCATACTTATTTGGAACACCCTATCATTGAGCATGCTGTCTATTAAGCGTGCTATAGATTTGCAAGGAATTACTCGGAGAATTTTGTACATGATGCCTTCTTTCAACACAGAGTCGTAAACTGCTGAGAGGTCAATAAAGGCCACTGACGTTTTCAATTTTCTCTGGAATCCCGCCTCAATTAAGTAGTGAATGACAACACCTGATCAGTACAACTTCTTCCTGGCAGAAAGCCCGCCTGTTCGACTGGGATCACCCTGAACAATTCTGGGCTAATTCTCTTATATATAAGCCTCTCTAGTTATTTGTAAATTACAGACAGCAGGGCAATTGGTCTGTAGCTTTTTGGGTTGTCAGCTGGCTTCCCAGGCTTTAGAATAGCTAATACCTTAGAGCATTTGAGTTCTTGTGGGATATTGACAGTTTGTATAATGTTTGTAAAAAATCGAACCAGCCTTACTTTTATATACTTGCCACAGTTTATTATGAATTCAGAGTGAACGTTGTCGAAACCTGGTGCCTTTGTTGGTTTGACATCTTTCAGAGCTTTTTCTATGTCAGTTTCTGTGGCTTCATTTTTTAAGATTTTGAGTTCTCACTTCACTTGTATTGTGTTTTATACTTTGGTGTCCTACAAGTTAACTAGATGTACAGCTATGGCATTTGGTCTTACAGCTGCTTTTTGTCGTCGTGCTGGTGGGCCACTCCCTAGTTTTCTCAGCAGTGACCATGCTTGCCTGCTAGACGTTTGGAAATTGAGGCTTTCTACAGTTTCCATCCACTTTTGTCTTCTGGCCGCATCCAAGCTGTGAAGCAGTTCATCCGCTATTTCCTGATCTCCAGATTCAAGGAAGCTCTGGTATAGTTTTCGCTGGTTTGGGACCATCCAGGGTTGTATTCTTTGCGGTACCCTCTTGGTATGTGCTTCTTCGCCGTGCTTATCATGGCACCAACAAATCTTTCGTAATTTTTGCTAGTAGGTGGTATCCATCCCAAATATTTGTCCAGGTCTGCGGAGAACCCAGTCCAATTGGCTTTTTTAAAATTCCATCTTGGGCGAGGAATAGAGGTAATTAGGGGAATTTGAGTTCCTACCTCTATTACGATTGGACAGTGTTGCAAAATGGGCAGAAGACGAATACTTATGCCATGTATTCGATGCTAAGAATTTATTTACGTTTAGATCAGCTGCCTGGAGACAGGAATACAACCATGACCTGTGTTTCGTCTCGTCCAACAACAGACCAACCTCTCATGGCCTTGTGTAGAGTTCTGCCCGACTTTCCGCACAGTCAACACCATCCAACAATGAAGTATGTTCCAACCTGATACTAAGCTTTTCAGTGTTGTTTTCGGGATGTAATTTTTCTCTGACTACCAGTACTGTATTATCTCATGTTTGGTTCTTTATTATGGTATACTGCCATACTATATGGGAACTATAACTTGGCATGCGGGCACCCCAGTTCCGGATCGGAAACTATCGACAGCAGTCGGGAGATTTCGTGGCGTCGTGATTTGTACATGTTTCCAACTGTATGGCGTACACTGCATTTGTCGTACGCCTTGTTGCCTGCTCTGTCGGTCGCTTAGCTGTGCTGTTAGTGTGTAGCAGCTGTGTTTTCACTGTTTCGAAAATGAGTGATGATCTGGTTGCTGGCCCATCGCAGGAGTTACTGTCGACTCCAGTTCGGGAAAATAATCCGGTTATGAGAACCGCTTGTCGTAAAATGATGAATGTAGTGAAGTGCTGCGATGATGAAAAAAAACAAAAATCGCCGTTACAACCAATTTGGCAGTCTTCCCTCAGAGCTGCGATGTACACTGGGAATAGCCTGCGTAGTACTGCGAGAGTTAGAGAATTTGCCAGGAATCACCCAGACGTATCCCCAGGAACTCCTGGCAAAGAGAGGTTAGTTTCAATTATAATCCTATAAGAGAATATTTCTAAATAGCTCTACATTTGGTTGTAATTAATTTAAAATGTGTACTCTTTTACTGATAGAGCCAGTGGAAAGACAAGATGCTTATAGTAATGACTAATCGTACACTAACCCACTTATCAAAATATTCGAATGCAGTTCGTAAAAAAAGCGTTTTATTCTCTTCCACTTAGGAGAATACGCGGGGAAATTGAATCAGTTGTTGGTGACTTCAACAAACGAGTCATCAGGGACACAATAGAAGAGTTTTACACTGAATAGGGCGGCAGCGAAATCTTAAGCAGTTGACATACTGGCAACAAAGGCCACAAAGTAATTCGCTTTACGCCATGCAATTGCGATTTGAATGCCATTGAGCTTATTGTTTATTTTTTAAAGTTACTGGATGCCACACATTTCAGCATTATTGTATAATAATGCAAGGATGAACAGGCCAATTTTGCTGAAGCTTCTAATTCCGATGCACTAACAGTTTCACTTTCGCACGTAATCGTTTTCTCCGACTCGTCACTTGTATCTGAAGTGCCGACGTCGACAGTGAGATTGTCAATGGCTACGCTATCACACCGCCACGCCTCCAGTACTCCCGCTCAAGCTCTTGCACCATTGCCATTGGGCAAAAAGAAAGAGACTCTTTCGGGAGAGCAACATTACAGGTGACATGTCATCTGAAAATATTGACTCTTGCAAGCACTTTTTTTTCAGGCTGTTACTGCGGAAGACTGGAAAAGTTACTGCAAAAAGGTGCAAGAGCTTGAGCGGGAGTACTGGAGGCATGGCGGTGTGATAGCGTAGCCATTGACAACCTCACTGTCGACGTCGGCACTTCAGATACAAGTGACGAGTCAGAGAAAACGATTACGTGCGAAAGTGAAACTGTTAGTGCATAGGAATTAGAAGCTTCAGCAAAATTGGTCTGTTCATCCTTGTTTTATTATACAATAATGCTGAAATGTGTGGCATCCAGTAACTTTAAAAAATAAACAATAAGCTATCTTCCATTCCTAGTGTCGTAAATTGTTCTTTTACCTACTTCTAATACCGCATTTATTTTGATATGGTAACTGATAACGAAGAACATTAATGTCTCTATTTAATATGTCAGTACAAACAGTCCCCTCAATTGCGATAGCACGAAATATTTAACTGACGATTAACTCTGTCCTACACATGTTGCTTTTGTGGATGTTTAAGAGACACGTTTGTGTTGCCTGCACTGCGCACATGGAGGCGGAGCTTGTTCCGCTCCTCACCCATAAGCAGGACTTGGGTCACGTGACCCGCTGATCGCGATGCTGATTGACTGAAAGTTAAAATCAGTAGCTAATCAGAAGAATGGGTGAGATCTGAGCGAATGCAACATCTCTGCTACACACGTTCTCGTATTCACACTTAATGTGTGCGAATTTCCTTGCACCTCGTGAGACAGTTATTTAGTTGAAATGGCTGGTTCTGTTGCGTGTTATGTATATGTCAGTGAATATTCAGCGAGAAAGCATTCGAATGCTCATTTGAGAAATGTGCATAAAATACAGCCAGGTGGCTTCTCTATCAGAACTACTGAGGTGCAAAAAAGCAATGTTCTGGTCATGGCCGAAATGTGTTCTGTACTAAATGACACTACAAATTCCACTTTCTTCTTCATGAAGCTCTATGGCACCAACGAAATGGTTCCCCACGCTAGCTAAGATTAAGTGCTCAAAAAGTGGCTGCAGCTAATTTTTTTTTTTTTTTTTTGGCTAAGTTGCGACTACATGTGGAGCAGGAGCACATGGTTGAGATGGTAAAACAAAATAGGCCTAGTGAATTCCAAACGAAGGGCGGTAAGTGAAATGTACACTGCCTACTTAAATTAATATCGTCCATTGTTGATTATTACAGACCTGCCTGACCTGTGGCTATTAGCTCTTGTTTTTGTTGGTCAATAGAACATGTGCTTATTTGTAACCAGTAGAGACGGGCAAACTGAAATACGTAACTGTTTCGAAACAAATGAAACAGTACAATGTAATGTTTCGATACGCTGTTTCGAAACAGTGAAACAGTTTGTGGTTTGTAATTTAATAAACCTACACATTCTATCATCTTGAGTGTCTACTGTATAAGTATGTCCATATAAACACGAAAGAGGTGCGAGAGCGCTAATCATATCGCAGAAAGTATGAAACTATCACTTAGGCGTCTTGGCAGTTTCGTATTTCATGCAGCAAATGCGCTGCTTTCGTGTCGTGTGACTTTCATACTTTTCAACTGGCTGAGGACAGCCATAGCTAAAGACAGAAGAACCACCACGAACGGAACTGGAGGTGGGAGCAAACTGCAGAAACAACGGATATGCTACTGGGATTCCCACATTCCGTTAGTATGGTTAATATACCCATCCTGCTAATTTACATGCACACAAAGGGAATCATTGTGGATAATAGGCACAGTGACTATAGCCTTACAAATAATGCCAAATAATTCGAATAAATAACAAAATATAACAGAAAAAAATTTTGTCTTTCAAAGTGTTTCGAACCGTTACTACAAATTCACCATGCTTCCCAGCCCTTCCCGTTCACCATTACACTATCAGTGATATGTCAAACAGATTGCTTGGAATTATACCTACATCAAATTTGTATATATGTCTAATAACTGTCACTCTACGCCTTTTTTTTTTATTCACAATGTTGTAGGCTTACTTGCGTTTCTTAATATGATTACTGTACATGAACAGAGAAGCGTATGTTATAAAAAAAAAGTGTAATTTAACTGAATGATTTTCACATATTTATTATTTTGAATGTGAATAGTATGCGATGTTTTATTGTTTTGTTAGTGTTTATAAAGCAAATGTTACGCCATTTCGGGATAGGTCAGTCAGCTAGAAACGAAGCTTTATTTTCGGATATCTTAAGCTTCATGCTATTGCTTGTCAAAAAGATTTCGACACTCTTGAAAGTGTTTCACGAAGTGGTATATTGTGTTTCAGTACCTGTGCCGAGCCCGAATCTCGTCCGACACAGAGCGGAATGAAACATCACTGTTTCGATACAGTTAGTCCGTTCCAAGCACAGGTGGACTGAAACAGCCTTATTTTGAAACAACGATACAGTTTCTGTGTCTGGCTCGAGATCGAATCTGGTCCGGTTATCCGAGACAGGGGCGGAATGAAACACCACTGTTTCGAAACAGTGAACCACAGCCGTTCCGAAACACTGAAACAATTCCACGTATCGATACACTGTATCGAAACATAGAAACAGTGGCCAAGTCTAGTAACCAGTAACTCGTGAGGGTATCTAACAGTGCAGTTTTCTTTTGTTTTCCTCCTGCTGTTTACTTTGCACTGAACGCAACTGTTTTTCATCGATGCTTTTATTTTAGACTTTCTGAAGTGGAAGTCTGAGGAGGAGAGAGAAACAAAAAGTAGATTTGTCTCTCGTTATGGCACTAAGCATTTAAAGTATGGCACTGCAAAAACCACCTTTCTGTGCCACAGACGTGACATGTTCATCGAAGTCAGGTGGCAAAAGGTTGTGTACGTCCCAGGGTACTAGCAAGGTGGGGAACCACTTCGTTGGTGACAGAGCTTCATGAAGAAGAAAGTGGCCATTTACTATAGAACACATTTCAGCCATGAACAGAACATTGCTTTTCTGCACCTCAGTAGTTCTGATAGAGAAGCCATCACTGTTGAGTAGTACCTTAATTGTAGAATTTTGCTGGCCTTTCAGTGATCCCAAGTAAATATGGCGTGAAAGTTTCAGAATCCATTGCCCGGCTTTCTTTTAGTTATATGTAGTTGACTGATTTTTTTGTAGTGAGGGAACATTGTTTTTTACTGTTGAGAAATTAATATTGTTATGGATATGTGATCTGGAGCAAAAGGTGTGAATATATTGATTGGCAGTTCATATGAATACAATTTCTGATGGTAGCATGGGGTTTGTTTGGGGGAGGAGACCAGACAGCGAGGTCATTGGTCTCATCGGATTAGTGAAGGACGGGGAGGGAAGTCGGCTGTGCCCTTTCAAAGGAACCATCCCGGCATTTGCTTGGAGCGATTTAGGGAAATCATGGAAAACCTAAATCAGGATGGCTGGACGTGGGAGATGGTAGCATCAAAGCAGTTGTAAAAGACCAGATGTTGTGGACCATATTGACCACAATAATGGCGATTGTAATGCCATTTACTTGGGTGTGTGACAGCAGGTGTATTACAGTAATACAAGTGTGGAAATAAGTTCTGAAATACTTATGTATTGCCCTGTGTTATTGCATGTGTCATAGTAATTGTTTAAGAATAGATCATTAATGCATCTGAATTGACTAAAGGCAATACATTTATTTTTTCTTGTCCAGCATGTTAAACAGGATGGATCAAACTCAGAACTGGCCTCTTTGTCGTTGGAGTGATTTTAAAAAGTTGCAGGTAAAATTGCTGAGGGGGGTCACTTTCCAGAGAATTCTGGATGATGTGTGGGACTCCATTCACTCAAGCGGAGTGGAGAGGCTGCATCTCCTGACTCGACATGACATTCATAACATTAAGAGAGACTTCGCCATTGGTGATGATCGCAGCATAGCACTAATGACGTCAGTGTTAGTATGTGGTTGGAGAAAATGAAAGACTGTGTTCTCCTCTACAAGAAAGAAGGTAAGGCCAGGGAAGATTTTGATAGCACTGACTGTGATAGTGTTAATGACTGACTACTAGAAGCAGTTATTGGTGAGATTTGTACAAAATATTGTATGTGTAGACTCCACACATTGTACAAATGTTTACAAGTTGTTGGTGACCACATTGTTAGTGGCAGACGACTTTGGTTCAGGTATGCCTGTAGCATTCTGTGTTTCAAATCAGGAGACTACTTTCATAATGATTCATTTCTTTAGTGCTGTGAGAGAGTCATAAAAATGTCAGTATTTATGTCTGACGACACTAATACTTTCCACAGTGCGTAGTCACGAGTCATGGGACCTGCAGAAAATAATCTGCCGTGTGCTTGGCACATAGACTGCAGCTGTCAGAATAATTTGAAGACAGTCCGTGGCAATGAAGAAAAGAAAGCACTTCTGTGCAAAGCTCTTTGTACATTGCTTGAAGAACCGGACATAGACAATTTTGATGAGCTGCTGGAATCTTTCATCGGGCAGCTTCAAGCAGATGAAGGTACAAGAGATTTTGGTGTATATTTCTCTTCAAATTACTCTTTCCGGCCTCAACAGTCTGCATACTGTCACCGCCGCAATGTGGGTATGAATACAAATATGCACGTTGAAGTAACGCATCCAGTTTTAAAATATTGTTATCTAGAGGGAAAAAACAAACAATAGACTTGACAAACTACTTGTTGTGTTGATGAAATTAGTGTGTGACAAACTGTGTGCTCGAATGGTTAAACTGTATAAGGGTGGCCATTCATATAGAATCAATGTTATTGAGGCTCATCACAAAGCTTAATGTAGTGTTAAGGAGAGTGACATAACAGTCAATACTGATGGCTCAAAGTCTCGTGTGAAATCCCAAACACATTGTGTTGTAACACGTACTGTTATTTTAAATAACATTGAATGTAAATTGGAGTGCAAGATCATGTGTTCCATATGTAATATATGTATACATACTTTCAGTTGTTCCTGTGTGGACAGTTTAATTCATTTGAACATATGCAAACACAATCATGCAGTGTCAATGACGGATACATTACATTCCAGTGCCACATTTACACCAACTGAAGCAATTGTGACAGAAGAGGCTTGTGCCATTTTGTGTTCACTGCAAACAAATACTAATGACCATGAGAACACATCTCTGGCCCGAGAACTAGTGTCCATGTACCAAATTCTGATTAACCGTGTCAGTTCAGGTAAAGTGTCCACAGAAATCCTGAAGTCACTACAGAAAGATGCAGCTCATTCACTGTCACTTTTTCAATCAGACTGCAGGGAAGCTCCACAGCACCCCAGCAATGAGAGAGTAAAAGTGCAACAAAGACCTGGTAAATGTAACAAACAGCCAAAGGGCAGTTTGAAGAAACCAACCCTTGCTGAAAAAGCAAATATTGTTTCGGCATTGAGGCAGCATGAAAGTGAAATATTAAATGTTCTCACTGATTCTGACCATAATTACTGTTGGCACTAAGTTTTAGATGTGTGTGCGCTTCTGTACATTCCATGGTTTGTAGGCCTACTGGGGAAACTCACCATGTAAAACAAACTAGTAACGCATTGTGCTTGGTACCCCTGTTGGTGATGTGGAAACCCAAGCAATATTAATAAAGAAAATAAAAACTTTTTTGCAACGTTGTCTTTCAATTGATACCTTGATTGAAAATACTACTTGATTATATTTAAATGAATTGCTGTGTAACTAGTGGAGAAAATTTAGATGTCTGCAGAGCAGTGTGTGTGGCATGAATTTGAAGCCCCTTATCACATGATGGACTGAAGTGTGTTGTAACAATATATTGCAAAATAAAAATGCTTGCATAAAAATTACAAGCTATTTTTCACTTCTGAATCACATTTCAATTTGGTTCATTACTAAGAGTTCAACAGAATAAAATTCAGTGCACTTAAACCAAGTATCTGATTCTCCCTTATATTTATTTAATAGCTCTGAATTTGGCAACTTCCTGAAGAATTTTGTACTTGCGTTCCTACAGTAATTATTAACCAAGGAAATGTGTGGTAAAGAATTTCACACATTGTTCAGTCTGAGTAAATAAGGTTTCTACATCATCCAAGGTGCAATTACAGGGCAGAGTGGCATAGTTAGTATGATTTACAGAATATTGAGAACTGTGGGACACCATTTTCTTTACTATAATTAATCATTTCCTTTTCAGTATCATTCCAAGCTGCTTTAGAATTATTTTTAGAGCTTACAGTATCATGTGCTTTACATCTAGCAATTATACTTTTAGTTTTATATACCTTTCCAAGTCTTCAGTACCTTTTGAGGTGGTTCTTTCAGAATAGGAGTTTTTATGTAGATTGATACTGTGCAATGCTTAGTTGGCAGAATTTACCAACCAGTAGGTAGCAGAGAGGAAAACAAACTATTTTGGAGTCTTTCACCCAACTTACTACAAGTTGTCAGTGATTGACTGTAAAAAAAAAAAAAAAAAAAAAAAAAAAAAAAAAAAAAAAAAAAAAAAATTGTGTGTGAGCTGCAGTAACTGTATTCACAGTAAATATGTGTTTCACCTGTTCTTTTTTGTTCACACCTCATTCCTGTTTTCGCAGTTTTAGAGCATTTTCTGAGTGAAAGAGGAATTTGCATTTGGTAGGCTGGTCACTTTCTTCTTCTTCTTCTTCTTTCTAGCTATACATATTTCTCAACATGATATGCTTCAAGTTTAAAAATTTTACAACAAAATGGACACTGTGCTGCTAGGAAATCGAGAGCAATAGAAGTACTAATTGATTCTGAGATACCAGAGATTGTGTGAACATGGACTGGAAGAAAATGTAATCAAGATGTACAACGTTCTTCCATTTGACATATGAAGTCTTCCATTTGTAAGGTATGTGACCATTCAGATTTTCCATGTAGTAATTCCACGGAAATGTCGTAATTGCTAAAAACTTTATGTATGATGGGTTCTGAGTCATCAGATAATTGGGACAAATTTACACAAAAGACAAATTATGAAAGCTAATACATAGTAATTATGAGGCCAAAGTAACAGCAGGAATGGAAATACATACTGAGTACAAGTACCTACAATATGCTTTCATAGACTCATAGAAGTTAGCAATATAAGAAAAACATACCGTCTCATAATTGCTGTTAGACAACATTTGGAACAGAAGATATTATCTGGGGACGGAAGACATCAGACTTGAGGACTGTATTGTTTTAACTTGGTGCCAGATGGTGTTGATGTCAAAGATTGAGGCAAACCAAGACATAGCTTTTATAATACAGAAAACAATGTAAATATTCCAGCCAAATTGTTGGATACAAGAGACTTGCATGTTACAGTGGACAGGGACATAAGGGAGGCAGAGTTGCTGTATATTTAAACAAAAAGGTGGACAGACAGAAACATACAGAAATTGTCTTGAAGCAGCAGCTATACAGAGAAAGGAAGAAGAGCTTAATATTAGGGCAGTACAGATCTCCAAGTTGTCAAGTAAGACATTTTCTCAAGTAACTGCATGTACTACTAGAAAAGGATACCAGAGAATTCACTTACATAATAGTAATAGGTGATAATATAAAAACACTAGAAGGCAGTTCTCATTCAAGAGACTTATATGATCAAATCAGAACTTCACAACCTAAATTTGGGGGGGGGGGGGGGGGGGGGGAACTACTATAGGGATGCTGCTGTTCCATCATTTGCAACACTGGTAGATCATGTCATCAGTCCATACAAAAAGTTCAGGTATTAAATATTACTTTCAGACCATTGCAAGCTGTTGATAGAAATAATTGACAAATCAAAACACAATGCATACACATTTATGGATGTAAGACATAGTAAAAAAAAACTAAAGGTGTTACACTTAGCTCAGAAAAATGGAGTAATAATAAAATTTTATCGTCACCAGTCTGTTAAAGCAATAGACAAAGTTAAAAGCATACATTTCCCAATGTACTTTAGTTTGCATGAAATGGGTAAAAGTAGAAACCACATGTTACCAAACAGTACTTTCCTCTTAAAAAATTCAACAGTGTAAAAAGGATTGTTTACTAGTAGCTTATACAATTTGTCTTTAAAAACATTTACAGGCAATTCTTTAAAATCTTTGCTTAGTCTGTTAAACATCCTTAGTCCAAGGACTACATAGGAGTTATGTGATTTACACAGTCTATGATGTGGAATGTCTACACATGTTCTGTTTCTGGTATTATAGCTACAAATATCACTTCTCAATACAAATTTTGAAACATTGTTCCTAATGTACAACAGAACATTATAAATGAATAGGTTTACTATTGTTACACATTGCAATTAAACAAACAGAGGTTTACAGTTTTCTGATTTACTGTAATCAGTAATTATCCTCAATACTTTCTTCTGCAAAAGCAAAATATTTGTGAGAATTACTCCCCCACAGTAAAATTCCACATCATATAATCCTTTGGAAGAAAGCAAAATATGTTGATCTTACATAGTTATCTGGAATATATCTTTTTAAATTCCTAATTAAATAAATGACTCTTGAAAGTCTACCTGATATATTTCTGATGTGTGGTTCCCAGGTCAATTTGTTACCAGTAGTAGTGTGTTGTTGTTGTTGTTGTGGTCTTCAGTCCTGAGACTGGTTTGATGCAGCTCTCCATGCTACTCTATCCTGTGCAAGCTTTTTCATCTCCCAGTACCTACTGCAACCTACATCCTTCTGAATCTGCTTAGTGTATTCATCTCTTGGTCTCCCTCTACGATTTTTACCCTCCACGCTGCCCTCCAATGCTAAATTTGTGATCCCTTGATGCCTCAGAACATGTCCTACCAACCGATCCCTTCTTCTGGTCAAGTTGTGCCACAAACTTCTCTTCTCCCCAATCCTATTCAATACTTCCTCATTAGTTATGTGATCTACCCATCTAATCTTCAGCATTCTTCTGTAGCACCACATTTCGAAAGCTTCTATTCTCTTCTTGTCCAAACTATTTATCGTCCATGTTTCACTTCCATACATGGCTACACTCCATACGAATACTTTCAGAAATGACTTCCTGACACTTAAATCAATACTGGATATTAACAAATTTCTCTTCTTCAGAAACGCTTTCCTTGCCATTGCCAGCCTACATTTTATATCCTCTCTACTTCGACCATCATCAGTTATTTTGATCCCCAAATAGCAAAACTCCTTTACTACTTTAAGTGCCTCATTTCCTAATCTAATTCCCTCAGCATCACCCGACTTAATTAGACTACATTCCATTATCCTTGTTTTGCTTTTGTTGATGTTCATCTTATATCCTCCTTTCAAGACACTGTCCATTCCATTCAACTGCTCTTCCAAGTCCTTTGCTGTCTCTGACAGAATTACAATGTCATCGGCGAACCTCAAAGTTTTTATTTCTTCTCCATGAATTTTAATACCTACTCCGAATTTTTCTTTTGTTTCCTTTACTGCTTGCTCAATATACAGATTGAACAACATCGGGGAGAGGCTACAACCCTGTCTTACTCCCTTCCCAACCACTGCTTCCCTTTCATGTCCCTCGACTCTTATAACTGCCATCTGGTTTCTGTACAAATTGTAAATAGCCTTTCGCTCCCTGTATTTTACCCCTGCCACCTTTAGAATGTGAAAGAGAGTATTCACTTAACACCTAAAATTCCAACAGTTTCTAGTTCATGATGGTTAGGGATCTCCTTCAAGCTAACGTTTAGTTCCTGGGGTTTACTTTTGTAGGAAACCATTCGCTCTGAACTGTAATGAAGATTGAGCAAGGGTACTTTTGGTCAATGTTTTCAGTGCGGCTAGATCTGTGCTTTTATTTAGAAAAGTTGTGTTATCAGCATACTTCCATTCTGCCCTCGCCAGTGCTGTTCTCCACTGTCCTCTGACCCAGAGATTTTCTATCTTCTTCCACATCATCTATCCACTGTTTTCGTGGCCTTCCTCTGTCTGGCCTCCATTCTTCCAGTACCCATCCCGAGGACACGCCCAAGCCATGCTATTCTTTTACTTTTTATAATTCCTTGTATGAAGTAGTCCAACTCAGTACTCATTCTAGATCTCCAGAAACCATTATTATCCTAGGTTGCCCAACAGATCTTACGCAGCAATCTATGTTCAAATATCCTGAGCTGTTGCTCATCATCACTCGTTAACGTCCATGTTTCGCATCTGTAGGTTACGGCTGGCCTCATCACGACCTTATATAGTTGCAGTTACAGCTGCATATTTAATAACCTAGAGGCCAACAATTTCTTAAACATGGGAGCATCTATTACCACTTAGGATGCGCAGTTTTATTTCAGTTAACATGGAATTTGTGCTGCTAATATTAGAGCCCAAATAGTCAAAGTTCTGCACATGTTCAAAATTGAAACCGCCTGCTGATAATCTATCCACGTTATTTTCCTTCCTGGTGAAATTCATGTACTTAGTCTTTGTTTCATTTATAGAAAGGCCTCTAGGTCTTGTGGCTTCTTTCATCTCACATATTATCCTCTATAGTGACATCCTTTTACTCTTAATTGTTACATCATTGGCACATGCACATATCTGAGTCAACTTTGCGCCTATGTAACCAGATATCCGAAGCTTCTGCATGGCTGCTTTGAGTCAGATTGAAAAGCATTGTAGAGAGTGAGTCCCCTCGTCCGACACCTTTACTAATGCTAAACCAATTGGTCAGTTCTCCATCCCCTCGCACCGCAACCTTGGAACCTGTCAATGTTGCTTGAATAAGTGAGACATACTTCGATGGCATACCAAGCAGCAACAAATCATTTAGCATTTGTGCTCTATCTAGGCTATAAAAGGCCTGCTTGAAGTCTAAGCAGAGGTTATGAAGCTCAATGTTATACTCATATCTTTTCATGTATTTACCTCAACACAAATATCTGGTCTGTTGTTCAGCTATTAGGTCGAAATCCACACTGATACTCCCCCAAAATCTCTTCTGAATATGGTGCTAACCTGTTGCAGATAATACTCGAGAAGATCTGATAGGTTACATTCAGCAAGGTAATTCCTCGGCAATTTGAACAGCAGGTCTTGTCTCCTTTCTTGTGTATTGGTTGGATTACACCTAAGGTCCATTCTTCTGGGATTCTTTCCTGATTCCATATCAACTTAAGTTTGTGGATCTGCTTTTGAAGATCAGTTCCCCATTTTTTAGCAGTTCTGCAATTATTTCATTGGTTCCTGGTGCTTTATAATTTTTTAAACAATGTGCTACCTTCCACACTTCCTCTGATGTTGGATCCTCTATTTCTGAATCTATGGTATAATAGAGTGGCTGCCCATTCCTGGTAGGATTGCCCTCCAAATTCCCTTGAAATATTCTCGCCATCTATCCACAACATCTTGTTTATCTGTCAGCAAATTTCTCTCTTTGTCCTTACAAGCTGTTATTTTTGGTCTATATTCTTGAGTTCCTTTCTTTTAGTATTTTCTGCTTTCATTCCTTTTTTACTGCTCTTCCATCTCCTCTATCTTTCTCTTCATGGCTTCCCTTTTTCTCCTCCTGCATACCCTTGCTGCCTCTATTCTCTTTCCATTATACGAGGGCAGTTCAATAAGTAATGCAACACATTTTTTTTCTCGGCCAATTTTGGTTGAAAAAACCGGAAATTTCTTGTGGAATATTTTCAAACATTCCCGCTTCGTCTCGTACAATTTCATTGACTTCCGACAGGTGGCAGCGCTGTACGGAGCTGTTAAAATGGCGTCTGTAACGGATGTGCGTTGCAAACAACGGGCAGTGATCGAGTTTCTTTTGGCGGAAAACCAGGGCATCTCAAATATTCATAGGCGCTTGCAGAATGTCTACGGTGATCTGGCAGTGGACAAAAGCACGGTGAGTCGTTGGGCAAAGCGTGTGTCATCATCGCCGCAAGGTCAAGCAAGACTGTCTGATCTCCCGCGTGCGGGCCGGCCGTGCACAGCTGTGACTCCTGCAATGGCGGAGCGTGCGAACACACTCGTTCGAGATGATCGACGGATCACCATCAAACAAGTCAGTGCTCAACTTGACATCTCTGTTGGTTGTGCTGTCACAATTGTTCACCAGTTGGGATATTCAAAGGTTTGTTCTTGCTGGGTCCCTCGTTGTCTAACCAAACACCATAAAGAGCAAAGGAGAACCATCTGTGCGGAATTGCTTGCTCGTCATGTGGCTGAGGGTGACAATTTCTTGTCAAAGATTGTTACAGGCGATGAAACATGGGTTCATCACTTCGAACCTGAAACAAAACGGCAATCAATGGAGTGGCGCCACACCCACTCCCCTACCAAGAAAAAGTTTAAAGATATACCCTCAGCCGGTAAAGTCATTGTTACAGTCTTCTGGGACGCTGAAGGGGTTATTCTGTTCGATGTCCTTCCCCATGGTCAAACGATCAACTCTGAAGTGTATTGTGCTACTCTTCAGAAATTGAAGAAACGACTTCAGCGTGTTCGTAGGCACAAAAATCTGAACGAACTTCTCCTTCTTCATGACAACGCAAGACCTCACACAAGTCTTCGCACCCGAGAGGAGCTCACAAAACTTTAGTGGACTGTTCTTCCTCATGCACCCTACAGCCCCGATCTCGCACCGTCGGATTTCCGTATGTTTGGCCCAATGAAGGACGCAATCCGTGGGAGGCACTACGCGGATGATGAAGAAGTTATTGATGCAGTACGACGTTGGCTCTGACATCGACCAGTGGAATGGTACCGTGCAGGCATACAGGCCCTCATTTCAAGGTGGCGTAAGGCCGTAGCATTGAATGGAGATTACGTTGAAAAATAGTGTTGTGTAGCTAAAAGATTGGGGAATAACCTGGTGTATTTCAATGCTGAATAAAACAACCCCTGTTTCAGAAAGAAAATGTGTTGCATTACTTATTGAACTGCCCTCGTATAATGCCTGATTTGATCTAGTATTCTGCTGCAAGCATTTCAGCTTTGCTTTCTTTTTCTGTTCCACTGTGTCTACATTCATCATACCAGTCTTCATCCCCAAGTCTCCTTACTTCTCCCAGTATATCATGTGCCGTTGTCCTCATGACATCTTTAATAGAGTTCCATTCTTTGTCTACATCATCTCCACCATCTTTTGTTTGTAACTTGTGTCTCAATCTGTTCGGCTACTCCTGAACAGTAGACCTATCTTTCAGTTGTTCTATATTCCATTTCTTTACTCTGATACTACTTCCTCTGACAGCCATGGCAAGTTTCTGTCTCACTTTTGGCTCCTAGTAGGTAATGGTCAGAACCAGAATTAGCTCCTTGGAAAGTGCGCACAATTTCCACATCACATGCCCACCTCTTTTATGTCAATATATGGTCCATTTGGCTGGCTTCATTTGTTTCTGGTATTTTCCACCCTTACCAAACACACTTCTGAATGCCTCTTCCTTTCCCAGTTTTCCATTATAGTCGCCAAGAACTATTTTGCGATCATATTTGGGTATTCTGTCGCACACCTCCTGTAGTTTATCATAGAAGATGTCTACAGTATCTTCATCTGATTCTTCCATTGGTGCATATACATTAACAAAGGTCACACTGTGAAATCTGCCTTTCATACGTAGAGTACATATTCTTTCATTATATGGTGTGAAGGCAATAACTGATCTATGCATATCCTTGGAGACTATAAACCCAACTCCATACTCCCCTTGTCTTTCATCTTTTCCTGAATAGTACATCGAGAAATTCTGCTTATAAATCTCTTCTCTTCCCTTCCACCTGATTTCCTGCAGTGCAACATCTCCTATTCCATACCTTAGCACCTCTTCTGCAACACTATTCATCACTCCTGTTTGCAACAGTGTGCGCACTTTCCATGTTCCAAACATAAGCATTGATAAATCCATATTCCTAGATAGTTTGTCTACGTAGGGGCAGTCCGGCATTCCTTGTTGAATTATTCGCAATAATAGATTTTTTACAAGGTAGGGGTATCAGCCCTGTGCTCAACTCCCAACCTGGAGGACCGGGCTTTCATTTCAGGGTTAGCTCCCCTAGAGGGGTTGACGACGTAGCCTATAGAGTTCCCCCCCTACCCTATGGTGTGGGACACACATCGTCTAACTCCTCAGTTGAGACCACTCCGGCTGGTACATATCTCAACCTCATCAGAGCACACAAACCCTCCCACCCAGCACTGGGGGTGCCTATGGTAATGCAGTGTCCCCTGGGAGGGGATCATTAATCATTAACAGAAACAATAAAGATCCAAGCACTCACATTTGTGGCACTCCAGACCTAATATAAACAAAATTTGTCTTAGTGATTAAAATTCTTCTGGGTATTAAGCCACATCATTGCTAAAAACTAACAACAATAATAAACTAAAACCGTCATTTTGGCCAAATTGCTATGGCCTTCCTCAGGGCACGACTTGTTTTGCATGGGGATAGGTGCTTCTATTTATTACAGACTATCAATGTCTGACGGCACTGTCGTAAAACTTTTAATTGGCCCTCTAATATGATTGGCTAGTCATGACGTAAGGGAAGACGGAAGGAAAGAGGCTATTCGTGGATGTCCATGTTGTCAATGATTGGTAGCAGTCCACCAATCAGCGTTCGGCTTCTGGTCGGCAAGTTTTCTTCCTGGTGTGCACAGAAGTGGACTGACAAATTTGACTTCTTTCTACCAATGCACACAACTTGTTGGCAGTTCTCTAGGAAAGATTTAAACATGTTTATACTGTTGCCATCAAAACTGTAATAGAGTAGCTTAGTCAACAAAGTATTATGCTCTACAGAATCAAAAGCCCTGTTCACGTCACAAAACATAGCCGGAGCATAGCCCCTAGCCTTGAACACAACTAGGACAAATTTTACTTGGGAATCCATTGAGTCAGTTGCAGATTTACCTTTCCTGACCCCAAATTGTTTATCACTGATTATATTTGATTTGCCCAAATAAACACCAACTTTTTTATACATTATTGTTTCGAAAATTTTAGAAAAAGAGGAGTTATGGATAAGGGCCTATAGCTAGTGGGACAGTTCTTTTCAACTTTTTTATACATGGGCACAACTAGAAATTTGTACTTTCTCAAGGAACTTACCTCCATCTAGAGATTTATTTACACAATAAGTTAGAGGATAAATTACACCGTCAATAATATCTTTAAACAAATTACATGAACAAATCATAGTAATCAACACTAGCTGAAGGTTTGAAATTTTTCCCTATTTTCAGGACAGTACTTTGATACACTCCTGTGAAAGAGCTTGGGAAAGGCTTTTCAAAGCAGTTGTCGCTGATACTAAGTCCGGTTTCAGGAGGTTCGTTTATTAACTACTAATTTCTTCAAGAGAACTGGCGTTCTATGGGTCGGAGCTTGGAATGTCAGATCCCATAATCAGGCAGGTAGGTTAGAACATTTAAAAAGGGAAATGTTCAGGTTAAAGCTAGATATAGTGGGAATTAGTGAGGTTCGGTGGCAGGAGGAACAAGACTTGTGGTCAGGTGAATATAAGATTATAAATACAAAATCAAACAGGGGTAATGTAGGAGTAGGTTTAATAATGAATAAAAAAATAGGAGCTTGGATAGGCTACTATGAGTAGCATAGTGAATGCATTATTGTAGCCAAGGTAGACACAAAGCCTAGGCGTACCACACTAGTACAAGTTTATATGCCAATTAGGTCCACAGATGAAGAGATTGACGAAATGTATGATGTTAAAAAAATATTCAGTTAATGAAGGGAGCTGAAAATTTTAGTTATGGGGGACTGGAATTTGATAGTAGGAAAAAAAAGAGAAGAAATAGTAGTAGTAGGTAAATATGGAATGGGGGGCAAGGAATGAGAGAGGAAGCCACCTGGTAGAATTTCATGCAGAGCATAGCTTAATCATAGCTAACACTTGGTTTAAGAATCATGAAAGAAGGTTGTATATGTGGAAGAGGCCTCGAGACACTGGAAGATTTCAGATAGGTTATATAATGGCAAGAGAGAGATGTAGGAACCAGGTTTTAAATTGTAAGGCATTTTCAGAGACAAATGTGGACTCTGACCACAATTTATTGGTTATGAACTGTAGATTAAAACTGAAGAAACTGCAAAAAGGTGGGAATTTAAGGAGATGGGACCTGGATAAACTGAAAGAACCAAAGGTTTGTAGAGTGTTTCCAAGAAAGCATTAGAGAATAATTGACAAGAATGGGGGAAAGAAATATGGTAGCAGAAGAATGGGTAGTTTTGAGAGATCAAATACTGAAGGCAGCAGAGGATCAAGTAGATAAAAAGATGAGGGTTAGTATAAATCCTTGGGTAACAGAAAAGGTACTAAATTTAAATGATGAAAGGAGAAAATATAAAAATGCAGTAAATGAAGCAGGCAAAAAGGAATACAAACATCTCAAAAATGAGATTGACGGGAAGTGCAAAATGGCAAAGCAGGGATGGCTAGAGGACAAATTTAAGGATGTAGAGGCATACATCACTAGGGGGTAAGACAGATGCTGCCTACAGGAAAATTAAAGGGACCTTTGGATGAAGACGAACACTTGTGTGAATATCAAGAGCTCAGATGGAAAACCAGTTCTAAGCAAAGAACGGAAAGCAGAAAGGTGGAAGGAGCATTGAGGGTCTATACAAGGGTGACGTACTTGTGGGCAAAATTATGGAAATGGAAGAGGACGTAGACGAAAATAAAATGGGGGATACGATACTGTGTGAAGAATTTGACAGAGCACTGAAAGGTCCCAGAAGTAGACAACATTCCATTAGAACTACTGATAGCCTTGGGAGAGCCAGCCAGGACGAAACTCTACCATCTGGTGAGCAAGATGTATGAGACAGGCGAAATTCCCTCAGACTTCAAGAAGAATATAGTAATTCCAATCCCAAAGAAATCAGGTGTTGACATGTGCGAAAATTACTGAACTATCAGTTTAAGAAGTCATGGCTGAAAAATACTAACACAAATTCTTTACAGATGAATGGAAAAACTGGTAGAACCCAACCTTGCGGGAGATCAGTTTGTATTCCGTAGAAATGTAGGAACACATGAGACAATACTGACCCTTCGACTTATCTTAGAAGTTAGATTAAGGAAAGGCAAACCTATGTTTCTAGCATTTGAAGACTAAGAGAAAGCAAGGAGTAAAAGACTATTTACAATTTGTACAGAAACCAGATGGCGGTTATAAGCGTTGAGGGGCATGAAAGGGAAGCTGTGGTTGGGCAGGGAGTGAGACAGGGTTGCAGCCCGATGCTGAGGGAATTAGATTAGGAAATAAGACACTTTAAGTAGTATATGAGTTTTGCTATTTGGGGAGCATAATAAATTATGATGGTCATAGTAGAGGATATAAAATGTAGACTGGCTGAGGCAAGGAAAGCATTTCCGAAGAAGAGAAATTTGTTAACACTGAGTATATATTTAAGTGTCAGGAAGTCTTTCAAGAAAGTATTTGTATGGAATGAAGCCATGTATGGGAGTGAAACATGGACGCTAAATAGTTTAGACAAGATGAGAATACAAAGATTCTAAAAGTGGTGCTACAGAAGAATCCTGAAGATTAACGTAACTACTGTGGAGGTACTGAATAGAATTGGGGAGAAGAGGAATTCGTGGCATGACTTTACTAGAAGAAGGGACAGGTTGGTAGGACATGTTCTGAGGCATCATGGGATCAACAATTTAGTATTGGAGGGAAGTGCAGCAGGTAAAAATCTTAGAGTGAGACCAAGGCATGAATACACTGAGCAGATTCAGAAGGATGTAGGTTGCCATAGTTACTCAGAGATGAAGAAGCTTGCACAGGATAGAGTAGCATGGAGAGCTGCATCAAATCAGTCTCTGGACTGAAGACAACAACAACATTTTCTTCAATGGATTGGATACAAAGTTTCTTACATTCTTCTGGGGTTATGGCTATATTCTCTTTTTGTGTAGGGTAAACAATAGAGTTAATTACACTTACAACTTCCTTGCATTTTTTTTTTTTTTCAATGTTTACTATATCATGTAGTTTCTTTGCCTCATTGATTGCCTGCTTATACTTAGCTCTAGCATACAATTCTTTATACACTTCTGATTTACCAGTTCCGTACAGTCCAGAATATAGCATAACAGTAACACAGTTATAGGAAATCCATGGATAAACATTGGGGCAATAAAATATTTTATGCTGTAATAAAAGCAAAAATATAATGAGAAAGAAATGGATCACACCAGTCATTCAATGGGCAAGAGGGAACCTGAAAAATTCATGAGGCACAAAAAATATTGAAAATCGAACCAGTAATGAAGATTACACAAACAGAGAGAGAGAGAGAGAGAGAGAGAGAGATTCCGACAGATCGCTAAAGGACATAAAGATGTTGTACTTCAAGAAAGCAAGTACCCACTTAATATGGCAAAGACTGTCTGGACTTTGATTAGCACAGACAGAAAAGAAATAAGTACCAACAATAATGAAAACATAATACCTAAAAAAAAAGAAGGAAAGGAATTTTTGGCCCCACACTTCCATCACTTCCATTTTCTATGAACACAATCTTAACTGTGGTAGACAATCTCATATGACAAAATTTCTTTAAGCAATGTAAATGTAACAATGTTTATTCCTTTCAAACAAATTATATGGAAATATAAAAAATAATCTGCAAAATGAAAAAAAAATGCCATAGGGCCTGATGACATTTGTACAAGAGTAGTTTATTACTGTTCAGAGTTTCCAGTAGAGCCACTGACATTTCTAATAAAGAAGTGCACAGAAGAATCCCTGAGCCTCAAAACCAACACAGTATTGGGCCAACTGCTTTTCACTCTCTATATAAATGATATGAGTACACTAAAGGGTCCAAATGTCATTATACATGCTGATGATATGGTCAACAGAGGCGACCAATTCCACCCGTCGGCTTTGATCAGTGACGTAAGGGTGGTGGTGTGCGTGACGTATGATGGTGCGGAGTTTAGTTTATGAGTGTGTTGTGTTTGTAGATGTTGTCTTGTTGTGGTTGGTGGTGTCCTCTGGTGGTATGCATATAGTCTGAGTGTTATGTGGTGTATTGGGTTCATTTGGGTGTTGGTGCTAGAAGTGTGCTTTTATTGCTCGTGACTGTTATAGAAGAATGGAAATTGGTTTCAATGAGTTAAGAATTAAGTTTCTGTTGTGTGTATGTTGTTGTGGTGTTGTTTGCTGTTTGTAGCACGGTAAGTCATTTAATTCAGTTTGTGGCTTCTATTGTTAGGTGTGGATATGACTTCTAGGTTTAATAGTGCACGTCTGCGGGCTAAAATGGGGACGACATGTTATCCGTTATTAAGTTTCTGCAACTTTTTGGGCTTGTGATGGAGATGGTTAGCCAGATTTCTGGCGTCTCGGACCTAGGACTGTTTGTGAATTTTTGTTTTTGTGTGGAGGGTGAAGGTCGGGGAGGGGGGAGTAGGTTGTAGGTGGGTTGGGAGTTTGTTTTGGGGTGTGTGTGTGGGGGGGGGGGGTCACTGACCTAGGGTGTAGTGACAGAACTTTCTTGTGCTAAGTAGTCTATTATTGTGTGTCTATTATTTGTGTGTTATGATGTTCAGTGGAGTTTCTATGTGTTGGTGTTATTTACTGCACATGTTGGTGGTTGATGTTTTGGTATCGGCACTAGTGGTCGATTTATGTATCTTCAGGAATTACTCAATTTCAATTTTTTTGGTATCGTCAGTTGTATTTGAGGTGAGCAGTGTCACCACACCCAAGATTTGTCGGATTCCACTATCAAACTGTACCTACAATCTAAAGAATCATGTAGACATTATGGACTATGAAATCATGAAAGAAATAATCACTGAAATGGGAGAGCTCAATGGTAAAACTTGTCATAAATGAAACAACTATCAGGGCAAACCAGTGCATAACACACATGACAAATTCATTTATATGACTATTACAAGCAAACTGATTAAATGGAATAGGCCTACTCTTTTTGCATGAATACATACAATGTTTTTAAAGCACACAGTCTATGAACTCTGCACTGACTACCGACTGTGTGTGTGGTATGGAACACTGCAAGAATCTTAAGCACCTGAACCAATAATGAAATAAAATTTATTTACAGATATAGAAGCACAATAACAAAATCCAATACTGACAAGTCGAACAATTATCACAAGAAGCTTCCTTAGGGCGTCTAATTATATTATCTGACAACTGAAGAAACTACTTTTCTTTTACCCAAGGAATGTATGATAATACAATACTATGTCAGTTAAATATATTTAAACTGAGCGTCAAATACGATCCTATATTTGGACTGATGTCATAATCGTAAATTCGACGAATAATTTGTCGATACACATAACAACATATTACTAGGAAACCAAGTTCAACGAGAATACCAAACCACTCATAACATCATCTTGACAACCCACAGCACCGACAAATGCAACGTGTATCAAATATTGTTGGAAAGGTTCTTCCGTATTTTTGTAAATGGGAACCATTATGTTAAACCATGTTACGTAGAAGGAAAATGTTATATGGTCTTACACTTGCTACACGGCTACCCTTAACTTGTTTCTAGTTTACATGGACGAATAAAAATGTGGGAACAACCGAGTTAAGAAAAATCAGTTGTTGGTATTTCAAATTACTCGCAATCCAATGCCAATAAACTTTTGGAAAAAAATAAACAAACACCATAATATTAACGTAGCTGTATTGTTTCGCTTTTAATCACAACAAACATGTACTGTAAACAATCATAAGAGAACTGTAACAGTATAGATTTGAAAATTCATTCGCAGTCAACAAGCCACCAACAAAACAACGTAAAGTATACTCACATATACACAGCTGAATTACGTATGCATAATACGACCACACGACGATCGTAACTATGAAGAGTACAGGAACCCATTTAACAGTTTGGAAGCACCACATATACAGTTTTGTACGGTTATGATCGTTCGTGTTCGATGGCATCATTTGAAACATCCATACACTTTCATTTCTCTGTCACACACACATATCTACACAAGACATAGCATGACAACTACACATCCGCATACCCAACGTGATTCCATCCAACTACCTAAGTACAAAACAAAGATATTTCAGTTACGTGACACTCCCACCAAAGATTTGTCATGTTTCACCTCACCCTGCAAATCGATAAATTAATCACAGACCATATATAGGCGTGAAAGGTGATCTGAGTAATTTTAAAAAAGTTTGCTCTGGCCCGTTTAAAATAATATAGGTATAATATTGAGGGCTATTTACATCTCTTTCATGTCATTATCAAGCTTGTGACTTTTGCAAAGACCATACCGGTACTAAGGTGTACAATTATCTTACAGAGCAAGCCTTGATCATAGTAGCGACAATAATAATAAATTACTCAGATTTAACACAAGTCTTGCAGTAATATGCTGAACATAACACTGCTAATGACACTACCACTAATACCATAACTCCTAATAAAAATAACAATAATGAAGTAGTCTCATTTTCATTTTTATAAAGCAGTTAACTTCGACTGCGGGAATGATGAGTAGCTTGAGTAGCCCAGTAGTACAGTTACCATTACATACCCGGATGAAGAAGTAGGGTCGTCGTCAAGAAATCGTAAAATGAATGCCAAAGTAAATAGTACTTCGAGATTGACACTCGCAATCATAGTGGGAGTTACTCATTATTCCTCAGCGAAATTAAATTATACAGTCATGATGGCACAACAAAATAAAATTATCCAGAGCGTCTTGGAAATCCCAAATAGAGACAGAAACCAAAATCCAAATCCAGTACTTTCTTGGTAACTTTAAATACAAATTTATAAATGCCAGCCACCAAGATGAAATAGCTGAGTGAAGCTCTCCTCGAAAATAAAATTCTGCTTTACTAGAATGCTATTCCACTCTACTTCTATCTTAGTCAATGAGGCCATGGACCTTCTGAAAGGATCTGGATTGTGCAAAATAAGCCAAATGCACGTAGCCTCTGTTGTGGTCAGTGAGGTGAAAAGGATTGTCACTAAAATTCAAAACAAAAATTCGTCTAGCTTTGACGATATTTCCACTAACGTACTTCAGCACGGTCATACTTCCATTTGTGCACTACTTTGCCTTATATTTAAAGAATCCCTTCTACAAGATACTGTCCCAGACATAATGAAGTATGACGATGCGAAATCAGTATACTAGAAAAAAACTGATGCTTCAAATTATTGCCCTGTTTTCCTTTTAACATGTTTCTCCAGTATTCTCGAGAAACTTAAAAGTAAGAGAATTGTGGAACACCTGAACATCTATAAGGTTCTTTGCTATTGTCAATTTTCTTTACCATCTTTACCAATAATGTTTTGGAAGCCCTGAACAATAGATTGGTTTCAGTTGGCATATTTTGCGATTTAGCTAAAGCCGTCGTCTGAACCATGAAATCCTCCTTTCGAAAGTGGTATAATACAGTCAAAGTGACACAATGGGAATGAGGCTTCGATCATACCTGACTGATAAAAAGCAGAGGGTGTCGTTGAATGATGGAGATGGCACAAAAGCCTCATCTGGTTGGGCAACAGTATGTAAAGGAGTGCCTCAAGGTTCTGTGCTGGACCCCTTACTCTTCCCTTTTTTTAAATGACCTTCCACTTTGTACAAAAGCTACTAACAAATTTACTTTCTTTGCACATGGTACATATTACATACCTTTCAGTTGAAAAAACACCTGACAATGACAGTGCAACATTTGCCAACTTTGTGTGCCATGGTGTCCATAAGTGGTTCAGCTGTAGTGACCTGAATTTAAAAAAAAAAGAAACATTTCCTTGGGTCTCAGAAAGTCAGGGAGGACATAAGTCTAAGCTGTAATGATGAAAATAAATAGCAAGTTGATTCTTCAAAATTAATACGCCTGCACATTGACAATAAACTAAACTGGTCTTGCCATGTTCCAGACTTGAAAAAAAGACTTAGTTCATCAACGTAAGCTCTATGTATGATAGCAGTAGCTGCTAATATTGACACTGTTAAGGCTGCTTATTTTGGCTATTTTCATTCATTTTTGCTCTGTGGAAAAATATTTTGGGGTAAGCAACCAATGTCAAATAAAGTATTTGCCACTCAGAAAAAAGCAATCCAAATTCTAAGTGGAGTTAACAGAATCCATTCATGCAGAAATCTTTTTAAAATACATATAAAATTAACAACAACCTCACAATATATCCTATCCATTATGTGCTTCATTGTTAACAAATTCCCCATGCAGAAAATCAATAGCATATACAATGACTATGACACAAGATCAAAATATGACTTGCACATTGATAGAAACAACTTGAGTCTAGTACAAAAGGTCATGTACTACTGAAGCACAAAGGCATTTAATGCACTCCCATTGGACATAAAATATTTTAACAGTGTAATGCCACAGTTTAAGAGTACATTGAAACAATACCTTCTGGAGAACTCTTTTTTAATCTTTTGAATGATTTCTTGAAGCCTGCAGCTGCCATTTTCTTCATTTCCTGTACGATTGTACAATTTCGGCCTTAGGCCATTTTCAAGTATCTAAAACGGAAGTTTCATACATTGGATACATTAATGACACTTGTGATTTTTATGTAGGAACAAGTCATATCTGTAGATATACTAGGCACATTATAACTTATTTTACAGATGCTGTTTTGGTAACATATTATATCATATACGTTGTTGCTCCTATGACATCAAATCATGCTCATAAATTAGTTTGAGGTGTTGACACTATATTAGAAGCACATCACTTTCGCCCGCAGTTGTTGCAAAGCTCTTAAATAATGTTCTTAACACTAGGAAGATTATAATTATTTTACAGAATTTTGCTATTTAACCTGCATCTGCTTTTGTTCTCTGTTGTATTTAATTATCGTTCATCATTGGTGTAAATGTGACTATATGCAATTTCTTTAAAATAACTTGTAAATATTTGTTCTGTTATTGTAGGTGCATATCATTTTTTAATAGTTGGTACAAAGATCTTATATGTCACATTTATCACAGTATTCTAATGAGATAGTACTGAGAACCACAAGGGTCAAGTAAAAATACTTTATGGTTGCTTGATGTTTTGCATTACAGTCATATTTATTAATGAGTGTAGTGATAGTTTTACATTCTGTGCTTCTGTAATGCTTCGCCCTAGAACTGGTAGAAAGTTGTCTAGGAATTTCCCATTTTTCAGGTCTTTTTGCTCTCTTAAAACTTTGTCTGATTGATCTTTTAGATGTATTCTTTAATATAAATATTTCTACATTGTGCTGGTGAAATTTGCTGTTACCAATTTGTGGCCAAACACGATAACCTATGTCAGCACGGAAATTTTTATTCAGGCTAATGACATACTTAAAGCCTAGGAAATTTATAGTTTCTAATGTGGAATAATTGTAATTTACTATTTGATTGTTTTATACCAATGTTTCATGCCAGAAAATGCCTAAACTTGTAATTATTAGCATATTTTGTTCCTAGACACATATTACAACTTGTGTCTATTAGCCCTGCTCTCATCTATAATTATGACTCATTCCATATCCATGCAGATCTTTCGTATACTGGATCAAAAGAACAAGAATAAATAAATAAATGATTCTATTGCAAGAAATGCTCTTCACAAGCGAAGAAATCCTTAAATTGCGTAGATATTTTCTTTAAGAGAAAGGCCCAAAAGACAGTCATGAAGAACAACTTAGCTCTCAGCACATCCACTATACTGTTAATAATAGGTCTGTCTGAATGTCTGATACTGTCAATAACAGACTGTTTTCTGACACTGAGGTTTCAAAACAAAATTGATATTTCTATTAATGTACATGCTCTAACAAACGATAAAAACCGGAAGAACACTGATAAAACAGACAAATTCTATAATAAGGTGGTTACCAGAGTGGTTAAGATCGCAAAACGCCATATGAAAATCTTATTGGGTGACTTTAATGTCCGAGTTTATTTATTTTTTAAGTCTTTTCGTCGCATGTACTGGTAGTAAAATGTACAAGTTGATATAGGACTTAACTCTAATCATTACAGAGAACAGTTCTCAGGGTTATATGTAGTTCTACATGTTAGAAATTACAAAAGTTACCGATCTGTACATTAATTGTAGTTCAAGTAGTCAGTTACTGAATAGAAGCAGTGGTACTATAAATACACTCCTGGAAATGGAAAAAAGAACACATTGACACCGGTGTGTCAGACTCACCATACTTGCACCGGACACTGCGAGAGGGCTGTACAAGCAATGATCACACGCACGGCACAGCGGACACACCAGGAACCGCGGTGTTGGCCGTCGAATGGCGCTAGCTGCGCAGCATTTGTGCACCGCCGCCGTCAGTGTCAGCCAGTTTGCCGTGGCATACGGAGCTCCATCGCAGTCTTTAACACTGGTAGCATGCCGCGACAGCGTGGACGTGAACCGTATGTGCAGTTGACGGACTTTGAGCGAGGGCGTATAGTGGGCATGCGGGAGGCCGGGTGGACGTACCGCCGAATTGCTCAACACGTGGGGCGTGAGGTCTCCACAGTACATCGATGTTGTCGCCAATGGTCGGCGGAAGGTGCACGTGCCCATCGACCTGGGACCGGACCGCAGCGACGCACGGATGCACGCCAAGACCGTAGGATCCTACGCAGTCCCGTAGGGGACCGCACCGCCACTTCCCAGCAAATTAGGGACACTGTTGCTCCTGGGGTATCATCGAGGACCATTCGCAACCGTCTCCATGAAGCTGGGCTACGGTCCCGCACACCGTTAGGCCGTCTTCCGCTCACGCCCCAACATCGTGCAGCCCGCCTCCAGTGGTGTCGCGACAGGCGTGAATGGAGGGACGAATGGAGACGTGTCGTCTTCAGCGATGAGAGTCGCTTCTGCCTTGGTGCCAATGATGGTCGTATGCGTGTTTGGCGCCGTGCAGGTGAGCGCCACAATCAGGACTGCATACGACCGAGGCACACAGGGTCAACACCCGGCATCATGGTGTGGGGAGCGATCTCCTACACTGGCCGTACACCACTGGTGATCGTCGAGGGGACACTGAATAGTGCACGGTACATCCAAACCGTCATCGAACCCATCGTTCTACCATTCCTAGACCGGCAAGGGAACTTGCTGTTCCAACAGGACAATGCACGTCCGCATGTATCCCGTGCCACCCAACGTGCTCTAGAAGGTGTAAGTCAACTACCCTGGCCAGCAAGATCTCCGGATCTGTCCCCCATTGAGCATGTTTGGGACTGGATGAAGCGTCGTCTCACGCGGTCTGCACGTCCAGCACGAACGCTGGTCCAACTGAAGCGCCAGGTGGAAATGGCATGGCAAGCCGTTCCACAGGACTACATCCAGCATCTCTACGATCGTCTCCATGGGAGGAAAGCAGCCTGCATTGCTGCGAAAGGTGGATATACACTGTACTAGTGCCGACATTGTGCATGCTCTGTTGCCTGTGTCTATGTGCCTGTGGTTCTGTCAGTGTGATCATGTGATGTATCTGACCCCAGGAATGTGTCAATAAAGTTTCCCCTTCCTGGGACAATGAATTCACGGTGTTCTTATTTCAAGTTCCAGGAGTGTATTATCTAAGAGGTCCTTTAAAAGCATTAATATTAAGTATTTATTTTAAATATTTGGTAACTTGCTGAATAGTTTAATCCCATATAGCAAGCACCTTTCTGATACAAACTTGTATTAGCAGGGAGTAAATGCAAGTTGCCTTTTAATCTAGTGTTGTGATTATATAAGTCACAATTTTTTCTGATCTATTACCATTTCCAATTACATTTTTTAATGCAAATTAATGTGTCAAGAATAACCATGCATGTTAGTGGTAGCATTTTCCATCTTTAAAAAACTGACTTACATGACTATCTAGCTTTGCTTCCTGTAATAATCTTAGTGGCTCCTTCCTGGATTCTGAAGGTCCCTGCGCTGCTGGTGAATTTCCCCAGAATATGAGTTGAGATTTTAAATATGCTTTAAAATATGCATTTTAAGCAGATATTAGTGCCTGTGCGTATGCCTCCTGCTAGAGCCCTTAAGATATAACAGCCTGTAATGTGTTTGTCATTAATGTATTGGGCATTTTTGTCTCATATCAGGTATCTTCGAATCCAAGTGGCAAGAAATTTTGTTACCTCTTTATTTATTCATTGATTATGTGGGAATTATAATTTTGCATTAATGTCCACCCATTACTGGCACCTGCCCAGAAAGCAAACATTATGGTGATCACCCAACACAATAATGAGCGAATTCCACACAGACCATGTTGCTTCATCTTGAAAATGCGCTCCAACATAATGAATATCAAAGTCAAAAATAGGATAAATGTAAATTATCATCACTATGTTTCAGTAATAAAGTGCAGACTCATACCTGTTAACAGAAGGAACAACACAGCAGCTGTATCCCAGTTTGACACCAATAAACGAAATGAAAAAGAAAATGAATTCAAAGACCTAGCTCAACCAGTGGAGAAACATTTAAAAAATACAAAAGATAGTTGGTTAAGGCTGTTAAAAAACAACAGGGATCAAAAAAAGGAACATATACTCTTAGCATAAGCCTAATGATAACTGTGAACAACGACTGTTTAACTGCCTAGAGGAAATGTCACACTTCCAAGAAGGAAGAGGAGTGCATCAAATATCAAACCCAAGCATTAGAAACAGCAATGGACATACATACTGAGAAGACGAAATATGAAAAGAACTCGTCAACAAGACGGACAAAACTGTGAATGAAATTAGTCCCGCAAATACCACAGAAGTTTTAAAAAGAGAATATAAGTATACAAAGCCCTCTCCCACTGTTCTCAAAGGAAAAATGGAACCTTGGAAATGTGAAATGAAGAAAACTGTGAAATCATTGCTCACCACTTTACGAAAAGCAGATGCAAGAAAAGCTATTAGTCCAATTAGAACTTTAAACCAAGAGTTCAGAATTGACTTATTCCTCCCTGGGATTGGCAACAGTTTTTTGGCAGGTTTGTGGAGGTATGTGGCTTTAGATGTCTATGCACAGGTCATGTAATTCGTGTAAATAATGGACCATCGATTTGCGTATGTGGTGATGGCACCTGATAGCGACCCAGACGAGTCCCATAGGATTTATATCAGCCGAATTTAGTCGCTGAGACATCAACATGAGTTCGCTATAATGCTCCTCAAACCACTGTAGCACGATTCTGACTCCGAGACACAGACAATTATACTGCTGAAAGATGACATCGTCATCAGAGAAGACATCAAGCATGAAAGGATGCAGGTGGTTCACAGCTGTCAGCGTGTCTTCGATTACTACCACAGGCCCCATGCAAGCGCAGGAGAATGCCTCCAATAACTTAATACTGCTCCCACCAGCCTTCATCTGTGGTTTACTGCACATTTCGAGCCAATGTTCACCTCGATGACGGCGTTTGTGGAGACGACCATCGACCTACTGCAGCAAAAATGTGATTCATTTGAAGAGCCGACACGTTTCCATTGATCAACGGTCGGATCCCGATGGTTCCTTGCGTATTGCATTCATAATTGACGGTGTCGTTGGGTCTACTTGTGGACACATAGGGATACTCTGTTATGGAGTTCCATGTTTAACAATGTCCGATGAATGGTGTACTGCAATAAATTTATACATGGATTGTGATCTTCTGGCAGAGATGGCACAGATCACCATCTATCCTAATTTATATAGCAGGCAAGCCTCCAAATACCACGTTCTGTGAAGAGTCGTGGACGTCCAACCATTTAGTACCTAGTGGTAGTTTCATTGTCTTTCTACCTCTTTCTATAGATGTTCAGGACAGTAGAAGGTGAACATACGACCAACTTCGCCCTTTTCAAGATACTCGCTCACAGACTTTGCTTAATAATAATCTGCTCTTTGTCAAAGCCGCTTATTTCAATGGAACTCCTCATTTACAGCCCATATCTTCGCTAGGGTGATGCCCCGTCGATGTCTGCTCAGCTTACATACTTTTGTTACCATGTCACTTGCCAGCAATGCCTCCAGGTGCCGTTCAACATCGTAGTGGGCGGTGGTCAAGTCGTGTTGGCCCATCAGTGTGTATTTGTTTTGATGTTCCCTACCTCCCGTATTGATTTGAATGAATAGTTTCAGAACACCCTGTCTACAACAGATGCACGAGCTCTACTGCCCACGTGAGCAGTGTGCGTACAGTGGGGTTTCGATCACGTCAGTACAAATGACTCGCTTTTCATTATGTCGAGACAGACAGATTCTCAGTTTGATGAAGTGTGCACCTCATGTATTTGCAATTGAATACTGAAATGCCTCACCATGTCCAGAGTTGGGTGCAGAGCATCGCCAGTACTTCAGATAGATTTCAACTGTGTGGACCATTGATGGTACATGCTGCACACCCTTAGCCTGTTTAAGGGTTGGACCAGCGTCTGTACAGTATGCATATATTTCTGAGAGGAGACCTACAAAGTACATAATCGACAGTACATTCATCTCCTCTTTCACGATACCGATAACCTGATTATTGACAGGTGCTATGCCATTAAGAATTACTGGTTGCATAACTAGAGTTGTCGAGTGCGTTGGGTGGCACCTTATTGCTTTGTAGGGATCACAGCCCTTCACCTAATAGATGAAGCTGTCGGTGTCCATATTAAGTAACTTTGGATCACAGCCATTCACCTAATAGATGAAGCTATCAGTATCCATATTAAGTAACTTTGGATCTATGAAGTGAGTTTTCCCAAATTCATAATGGAACTGGTACATATGGAGTTTGGATAGGTCCAATATACACATACCGACATAAACAGTTTTCATGAACTCTACTGAAACCTTATCAATCTCCAGAGCAACGAAACCTTTGTTGAAGATCGTAGCCCATTTAAAATTTAGCCTGGCTATATAATCTGCTCTGCCATAGTGCCCCTTCCAACAGGTAACTAAGCGAATTTCGCTATGTTCTCTAATATTTTCCATAGTTTTGTTAAAAATTGCATTGCACATAAGCTTTTAAAATTCTTTCTGAAATGTACACATCTCGAGAGCCCTCTTTTTCGTATGTAAATCAATGTATTCCTTCAATCAGGGACACTGCTTGGAGGAAATAGAGCGAATTACCCTATCCAGTTGCAACTCCAACTTGAGACATTGGTCGAGATTACCTTGTTTCACCTCCAGTATTGTCATCATGGGAACCGTTTTCCAGAACCTGATGATCTGGAAAAAACAATAAATCACTATGCTCATCATGAAAACTTATAGGGTGTTTTAAATCTACCTCTAAAGTGTACCATGTTTCAGAACCTTCTCGTATATGTTCGATTCTTTTACCCAACCTGGTGCATTCCTTATTGGAAGCCATCGAAACCCTTCAACAGGAAGAGGTTGCTGCATAGCTTGCCTGTTTGTTTACATCAAAGTACATGATGCAGCTTAAATCACCAGATACCTTGAACTGTTCATGCATTCATGGCTTGTTTGCCTTGGTGTGCCTATGGACACATCGACAAGGCTGCCGCGAATCCCTAATTCAACAATCAACAACATGTCTACATTGGTCAAGAGTTCAATTTTGACCTGTATCCTTGTCAACATAGCACTCCACGAAAGCCCTGCTAGATGTAGTTGTAAACAGGATCCAGTTCGCATGTATGCAGGCATACACTCTGGAATCGTTTGAACATATCTGTAAGTAAGCGCATTTCCATACCAACATGAAGTATCACATACTCCTTTAAATTAGGGATATCAATTCTTGCCATACACACACTACATTCCCATACTCCACATCTGACATGGCTGAAGGGTGCGTTTTAGGTGGAAATGTAAGATTAGGTCAACCTAATGGAAGGGCTGGAGCCCCACATAGTTGCTGCAACATTTACTCCCCTTTAAATATAGTTTCCTTTACTGAATTATTGAAAGACTCGAGTAGATACCTCAATTTTAAATGTAATAAAGAGTAATTAAGCAGACACCACATATGACACTTCACAGTACATGAGTTTAATTAGAAAAATATTCTAAGAGCTGCCACAATTTTAAATTACCAATAAACAGTTATTATCCAAATAGCCCCAAATGTCTTCTTATGTTAGTATACCCTAGCTTAAGATAAATATTCTAACAGCTGCCACATTTTTTTTTTAAATGGCAGAACAGTTATTAAACAGACAACTCATATGACATCTTAGTATTCATCAGCTTAAGAAAGATATTCTGACAAATGTCACAATTTTTTTAAAAATATCAAACTAATCATTAAGTAGATAGTTCATACAACTTTTTAGTATTCAACAGCTTAAGTAAAATATTCTAACAGCTGCCACTTTTTTTTAGAATAGTAACACAGTCATTAAGCAGACATCTCATATGACTTCTTGTTATTCACCAGCCTATGAAAAACATTCTAACAGCCATTGCAGTTTTTTAAAATAGCAAATAGGTACTTAATCAGGCATGTGAAACACTAAGTTGCTATGTATCAGCTCAAGCCACAATTGTGTTTCAAGAACATGCTTATACTTTAGTACCAACAGTTTAAACCCAAAGAAAATAAGTCAGAAACCTAATCTTACATTTCCACCTAAAACGCACCCTTCAGCCATGTTAGATGTGGAGTATGGGAATGTAGTGTGTGTATGGCAAGAATGGAAATACTTAACTTAAGAGGGGCAAATCAGTTACAAATCGCATTTGCAATCAGAACTTAGGCGAATGTACCATGCCCCTAGTAACAGACATTGGTCTCCAGATCAGCAAGTTGTAGTCGATGCAAACCAGGCTCATGACTCTTCCCAGAAGCAGTTGATTGTATCCACTAAACGTCAGTATCCCAACACACTAGTTCACACTGTCGAGAGACAAACCAAACTTCAGCAAGGTAATCATCCCCACCAAAGGGAGTATTTAATCTTCGTGTCAGACCATGTTGACTCACACTGAATCACACTCCATTCCATTTCCATTCCCTCTTTCTGTGAGCGAGCACTGATGGCACCACCAGAAGTACTCTACACTATCAAGGTAACAATGCTGAACCAGAGCAGAAATCAATAAGGGACATAGGCAATCCTGGTCAACGTCCCCCAGTCAAACCCAAAGATGCCCTGCTGGGGAACTGGTATCTTTGGTAGAAGGTTAAGATGAGGCTAACTACCCTCCCTAACCTGACTAAGATATACTCTCGAGATTTTCCCATTCGAATCATTGTGGACCAGGATATTAACTGGACTCAGAAACCTTAAAATTTTACAGGGGCCTATAAAACGGTGAATCAGTGTACTAGAAGTCGTTGCTCCTTCTTTAGTCCCAACATTAAACCAGTGCATGAACATGTGGTCTCTAACTGAAGTGTTGGCAGAAGAGCCAACACCGTGTTGATAGAGGAGGCCGAAATGCACGCGTTTAATTACACGCAGGCTGGCGTGAGGTCTGGAACATTACAAGGAAATGAGAACTTAGAAAAACGGACGCAGTTGCTGTAATACTTAACTTTAATCCACAATTAGTGAACATCTCTCTTGACTGTACATAATTTCCATTTCAATATAAACTGGTAATGGCGCCTTGCTAGGTCGTAGCAAATGACGTAGCTGAAGGCTATGCTAACTATCGTCTCGGCAAATGAGAACGTAATTGTCAGTGTAGCATCGCTAGCAAAGTCGGCTGTACAACTGGGGCGAGTGCTAGGAAGTCTCTCTAGACCTGCCGTGTGGTGGCGCTCGGTCTGCAATCACTGACAGTGGCGACACGCGGGTCCGACGTATACTACCGGACCGCGGCCGATTTAAAAGGCTACCACCTAGCAAGTGTGGTGTCTGGCGGTGACACCACACTAACCTTCTCCTTGAACCCACGGTCCCACAACTGTACCTACATGCCTGAATCTACACCGGTTTCTAAAATTAAAGCAACAAATAGCGATTTCCTTGTCCTGTGTCTAATTCATAATATAATCTTACGGATTGTCAACAGACGTCGGTACCATCATGTTCTGCACGGAGCATGGCATCCCAGCCAATGAACAACCACGCCAAGAATGACTTCAGGGCACCTATGAAGCAGGGTAGTGGTTGACAGGTATCTCACAATCATAATCGCTCTGTACACATTCATAGACAGTACAATGTGGCACAGAAAAGACGCCTACCAGACTTTGTGGTGGAGGGCCATGGGAAGAATGGAAGTAGGAGAGTCATGAACTGATGTGGCCCAATGGCTTCATGTGAATCGTTGTGTTGTTTCTCGGATGTGGTGACAGTTTAGAGAGACCGAAACTGTATCTCGAAGATCAGAGCAGGGCCGACCAAGTGGGTCATCAGAAAGAGAGGACGTTTATTTGGCTGTAAGTCCAAGACAGTAGCGTCGTAGTACTGCACAGCAACTGGCATCTGACCCCACAGCATCCACTGAACGTGTTGTATCGAGGAAAACAGTGTACAGAAGTCGTCAGCAATGTGCCCTTTACTATGAGATACAAGCTGTATTTGTACCTCTGATGTGTCTTTACAGAATGGAACGTCTATAGTGGAGTCTTCAAGATGCCACCTGGACGGTCGAACCGTGGGCCAATATTCTTTTCACACATCAGTCCCAATTTTGTCTTTTAGAGTGCTTCTCGACGGATTCGCGTCTGGAGGCACCGTGGAACGATTGCAGGACCGAAACATTGTAGAATGAGGCCGATGTTGAGGAGGATCCCTAATGGTATGAGGAGGGAGGATATTGACCTTTTGAATTCCTTTTCATGAAACTGTACAGATTAATCGGCAAGGTTTAACTACTGTCAGGTATCGTGACGAGATCTTGGGAGCTCATGTATGGTTGTTGCGAGGTGCTGTGGTCCCAGACTTCGTGCTGACGAACGATAATGCTCGACCTAACAGTGCACAGGTGGTTGATGTTTCCTCGGAAATCTTCCGATTTGAATCTCATACAGCATGTCTGAGTTGCTCTAGGGAGATGTGATGCATCATTTCAACGTCCACCAACCACTGCCCAAGACTTACGAGTAGCTTTGCAGAGAGAGTGGGCTTTATTGCCTAAACATGATATTGATGACATCATTCACAGCATGTCCCGTCGTTGTCAGGCATTTATTGCTGCCAGAGGTGGCCACACCCCAAACCGAGCACATTAACGAGTTGTTGGAATTTGTGTGCAAATCCGTTAAGTTGGGGAAAAAACGAACAGTTTTGCCTACCATTACGTACGTTGCAGCTGTTTATTTTCTGTATTATTTACACTGTTTTTATTTCACTATCACCTATTATACTGTTTTGTGACAACATAAATGCAACCTCGCAAAATTTCCGTTTGTTGCTCTAATTTTGGACACCTCTGTATGTGCAACCTCTGTGTTGTCTCGTTCTTCCCCAATTATCTCTGATGGTCTGAGGAGTGATTTGCACAGGAAGCAATTTGTCACTGATCCAATGGTTAGCAAATAAAGAGTACATTGGATAGAAGAGGATTAGAGAGGCTGCGGTGGCCTTGATATCCCGACGCAGAGCAGTATTAAATGCAAGATTTAAGCAGGGGGTCAACCACTCTTCCCTCAAATTCTCCTAATAAACCGAAGTTGACCACTCGCCTTCCCTGCCACAGTCCTCACGAGCTTGCTGCATTTCATATCGCCTTGCAACGCTACCCCCAGATATTTAAACGACTTGACTGTGTCAAACAGGATACTAGTAACATTTTAACCAAATATTACGGGCTTGTTCCTCCTACTCATCTGCATTAACTTACTTTTTTCCACATTTAGATCTAGCTGCCATTCATCACACCAACTAGAAATTAAACTACTGGCCATAAAAATTGCTACACCAAGAAGAAATGCAGATGATAAACGGGTATTCAATCGACAAATATATTATACTAGAACTGACATGTGATTACATTTTCACGCAATTTGGGTGCATAGATCCTGAGAAATCAGTACCCGGAACAACCACCTCTAGCCGTAATAACGGCCTTGGTACGCCTGGGCATTGAGTCAAACAAAGCTTGGATGGCGTGTACAGGTACAGCTGCCCATGCAGCTTCAACACCATACCACAGTTCATCAAGAGTAGTGACTGGCGTATTGTGACGAGCCAGTTGCTCGGCCACCATTGACCAGACGATTTCAATTGGTGAGAGATCTGGAGAACGTGCTGGCCTGGGCAGCAGTCGAACATTTTCTGTATCCAGAAAGGCCCGTACAGGGCCTGCAACATGCGGTTGTGCATTATCCCGCTGAAATGTAGGGTTTCGCAGGGATCGAATGAGGGGTAGAGCTACGGGTCGTAACACATCTGAAATGTAACGTCCACTATTCAAATTGCCGTCAATGCGAACAAGAGGTGGCCAAGACGTGTAACCAATGGCACCCCATACCATCACGCCGGGTGATACGCCAGTATGGCGATGACGAATACACGCTCCCAATGTGCGTTCACCGCGATGTCGCCAAACACGGATGCGACCATCATGATGCTGTAAACAGAGCCTGGATTCATCCGAAAAAATGACGTTTTGCCATTCGTGCACCCAGGTTCGTCGTTGAGTACACCATCGCAGGCGCTCCTGTCTGTGATGCAGCGTCAAGGGTAACTGCAGCCATGGCATCCGAGCTGATAGTCCATGCTGCTGCAAACGTCGTGGAACTGTTCGTGCAGATGGTTGTTGTCTTGCAAACGTCCCCATCTGTTGACTCAGGGATCGAGATGTGGCTGCACGATCCGTTACAGCCATGCGGATAAGATGACTGTCATCTCGACTGCTAGAGATACGAGGCCGTTGGGATCCAGAATGGCGTTCCGTATTACCCTCCTGAACCCACCGATTCCATATTCTGCTAACAGTCATTGGATCTCGACCAACGCGAGCACCAATGTCGCGATACGAAAAACTGCAATCGCGATATCAAAGTCAGAAACGTGATTGGTACGCATTTTTCCTTCTTAAACGGGGCATCACAACAACGTTTCACCAGGCAACGCCGGTCAACTGCTGTTTGTGTATGAGAAATCGGTTGGAAACTTTCCTCATGTCAGCACGTTGTAGGTGTCGCCACCGGCGCCAACCTTGTGTGAATGCTCTGAAAAGCTAATAATTTGCATATTATAGCATCTTCTTCCTGTCGGTTAAATTTCGCGTCTGTAGCACGTCATCTTCGTGGTGTAGCAATTATAATGGCCAGTAGTGTATGTCTAAGACGTCTTACATCCTCATACAATCATTTAACATCGACTCCTTACCGTACACCACAGAATCGTCTCCAAACAACCGCAGATCGCTGCCCAAGGCGTCCACCAACTCATTTATGTATATAGAGAAAAACAGCTGTCCTATCACACTTCCCTGGGGCACTCCTGACGATACCTTTGTCTCTGATGAACACTCCTCGTCGAGGACAGCATACTGGGCTGTATCACTTAAGAAGTCTTCAAGCCACTCACATATCTGTGAACTTATTCAATACGCTCGTACCTTCGTTAACAGGCTTTAATGGGGCACCATATAAAACGCTTTCCGGAAATCTAGAAGTATGGACTCTGCCTATTACCCTTCATCCATAGTTTGCAATATATCATGTGAGAAAAGGACAAGCTGACTTTCCCACGAGCGAGGCTGTCTAAAACCATGCTAATTCGAGTCCATAAGCTTCTCAGTCTCAAGAAAGTTTAATATATTCGAACTGAGAATATGTTCAGGTATTATGCAGCAGCCAAAGTTATGGATATTGGTCTGTAATTTAACGGGTCCATTCTTTTACCCTTCTTCTGCACTGGAGTTACCTGCGCTTTTTTCATGTCGCTTAGGACTTTGTGCTGGACGAGATATTCGCGATTAATGCAAACTAGGTAAGGGGCCAATGCTGTAGAGTACTCATTGTAAAATCGAATTGTGATTCCATCCGGACCTGGTGGTTTATTTGCTTTCGAATCTTTCAGTTGTTTCTCTAGGCCAGGGATGCTTATCACGATGTCGTCCATATGAGAGGCTGTCCGGTGGTCAAATGACGGTATGTTTATACGGTTCATCTGTGTGAACGATTTATTCAACGTGAAATATAAAAACTTCGGTTTTCGTTTGGCTATCTTCAGCTGCCACAGCGGACAGGTCAAGGGAGGACTGAATGGAAGCCTTAGACCTGCTTAGTGATTTTACGTACGACCAGAATTTTTTCGCGTTCCCTGCCCGATCTTTTGCTAAACTGTGACCATGTTAGTTGTTGTATGCCTCGCGCACAGACCTTTTGGCACACCACGAATCTCAACTAACCTTTGCTTGTCGTCATTAGTGTGTTCTCTTCCGAACCGAGAGCGCAAAAGCCTCTGTTTCCTCAGTATCTACCGAAATTCGTTATTACACCATGGTTGGTTTTTCCCATCCTTTATCACCTTTTTGATTGATTTATTTTGTTTTGTAGTCTTAGTTGCTATAACTGCATCATGATCACTAATTCTCGTTTCGATAGTGACACTGTCGATAACGTCCGGCCTTTTGGGAGCTACAACATCTCAGATATTGCCATTGAGCGTGGACTGCCGATCTAGCTGCTCAAGACACTTTTCAGGAAACATGTTTAAACATATTTCGCATGAATGTCTGTCTGTAGCCCACCGTAATGAATCCATAAGAATCCCAGTCTATACTCTACAGCAGTGATTCTCAAACTTTTTGAGCTTCAGGCGCATTTAAAAGGCCGCAAATAATTGTGGGCGCACTATACATGTTGGTCCATTGATAGTGACTGGGCCAAATATCTCACGAAATAAGCACCAAACGAAAAAACTACAAAGAACGAAACTAGTTTAGCTTGAAGGGGGAAACCAGATGGCGCTATGGTTGGCCCGCTAGATGGCGCTACCATAGGTCAAACAGATATCAACTGCGTTTTTTTTTTTTAAATAGGAACCCCGATTTTTTATTAAATATTCGTGCAGTACGTAAAGAAATATGAATGTTTTAGTTGGACCACTTTTTTTGCTTTGTGATAGATGGCGCTGTAACAGTCAAGTGACTCTGAGCACTACGGGACTTAACTGCTGAGGTCATCAGTCCCCTAGAGCTTAGAACTACTTAAACCTAACTAACCTAAGGACATCACACACATCCATGCCCGAGGCAGAATTCGAACCTGCGACCGATGCGGTCGCGCGGTTCTAGGCGCTACTGTCTGGTACCGCGCGACCGCTACGGTCGCAGGTTCGAATCCTGCCTCGGGCCTCGGGCATGGATGCGCGGTACCAGACTGTAGCGCCTAGAACCGCTTGGCCACTCCGGCCAGCGCTGTAACAGTCACAAACCTTTAATATACGTGGTATCACGTAACATTCCGCCAGTGCCGACAGTATTTGCTTCGTGATACATTACCCGAGTTAAAATGGACCGTTTAACAATTGCGGAAAAGGTCGATATCGTGTTGATGTATGGCTAATGTCATCAAAATGCCCAACGGGCGTGTGATATGTTTGCTGCTCGGTATCCTGGACGACATCATCCAACTGTCCGGGCCGTTTGCCGGATAGTTACGTTATTTAAGGAAACAGGAAGTGTTCCCCACATGTGAAACGTCAACCACGACCTGCAACAAATGATGATTCCCAAGTAGGTGTTTTAGCTGCTGTCGCGGCTAATCCGCACATCAGTAGCAGACAAATTCCGCGAGAATCGGGAATCTCAGAAACGTCGGTGTTGAGAATGCTACACCAACATCGATTGCGCCCGTACCATATTTCTATGCGCCAGAAATTGCATGGCGACGACTTTGAGCGTCGTGTACAGTTCTGCCACTGGGCACAAGAGAAATTACGGAACGATGACAAATTTTTTGCGCGCATTCTATTTAGCGACAAAGCGTCATTCACCAACAGCGATAACGTAAACCGGCATAATATGCACTATTGGGCAACGGAAGGCTGCAACAATTGGAACATCAGCGACCTTGGCTGGTTAATATATGGTACATCATTATGGGAGGAAGGATAATTGGCCCCCATTTTATCGATGGCAATCTAAATGTTGCAATGTATGCTGATTTCCTACGTAATGTTCTACCGATGTTACTACAAGATGTTTCACTGCATGACAGAATGGCGATATACTTCCAACATGATGGATGTCTGGCACATAGCTCGCGTGCGGTTGAAGCGGTATTGAATAGCATATTTCATGACAGGTGGATTGGTCGTCGAAGCACCATACCATGGCCCGATCGTTCACCGGATCTGACGGCCTCGGATTTCTTTCTGTGTGAAAAGTTGGATATTTGCTATCGTGATCCACCGACAACGCCTGACAACATGCGTCAGCGCACTGTCAATGCAAGTGCGAACATTACGGAAGGCGAACTACTTGCTGTTGAGAGGAATGTCGTTACACGAATAGCCAAATACATTGAGCATTTATTGCATTGATGTGGTATTTACAGGTAATCACGCTGTAACAGCATGCGTTCTCAGAAATGATAAGTTCACAAAGGTACATGTATCACATTGGAACAAACGAAATAAAATGTTCAAACGTACCTACGTTCTGTATTTTAATTTAAAAAACCTACCTCTTACCAACTGTTCGTCTAAAATTGTGAGCCATATGTTTGTGACTATTACAGCACCATCTATCACAAAGCGAAAAAAGTGGTCCAACTAAAACATTCATATTTCTTTACGTACTACAGGATTATGTAATAAAAATCGAGGTTCCTATTTAAAAAAAAACGCAGTTGATATCCGTTTGGCCTTTGGCAGCGCCATCTGGCGGGCCAACCATAGCGCCATCTGGTTTCCCCCTTCAAGTTAGACAAGTTTCATTATTTGTAGTTTTTTGACGCTTATTTCGTGAGATATTTGGTCCGGTCACGATCAATGGACCACCCCGTATACACATTTCTGAGGAATATTTTACAACAGTCAATACAGGAAATAAATACTGTGATAAAATAACAATTAAGTCATTTAATTTTGAATTTCGAATCGAGACTACATAAAACACAATTTACATTAATAAAAAAACAGACTTTATCACAATATGTACAAATAATTTTTGTATAAAAAATGCGAGAGATTCATGTCATCCAAATGCCACGGCCGAGCGCCGTGTTGCCTCCTACTCTGCCAAGACGGAAGGCGAGAGAAGTTATTATGTGGAACGTATTGAAATGAAATAATGCAATAAAATTAACGATTAATTCAAATTATAGAGGAAAGTAATAATATAATACAAATGAAACGTGCCTTACGTTATCTCTTTCTAGTGTTTATGAGCAACTTGAGCTTGATGTGTCCTCTCGATTTCTTCAATGTTTGGAGATATAGTTGAAAGATAAACTCTCATTCCCTCGTCAATGCACTGAAGAGTTCCTCTGTTTTTTCATTTAATTGAGATGAGAACTGAAAATCCAAATTTACATAAATATGACGTCGAAAACTGAAGTAAAATGTTCAAAGCTTTTTAGGTATCGACACATGTTCTTCTTTTATAAAAATACAAAAGGCTTCAAGAGACAATTCCTTATGCTTAATCATCAGTCCACGATCAGTAGATATAGCTGCCACTCCTTCTTCATCTGTTAATGTTAAGCCGAAATCACCTGAAGCTTCCATGAATGGGTTTCGAATCCAGTCGTACTGTTTAGTGTTGAGGGATGGAAAATATGAACTGAGTTTCTCTTGTAAACTTATTAAATGATCTACTGTTGGAAGTATTTCATTTCTACATGTGCTCCTTACTAAAGGGAACATTTCCAACTTACCTTCGACAGCTTTCCTTTTCCATATTCGTAGTTTTCTGTGAAACGCTTTAATTTTGTCGGTAGATGTAAGGATATTTTCTTCTTTCCCTTGCATGTGAGTGTCCAAAATATTGAACTGCTTTAATATATCGGCCAAACATTGCAATCTGGCAATCCAAAATTCACCCCGAAGGAGGCTGCAAAAATGTAAATGTTTTATTTCTTGGAAAAACACGAGACGTTCTTGTCGTACCTCATGCACATGAATAAGTACGAGGGTAAGTCAATTATTATCAGCAATTTAGTTATATTTTTGTTTATTTTGGTAGTACTGCCGTTTTACATTGACGACGCACGCTTTGTTTATTTGTTGTTAGATCTTTGCAATTTTCAAGCTGGTAGGTTAGTTTCGTTATCGCTGCCGTGCTATTAATCATGGCTGCTCCGTTGTCTATTTGCACGAAAGAAGAGCAACGTTCACTGATCAATTTTTGTGGTCGGAAGGAGTATCAGTGGCCGAAATTCATCGAAGGCTTTCGGTACAGTACAAGAACAGTGTTTTGCCATGACAGAGTGTCTACGAATGGATTGGAAAGTTCCGAAATGGTCGCACAAGTGTTACGTACGATGAAGGAGCCGGACGACCGTTTACCGCCACAAATGTAGAAGCCACTGAGCGTTCACGTGAAATGATTCTCTTAGACAGACGATTAACGAACGACGAAGTGGCACATCGTCTGCAAAATAGTTACGGTTCTGCCTACGTAATTGTCTGTAACAGACTTGGGTTTCATAAAGTTTGTGCAAGATGGGTCCCAAAACAACTCACACAGTTGCATAACAAACGCGCTTGGACATCTGCAAAAAACATTTGGATCGCTATGATAACGAAGGCGACAACTTCTTAGACAGGATCATTACTGGTGACGAAACATGGAGCCATCATTACGAGCCGGAGAGTAAACGGCAGAGTAAGGAATGGAGGAAAAAGTCAAGACCCTACCGTCCGCAGAAAACTGATGCTTACGGTTTTTTGGGGCGCACAGAGTCTAGTACTAGAACGCTGTGGCGCAAGGGGCACAACAATAAATAGTGTACCTTACAGTGAGATGCTTACTGCCAGGCTAAAGCCGAAAATTCGAAGCAAACGACGAGGATTGCTGTCAAAAGGTGTTGTGTTGTTGCACGACAATACCAGTCCGTGTACTGCTACCCACACTACTGAAACGCTCCAGAAACTCAAATTTGAAATACTGGATCATCCTCCATATAGTCCCGATCTTGCCCCTTCTGACTGTCACTTGTTTGGTCCACTCAAACAGGCATTAAGGGGCCGTCGATTTGCCTTGGACGAAGCAGTGAAAGAAGCGGTGCATTCCTGGCTCCCAGCTCAATCGAGAACCTTCTTTTACGAGGGCATCAGGAAGCCAGTACAACGATGGACCAAGTGCGTTGAAACCCAAGGAGACTATGTCGAGAAATGACCTTCTTGTAAGTTTCCTATTTGATTACAATAAAATTTTATAACTATGTTGAGTATAATAATAAACTTACCCTCGTACTTTCCTCCACTACAACCATCTGACTTGTGTGTGTAAAAGCAACCGTCTATGTTCTGACTCCAAATCTATACAAAGTTTATCGAATAAACGGGTTTTGACAGGTATTGTTTTAATAAAATTTATCATCTGAACAACATGCTCAAAGACTTCTCTCAGTTTTTCTCCAAATGTTTTTGCTATTAAGACCTCTCTTTGAAGAAAGCAATGATCACGATAACATCTTAATTTTTTTTATTTTTTATTTTTTTTTACAAAAGAAAGAAGTCCCTTAACACAGCCTACCATTGAAGGTGCGCCATTTGTACAAATGCCTACACACTACTTCCATGTTAACTGCCACTTATTAAGATAATCATTTGAAATGTTGAAAACGTCCTCACCTTTAGTAGACACACTTAATTCTTTGCAAAAAAGAAACTGGTTTACTATTTGATCTTGATTAATGAAACGGACTACTGCTAAGAGTTGCGATTGGTTGATAATGTCTGTTGATTCATCAACTTGCAAAGCAAAGTTTGAGTGCTTGAGTTTATTACTGCATACATTTTTCTGAATATCAGTAAACATTTCTATAATACGTCTGTGAACTGTATCATTCGACAAAGGAATCTTGCTTAATTTCATAGCTGCTTCATTTCCTAGCATCGTCATATGACCATAATTTTGCAAGCAGGCAAACTAAGTGACTCACCTATTGTATGATCTTTCATACTCTTTGCTATTAGTTCAGAGACTTGGTAGGAAGCGACCAGAGATTTATCAGAAACAGACATTACACCTTTAAAAGTTTGAGTCTCGGTCCGGCACACAGTTTTTATCTGCTGGGAAGTTTCATATCTGCGCCCACTGTGCAAATCTCATTCTGGAAACTTTTAAAAGAATTTGGTGCCCTTGTTTTCTGTTCAGACAATCTCTCGAAATAGCTTTCAGGTTTATCTTGCAAATGTGAATGCACTGCTTTATAATGCTTGTTCAGTTTACTAGGAAGCAGAGATTCATTTTTCATTTTATACCCACATACTAAGTATAGTGGGAAAGGATAATCTTCACTCCCAGTCCAAGGGAAACCATAGCTTTAGTAGCTTTCATTGTACTTACGAATAGGCCGCTGTTCTGATTTTTTACTTGCACTTAGCATTTGTTCCCTTCCAGAATCGGATTCTTCTATGGAATGCTTGTTTTACAGAAAATTTTGTAAGATTCACTTCTAGCGATTTGAAAATAAGCAGTACGCTGTTCACAAAACAAGCCCCACGTACGCTAACAACACCTCACTGACATATCACCTGAAAGTTCTGCGATAACGTCAAGCGCACAACAATGGAAACTCGTTTTCCTTCTGGGCCTAGATTTTTGTGCCTCCATGGGTTAACAGTGCTGCCAACGATAATTTTCAAGTTCCGTTAACCGTGCTAGAAGCTTCTGTCATGAATCTGCTGGATCATAAACTGCAATATAAATGATGCTCAGAAGAAGCAAGGCATCATGAACAATGACGATCATTTTCACATGTGCTACTCATCTGTAGCAAAGAACATGAAATGAAATTCTTTTAGTTGCGGACAGCTCGACGCCAAACAATAAGCAGCTCTCATAGAGGATATCCTCTCCCAGTTTCCCTTTTCAATATTACACTACTGGCCATTAAAACTGCTACACCACGAAGATGACGTGCTACAGACGTGAAATTTAACCGACAGGAAGAAGATGCTGTGGTATGCAAATGATTAGATTTTCAGAGCTTTCACACAAGGTTGGCGCCAGTGGCGACACCTACAACGTGCTGACATGAGGAAAGTTTCCAACCGATTTCTCATACACAAACAGCAGTTGATCGGCATTGGCTGGTGAAACGTTGCTGTGATGCCTCGTGTAAGGAGGAGAAATGCGTACCATCACGTTTCTGACTTTGATAAAGGTCGGATCGTAGGCTATCGCGATTGCAGTTTTTCGTATCGCGACATTGGTGCTCGCGTTGGTCGAGTTCCAATGACTGTTAGCAGAATATGGAATCGGTGGGTTCAGGAGGGTAATACGGAACGCCGTTCTGGATCCCAACGGCCTCGTGTCACTAGCAGTCGAGATGACAGCCATCTTATCCGCATGGCTGTAACGGATCGTGCAGCCACGTCTCGATCCCTGAGTCAACAGATGGGGACGTTTGCAAGACACCAACCATCTGCACGAACAGTTCCACGACGTTTGCAGCAGCATGGACTATCAGCTCGGAGACCATGGCTGCGGTTACTCTTGACGCTGCATCACAGACAGGACCGCCTGCGATGGTGTACTCAATGACGAACCTGGGTGCACGAATGGCAAAACATCATTGTTTTGGATGACTCTAGGTTCTGGTTACAGCATCATGATGGTCGCATCCGTGTTTGGCGACATCGAGGTGAACGCACATTGGAAGCGTGTATTCGTCATCGCCATACTGCAGTATCACCCGGCGTGATGGTTGGGGTGCCATTGGTTACACGTCGCGGTCACCTCTTGTTCGCATTGACGGCAATTTGAATAGTGGACGTTACATTTCACATGTGTTACGACCTGTTGCTTTACCCTTCATTCGATCTCTGAAAAACCCTACATTTCAGCAGGATAATGCACGACCGCATGTTGCAGGTTCTGTACAGGCCTTCCTGGATACAGAAAATGTTGGACTGCTGCCCTGGCCAGCACATTCTCCAGATCTCTCACCAATTGAAAACGAGTGGTCAATAGTGGCCGAGCAACTGGCTCGTCACAATACGCCAGTCACTACTCGTGATGAACTGTGATATCGTGTTGAGGCTGCATGGACTGCTGTACCTGTACACGCCATCCAGGCTCTGTTTGACTCAATGCCCAGGAATATCAAGTCCGTTATTATGGCCAGAAGTGGTTGTTCTGGGTACTGATTTCTCAGGATCTATGCAGCCAAATTGCGTGAAAACGTAATCACATGTCAGTTCAAGTATAATATATTTATCCAATGAATACCCGTTTATCGTCTGCATTTCTTCTTGGTGTAGCAATTTTAATGGACAATAGTGTATTTTATTGAAAACAGAAGGGTATGCATTTTCAACAAAATATTATTATAAAGTGACTGGTTGCAGATGTTAGCTATAATTTTTTGATACACTGTCACGGTATCTAAATAGGTCACAATGGCCAATACTAATAATATGCAATTCACTTCCTACGCGCTGTTGCAGCGCCACTTGGAGTTAGGTGGAGTTCGTAGCCATCGGTAACTACACGAAACCTTCCGAATTCTATGGACAAGCTGTGATCACTTTTATAGCTCACAACCCTACCATCATATAAGAAAAACGTCCATAGGCAAATCAACTGCGAAACAAAAGCACGACAAGATGAGATAATATCAGTAAGAGTTTCCGTTGGAAAAATCCGTCAGTCGTCAAATATTTTTTCACCGTTTTCCCCTGATTCTGAACGTTTGGGTCTGAACAGAACTCCATTAACGCTTGACAACGCTGTGGTTTAACTCAGTGTTCATTTACAAACTTTAAGAGCGACACAAGTGTCGTGTCATTTGGTTATGGAAAGAAGGTACGGAACGAGGCGTCCGAAAATAATGCGCACGGCGCCTTTAGAGCGAAGGTTGGTGAGAGAGGGGGATGATTAGGAAAATTTCACTGCCCGTGCTAGTCATCCACGGATGCCTGTGCGTGTGGTACGTACCAGCGACTAAGAGAGTTATATTTTGCACACAAAAGTAAATGTGTTCGCTAAAAGCGCATTATTTCTATCAAAAATTGTGAAATTAAAGTAAAGCTATTGTAATACAGTTCTAGTGCAAGGCGTTGAAGAAAATGGCATTTGAGGCATTTATTAATTATGAATGACCATGAAGCATTATGTTGTAAGAAACTTGCAGTTCAGAATTGCAGTCTCGAACTGCAAGTTTTTTACAACATGTCAAATTTAATGAATAAAGTGTTACATTTATAGATACAGCTACTTTCATTATTAAATGAATTAATCACTCCCACCACTGCATATGGTTATGATTCTAGTAATGTGACAATTATGTGACCATTCTGTTTCTCCAGACCGCAGCATTCTGTCATCCGAATAACTGTTTTTCTCGCCCCACTGCGAAATACACTTTCCCTAGAATTCCTTACACTTCTCGGTGGTGTAAGGGATGATCTCGATGGGCTAGCAATGGTTTTATCATCACTCAATTTTTGTAAATACCTTTTCCCAGTCCCCAAACAGCCGCTACTGTTAGATAACTAAGATTAGCAGCAACGAAGAGAGGAGGCAGTCGGCAGGAAATGTTCCGAATGCTGGTGGCACTACAAGGAGAATAAGCCACCTTATTTCCTTAAGCAAACTGAACTATTCGACAAAACTTACGGACTCACTCAGTATTATACCTGTTGTGAAATGGATAAAATTGAGTAGCTATGTGTTCTTTTGTATTTGGCCATATGTCTTCCTAAAATATTACAGGGCGCACCCGTTAATGTTCTAGGGCGCACCAGTGCGCCCTGGCGCACGCGTTGAGAACCACTGTTCTATATTTTAAAGTCGCTTCCAACTAGTATTGCATGACCTGGGTATTTCCGCGCTACTGACGATAGAATTTCTGTGAATGACACTAGAACTGTCACAGCGGAGTCTAGTGGCCGGTAAAACGTCCAGCAGTTAACTAGTTTCACCTACACCTGTTATACGGGACCAGATAACTTCACTGTCACACTCAACTTCGACGACAATAGAGACAATATTTTTGTCAACTGCAATGAGCACTTCTCCTCCTGTGGCCTATGATCTGTCTTTCTGATATACATTCCACGACTAGCTGAATATCTCAGATCTTTCCACTTCGGTTTTCATCCAGCTCTCGATCGCATGAATAATTTTAGCATGAGAACTTTCCTGTAGGGCAGTTAATTCGGGAACTTTGTTACGAATACTTCGATAGTTTACTAATAAAATTTTGACAGTCGAACTGTCTTTACTCTGATCGCCGTCTGCCTTCTCTTGTTGCAAATAGACGGCCGAGTATTCACCAGAGCACTACTGTCTAGCCTAAAAAACCCTCATCCCACAAGTACTCTGTTACCTGAATAGCTAATTCCTCTGTTCAGTGCACCCCTGACCTATCAAGCGGAGTACTAAATATCCACAACTGGTAATGCACGTCATGAAATCCGCAGCCAAGACCATCACAGAGTCGACGAATCCTTTGGATGAGACCCTCAACTCAGCTCCAAACCAAAGAAACCCGATTAACTCTGGGAACAATGTTGCAGATTGCGAGTTCTGCTTGCAACTCTCGTGCAAGGCCAGCAGTTTTCACCACCTCCGCCAGTTGCCTTCATGAACTGAGGATAACCTCAGAACCCATGAAAAAAAGGCGTCGTTGGTGCCGACGTGAGCCATGACTTGCAGGCGACTACACCTTGCACGCTCGATAGCCGCAGGTAAAGCCGCCTCCACATCTCAGATGTGGTCCCCAACAGACATACTGGGTGTGCTTTGGCTTTCTTTCCAGCCCTGAACGCTATTTGCCAAAGGGGTGCCATAATACGCATAACATTGGAGTTCCCGATAATTAGTAAACCTCTCTCCCCACGTTCGTTTTTAGACCCTGCTGAAGGAGAGGCCACCTGCCCACTCTCAGCGTGAATGGGTGAGGCCAGGTGGTCAGTCTCCACATTGGCCCTCTCCACACTGGCGACACAAGCACGTTACCACCCTGCTGTGAGGGCGGATCCACCATTTCAAGTACACTAGGAGATGTCCCGGAAGCAGAGCCCATGTGCAAAACAAGCAACAACTGAGGTGTCCCATGTGACGTGCCAGAATCTCCGCCACGGCTACACACAGAAACAGCAGCCTCAAGGTGACTGACCATAGCCATTCAGATGTTCCCAAACTGCTTTCAGCTCCTCGTGCAGCCACAGACAGCAAGCCCGCATAATGACCATCCTAGCAAGACTAACTGAAGAAGTAAAATAAAGCAGACAGAATCCTAGGTATGCAGCTTGATACCCTACTGATGTGTCACCAATGGACGCTGATGCGTTACTGAACTATGTAACTGGCTGTTCAATGAGCAACTATTGCGCTACAGGCTGCATAAATTCACCCATACAGGAACGCGAGATTGAACCTCTTAAACAGAAAAACACGCTCGAAATTTAATAAATGTACTACGAAGGAAACACAGAAAAAGGTAAACACTTAACTTTCCGCTCTGCTGATGTATATCAGCCGAGAGCTGGAGCCTGACTCAACAGCTCACTCGGGGAATGATCTGTACCCAAGACTGGAAAGTTGCACAGATCACTCCAATATTTAAGAAAAAAGCAATAGTAGTAAGCCACTAAATTGCAGGCCCATATCATTCACGTCGATATGCAGTAGGATTTTGGATGATATATTGTATTTGAACAAGGAAATGTTACAGGCCCTCTGGTGTTCCTTACCTCTATAAACGGTTTACGAGACAACATGAGCAGCCATCTCAGGTTGTTTGCAGAAAATGCTGTTTTCTAGCGTCTAGTAAAGTCATCAGAAGATCAGAACCAATTGCAAAACGATTTGAATAAGATATCTGGATGGTGTGAAAATTAGCAATTGCCCCTAAATAATGAAAAGTGTGAGGCCATCCACGTGAGTGGTAAAAGGATTCCATTAAACTTCCATTACACGATAAATCAGTCAAATCTAAAGGCCGTAATTCAAAAGCTGAAACTGGAAAGAAAACACAGAAAATGTTGCGAAGAAGGCGAACCAAGGACTACGTTCTATTTTCAGAACACTTAGAAGATGCAAAATATCTACTGAAGAGACTGCCTACACATTACGCTTGTCCGTCCTCTTTTGAAGTACTGCTGTGCAGTGTGGGATCCTTACTGTATGGGAAGAACGGAGAACATTGAGAAATTTCAAAGAATGGTAGCACGTTTTGTATTATCGAGAAATAGGGGAGAGAGTGTCAAGTATATAATAAAGTATTTGGAGTGGGAATTATTAAAACAAAGGCGATTTTCGTTGCAGCGGAATATTCTCACGATATTTAAATCGCGAAGTTTCTCCTCTGAATGCGAAAATATTTTCTTGACGCCGACCTACATAGAAAGTAATGATCATCATAATAGAATAAGGGAAATCAGAGCTCTCACGGAATGATATAGTTCTTCTTTTTTTCCGCGCGCTGTTCAGCAGTGGAATAGTAGAGGATTATTGTGAAAGTGATTCGATGAACCCTCTGCAGGCACCTAAGCTTGATTTGCAGAGTAGCCATGTAGATGTAGATGTAGGACGGGAAAACACAATTGGCTTGTACACTGGATGAGAAGATATTGTTTACTGATGGATGCTATAGAAGGAACAGTGAATGGAAGAAGAAGACACGGAAGTTAGCAGGTGGTGGATAGTATAAGGATGGGGAACAGTTATGAGAACAAGAAGAGGATAGCAAATAACACGACTACAAGGTGAGCTATATGTGAAGACGTGCCCTTGGGCAGAACACTGATGATGATGATGAATCTTATTGCTTAGGCAAGCTCGCGGGATGAAGCCATACATAGAGATTAAGGCACAAAACTACAAAATTCAGAAGAATTTTTTCAAAATCATGAACAATGGCGTATTCATTAATCCATGCGAAATATGCAGAAGATGCAAATCATTAGACTTGCAACATCACTGAAGGCAGGTTCGAGGTAGCTACACTCATTGCAAAGCCTAAATTTGAAATGTATACTATTTTTGACGAAAATCTTATCTGTGACTAAATTTCGTTTTCGACAAACCAATAGCAGTTGGATCGGCGGTTTTACATATTTCGCAAACAGTCCTTTCCAGTTTTTGTTATGGGTATATACTGAACAAATTCCCACCAAATTGTGCAAGACTGTGCTACACAGATACTGATAGGTTCATATTCCACATAAAGACCACCAATATCTATGAGGATATCAAGAGTGATGTTCATATAAGATTTGATACTTAGGGATTCCCAGCGAATGAAAAATGCGATATGCCGCTAGGGACTAAACAAATGGTTGGTTTGATGAAAGAGGAACTGAATGGGGAGCCTATCGTAGAACCTGTGATACCACATGCAAAAATGTTGTATGTGCTTGAGATCGAGTCTGGGCACATAATGCGCAGAGCAAGAAGTGCAAAACACTATTCTAGGCTCATCATTGACGATAACGAGCAATGCGTCCTGTATTCGAAAGTGAAAACAACTCAGAAGTTTGTTAATCACTCGACGCAGCATGTTTTTTGGCTATTAAACAACTTAAACTCTCTTTGTGGACTCAGAATGACGAACCATATGTACTTCTTAACAATATAAATAAATATATACTTAATTTTTGGCGATTCGTTGAAATTTTTACAATTTTCCCCTCAGTATTTCGCAAGTACCCACATTTTGAAGAAGGTACCTTTAAGTGAGGAGCTTCAAATATTTAACAGCTACTAACATAGCAGTGCATACTCCGTAAGCACGTCAAAATATGATACTATTTACAGTTTGTAGGCGCTTCCAAAAAATTGTGTCGTTTTTCTCCACAAATAAACAATATTTTTTTTCAGGAAGACTCACTACAGCAAGAAATATGCAACCGGCCTAGTGATTCTCCAACAGAAAGAGGTTCCTACTCAATGGTCTGAAGATGACCACAGTAGTGGTAGAAACCGGTCACCTTGATAAATAAATCGTGATCAAGACTGTTTTTGATAGTAAACGGTAATTTGTGATATCTAACTCGAAATTCTTCATCCCACTTAATCCTGCTACCTCAACTATTCGAAATTCATAACCAGATATTCCAACTTTAAAATTTTTTATTATATTTTTTCTTTGTTCAAGTTTATAATTCGGTCATATTTAATAATAGGCATATGAATTTTCATAGGTTCTACTATACTTATTGTCATCAGCCCATCTAAGGATAGAATCTCCTGCTCTTGAATGCCAAGTGAACATTACAGTAAGCTCTCTCTCCTACATAATTTCCATATAATCTTTGAAAAATCCACCAAGCATTCCAAGCAGACAAAGCACCTCAATTTTCTTACTCTTTGTTATCCATTATTAAGTATATGTCCTTATACACTTATTTTATCAGCAAGAGATGAAGTTAAATGTAACAAAACTGATGATGAAATAAAAGGATATTCTATTGTATATAGAATATTATTTGCATTTTTATGGTTATAAAATCAAATAGATTTTCCATGTAATTGTCAATTAATTTTTTTCTTGGATTTTCCATCATGTGCCAGGTAATCTGATCCATCAACTTTAACAGTCCTAAATCTCATGTATAACTGAGCATGGTTAGGAGATATTCATTCATCACCAACATATATATTAATCTCAGTACCAATGTTATGGGTATTTAAATTATTTTTACTTTCCTCATTCACAGGGGATGAGTAGAACTGATAGCTCTCTGTTTTGTTCATTTATTATTAAAGAAAAAATATATTAAGACGTTTTTAAAAAAACTGTCACACAAGTTCCATTTAAGTCAATTAAGCTATCATTTTCATCTGATACAATTATTTTTTTATTCCCATATAATATCAAAAATTGGAATAAGGACTGGATTATGTGGTTCATGAATTATTGGTCCGTTAAACTCAACATCAGGCCTGAATGAAGCAATATATTTGTTTCCTGATGAAAGTGATCAGTATGCTTCACAAACATTCCATCAACTAAATTAAAATTAATATTAGTTAACTCAAATAGAATAATTTTAGGAACATTATTAGCTTCAGTAGTTCGAAAACTAAATCCTAATACACTTCCAATACTATATTTTATATCCATCTATAATTAAATAAAACTCAATAATAATTCTATTTAAAATTTCATCTACTGTAATGTTCATATTAGGCTTTTTTGATGAACAAATTTTTCTAAACTTTGGCCTACACGGTTTTCTATCATTTCTCTATCACAATATAATTTTTAATTTTTTGTGTAATATCTGGAGTTCAAATGTTGTATAAATGGAAATGTCATGTGACAAAGGCCTCCCGTTGGGTAGACTGTTCGCCTGGTGCAAGTCTTTCGATTTGACGCCACTTCGGCGACTTGTGCGTCCATGGGGATGAAATGATGATGATTAGGACAACACAACACCCAGTCCCTGAGCAGAGAAAATCTCCGACCCAGCCGGGAATCGAACCCGGGCCCTTTGGATTGACAGTCTGTCGCGCTGACCACTCAGCTACCGGGGGCGGACAAATGTTGTATGAAAACCAAATAGTGGAACATTATTAAAACTTCCTTGTATAGGTAGAGTCAATCTTTTTTAACAACAAATGACTTGCATTGAACTGAAATACGCAACTCATCTCATATTAATAAAAATATATACAAATAAATGATAACTGATTGGGAATCAAAAATGAGAATTCCAGAGAAAGAATCGAAAATAAAGAATGGTAAGGTTTTACCAAATTCTATTCAGTGAGCAATAATAGGATCAAAAGATTGTAGCTGATAACTATACAGAGTCCACCAGAAAAATGTATACACTCTTTGCCAGGCTCTATCGAGATATCGATATTGTCGTTCGATTTGAGTTATGGGTGTGTTGTAGTATGGTCTTTGGCTCAACAGATGTTAGTACTTTCATCTCGGTATTCATAAAACAAGATGGCTGGAGCATGCTTCACATTTGAGGAATGAAAATGTATTGTGAAGTGGTTTTTCAAGTTTGACAATGCCGTTGCAGTGCAATGTCAGTGGAGGCAGGAACGTGAAACAGAACTGCCAACCTGCCTAATTCAATGCAAAATGGCTCTGAGCACTATGGGACTTAACATCTGAGGTCATCAGTCCCTTAGAACTCAGAACTACTTAAAACTAACTAACCTAAGGGCATCACGCACATCCATGCCCAAGGCAGGATTCGAACCTGCGACTGTAGCGGTCGCACGATTCCAAACTGAAGCGCCTAGAACCGCTTTGCCACTGCGACCGGCAATTCAATGCATCATTTACAGGTTTGAATTGCTTGGAACGATTTGTGATATTGAAAGGTTACAGTACCACCCGACATTGAAAATAGGTACAACATACTTCATTATTTTTGTCTGAACAACACATTTTTTTGTAAAATAACTCAATTTCAATTAATACAGCGAAGCCGGATACCAGTGTGGGAAAGAATGACAATTTATTTATTTAATTGATCACATGTGCACTCCCACAAAGTAAATCCCTACATCCAGTTTGGTGAGATCTGTGAAATGAATGAATGTATGGTCGTCTGCTAACCACAGATAGTGAATGTGAATATATGATCATCTTTGAGACGATCCTTTGGCCACTTTTGGTGGGACCAAAGAGATGAAATTTACCTGAGCTTTGAGCACCTGAAATGTGGCTGACCAATACGGTAGCAAGGTGCTCCCCCACTTCAGCAGAGGTGCAAGATGACCTGAAGAACGGCCATGCTTCGGCACTCTGCCGCTGGGTCTTGTGCTGTTAAGACCTGTCTTGGGTATGCTCCGTAAAGACAAAAGAGTGGAGACATGGTATGCATGTGGAATATTTAAGAGTAGTTTGAAATAATAATTTCTCTATTTCAGGAACTTTTGTGGGGAGAATTGAATGCCAGGCAGGTAATATTAATGGGATAGTAGTCATCTTCGGAAGTGACCAACGGTCACAATGAAACCACAAGTAGCAATAAGATGAAATACTTCCGTGTGCTTTAGTTAAGCTGAATAACTAGCGTGTGTACAATAAGTTGAAATACTTAAGGAATAGGGTGTGTACCATAAGTTGAAATATTTAAGAAATGGTGTGTGCAGGACTTGAAATTAGAGACGAGTACTTCCGCGTGGTGAGTACTGTGTGAGTCTCAATCTGTGTATGAGACAAAGGATAAAGAGAAGTACTCGTCCATGGTATCAGTTGAGGACTCGCGTGCGTGATGAATATGTTCTTAATATTACTTTGCGTGATATGATTCCGTGTGACGCTAGATTCAAACTCTGAGAGAGAAGCAAGGTGAGTCGGCCGTCTATCCAGCAACGCCACTTGGCTTGCATTGCACAGGAAGACGTGCATATATCTCCAGAGTTCATAGTAGGAAAGTAGAATTACAAAGTGGGGCAGTGTCGTGTGAAACTGGGATAAATACTAATTGAAGTGGGAAAGCTGAAAGTGATAGTGTTGTGACTATTAATTGTATTGTATTCCATGTTGTAGTGTGGTGTATGTCATGTAATTTGGGTATGTGTGGTTTGCATGGGAGAGTAGCAAGGTAGTTTCAAAAGATTAGTGGGTTATGCTTGTTCCTCCTGTACTGCTCGATCTGGAGGAAAGTTTCGTGATGATGATTGTGAGAGTCGAAGTGTGAGATATAATAAAAGATCCACCATCCTATCCAGAAAGTGCACTGTAGCGTTAAATAATTACGAGACCATAAGGTAGAGAATCACCAATGTAAAGCCATGCCCACTGGGCGGAATTTCTCATGTGTTATTGTTGTAGGATATAGAATTTGTGTGTTTAGGTTATAGAATTTATCAGAATAAATAAGATAGTGAAAAGAAAAAGATGGGTGGACTTTTCCTTCGAATTGTATGTTGTCATGACGTCCCGAATTTATAATGTGTGCGCCATTCATATTCAGTGCGGTGGCCACATGTTGATAAAAGCCATTAAATAAAAGACAAAAAGAAAATGTGGTATTGGCAGTGCATAGTGAACAGTCAGGGTGCTGTAAATTACTGATCGTCAGGTTTGCGTTTCCGTTGCATATTATTCATACTAGAGGATAATTTGTAACTTAATTGAGAGTACGAAAGTTCATATTACTCGATAAATAAGAAGAATCCACTCGCTTGGCAGTCCATTCATCTTACAGGCCTGACTGCTTGATGCCACAGTATGAGCAAGGCATGTGGGTGCCTCTCATAATTTCGACCCTGCCAGGATTCTGCTATTAGGGTTTGCTGTTAACATTTTTTTTATGGAATGTATTGTGATAGCGCTAAGAAGTAAAATTTTTTTGTTTGCAATTTCTTTCTGGATTGGTGAGGATCTTTTATTTTTTTATGTAATCGCTTGCTACGTCATCTAAGGTTGGAAGATCGTTGTATAATTTTTTTTCCATAATGTCCGTAGTAACTAGGTCGCAGTCGAAAAGTGTAGTCACCATGGAGAATAGTGATTCTGGCGCGAACGTAGCAGTGCGGCAGGAAGTAGCTGTCGACCATGGGTTAATGAGCGAGAACGACAAACACTCGGAAGGGGCTGAATTGTTCAGCGGACTGCAGGTAGGTGATCCTTTATGCGGCGGGCTTTGTCCACAAACGGGGGCTTTTCCCGACGGAACGGGCGAGCCGGGACTAGGTCAGGTATGCAGTGAAAGTGAAGCTACCCTTGGTGAAGCTACGGTTTCTCAGGCGAACGAGGTGAGCGCACCGAAAGTAGCAAATGACAATGTGCTACTGCAGTTTTTACAGAGGATGGATAGAGATAATAAGGAGAGAGATGGGAGAATAAGGAAAGATTTGAAGCGATGGATAGGGAGACTAAGGAAAGATTAGAGGCAAATAAGGAAAGATTGGAAGCGGTGGATAGAGATAATAAGGAAAGATTGGAGGCAATGGATAAGGGAAATGAAGAGGCAATGAGGAAGCTACATTCAGTTATCGATGAGCGTCTGCCCGCAGTTAATAATCGGTTAGATGAGGGGGAGAAGAATCTGGGTGCGTTGAAGCAGGTATGTGACGCCGTGAAAGAAACAGCCAATAATTTGGAGGTACGAATATTTGCAATAGAGAGTGATACCACAGAACGTAGGGACGTGTTGCCGGATGAGCGAACCAAAGAAGTAGTGGTCAGAATGAATACGATTAGTGCAGATGTAGAAAAGATCAGTATAAGAGGCGAGACAGGCTCTGACAGTACGGAGCGAGAGGTTTATGCCAACCAGGGGGAGATACAATCGCTATTACAGCTTAAAGAGGCGCAATTAGAAATAAGTAGGAAACATAGTGAAGAACTAGCACAGTTGCAATTAGCGTGCAGTAGCGAAGGTGACACACCACCAGGTAGATTGCAGAGTGAGAGTGAGATAAATTCAAAAACGAAAATAGGCAGAAAGAGGAAGACGAATTCAGAGAGTCAGAAGAACGGTTGTGTCGGATAAAACAGGTGGCAAACCCAACTGGGTATAGTCCAAGGCTGTCTCAATTTCAAGATTCATTACCTTCATCGTGGGGACCGCTCTTCGAAATGAAGTTTGTGTGTAATCATTTGAGGGACGAGGCTAGAGCGAAAATGCAGGAAGTTATTAACGACTGTAGTAGCTACAAGAAATTTTGTGACAAGTTTTTGAATGAATTCTGGTCGAAAAGTAAGCAGGACCAGCTTAAGCAAAGCATATTGCTGATGCCAAATTATAACAAAGGTGGTATAAGAGATCCAGTGGCGTGCTATCAGGAAATGCTCAGACGAAATAGGTATTTGGATGTGCCATACGAACCTGGGGAGCTCGTTAGGATCTGTATAACGAAGTTGCCAGTGAGATTGCGCAGAGATATAGTGATAGCAGGCAGAGGCTTAGAAGATTCCGCGTCATTTCAGCACTTGTTACAGGAACTGGGTAATGAGAGCAATATCGTGAACGGAGACACAAGTCATAGGTCAGACAGAGTCGAGGATAGGAACGGCAGAAACTATCAGAATGACAGGAGAGCATGGAATCCTGGCATTTCTTTCTTGTCGTAATAGATTGATGGATAGGAGAAACTAATCCAACATATCAGCCCTTAGCATCTTGCTTTAAAACACATGCCGCTGGCACTGAAAATTGTCTATGTAGCAGACATACTGTACTGATATGTAGGAATGCAAATACCATACTTCTGATCATAGAATAAAACACCAATAACGGCGTCTGTTAGGTTGGTCTCTCAGAGCAAAATTTGCAAATTTTTATTTGGAACACTAAAGTAAATGGACTGTTTCCTCAAAAACCAGTTGCTAAAAATGTTAGGTTAATGCCAATGAGTCCAGTTTAATTAGTGCGATTTGACTATTGCAGGTCCTTAACATGTAATGTAAAAAGTCAACATTGTGATCGAAGTTTTTAGATTAGCTGCCATCTGATCGGTAGTATGTCAATGTCGTAGTGACAGTTATAATGAGGTGCTGCGTATGGTTGTTCGGAATCTGGTGTCAGGAAAAGAGACCACTAGCACCAAAGTTTCTAACACTTGGGCTGTCCCATTTCTCCCAGCTTGTATATTCTCTGCACACATTTAATTTTCATGTAAGCACAGATTCCTAACTAGCAAATTCTTTGCTGTGTATAGTGGACCATTCAGAGTGAGGCGGATTGTCCATGAAAATGCTGTACTGATTGAGACGATCAAGGGAAAACAATCTCGTGGGCTTCATCACATTTCTAACATCAAATTATGGAAAAGTTAAGGATAGATCGAAAGTAGGCAATTTATGGTAGATAGTCAGTGTATTTATTTGTGGTGTGTAACGTTGTGCAGGGTCAAATCGAACATAAGAATTTTCAGGCGGGATGTCAGGAAGTATGACGGAATAGACTGGTCGAATGAGTCATGAACAGGAGTCGACAGAGTGGTGTATGTACGTATTTTTTGTCATATGAACAAGGATCAAGGAGAAACGACGTGATGAGTAATGAGAGGATAAAGATGGTAGATAGTGAGAGAAGCGACGTGATAAGTAGTAGTGGATAAAGGTGATATTTAAGGGGAGAAGCGACGTGAAGCAGTGTGATTAATAAAGAGAGTTTCGACGTGATGAAACAGTGGTAAATAAAGGTGAGTAGAACTAATAATGTGGAGATGTCTTAGATATATGTTACAGAGAGGTCTGTGTATGCTACAATCGAGATTGATGCGAATGGGGAAAGAAGACCAGGAAATGACGGAGTAATGGATGGACGGAGAGCCGAAATACGAATGAAGAGAGGAGGACAACTGCACAACGTGAAAGGACATAAAGGGAGTATGAGATCTAGATGGTGAACGTTGTGGAATACTGACGTAAGATGTAATATGAGTGTAAATCTAATTCTTAACATAACATTTGCAATATTGCAAAAATAATATTTTTTGTTGTTGTTGTTGAAGCCTGGTGCCAGTATAACTATTCAAAACGGTACCAAGAATGTGTACAGTTATTTTTCAGGATGAATAATTTGTGTATTTTTTGTTCTTAGATGAAATGTCGCAATTCTAAGTTGATATTTAGCAGGATGAATAATCGGTAAAGTGAATGCAGATGTAAGCCGATGGAGAGAGGTGCCAGAGTGAAAGGACGAATTCGGAGACTGGAAAGCTATCTCCGAAACAGCTTCATGTGTTAAGTGGTTGAGTATAAGGGAGCAAAGGTATGGTATGTTGTCGTGAGTTTGGTGGTGTTAAGGTTAGCTGACTTCTAGACCTATTCTGTTAGTGTATTAATGGGTTCAATGGGAAGGAAAATGTGATGTCTGGTGAGTGAGAGTCGCAGAGTAGCGTGAGCAATGCGCACACTCCTGTAAAGGCGATGCTACCGATCCATAACTAACACATTTTTGTGTTTTATTGTTTGATTGGGATGAACCTCGATGGCAGGTCAGGATCTGACATGTGGATGGTACATACGTGTCCGAGAAATGTTGTTATATATAATAAAATGTAAAATATATAAAGAGATACTAATTTCAGTCTGTCACAAGCACAAAGGTGCATTGTATGTTGTAGATTTAGAGTCATCAGTTTCTAAAATGTTTATGGTGTTAGGATGTTAAAGTAGTTTACTATTTATTAACATGTGGTGGGTAATTGTGAGCTGTGTAGACTATTTCTTATTTTTTTGTTAGAACACTCTCAAGGGGTATTAATTTCAGTCTGTCACAAGCACAAAGGTTCACTGTATATTGTAGTTTTAGAATAAACAGTTTCTAATATTTTCACTGTGATAGGATGTTAGAGTAGTCTACTATTTGATATTGTAATTATGAGCTTTACAGATTGTTTCTTATTACTTTTTTTTTCTTTTTGACACTTTCATGTTTTGTATGAGGGACGGCAGGTACAATCAATAGCACAAGTGTGGGCTGTATATAGAAAAGAGATAAACGTTGATGTATGTGTAGAAAACTAGGGTGTATAATTTTATGTTTTTTAGAACAAAGATTCTTTTATTACCAATGTATCAAATAGATCATACATGTAATCAATGAGTATTTAAATACTGTAAGAATATCCTTTTGTCTGTAATGTTGCGAGATGCATGGAAGGGTCTGACTGATTGGGTGTCGTAGCGCTGAGGTGCTCATGCAGAACGCGCCCGTACCGGCATAAGAAGGCGGGAGGCCGAGCTGACGTCGCCATGGGAGAGGCGACAGAACCGCGGCACTCCCCACTCCACTGCCATTCGGGGTACACTCCACGCACCCACTACAGCAGGTCAACGGCCTTTGGCGACATGCACGTACCACTGGCCATTCATAAGTTCCGCCACCCTTACGACGGGGGAAAGTATCCTGCGGAGGCAACAGCGGGTGGTTTCTTCTGCTCAACGGCTCGCGCGGCGGCGCCACGGCAGAATGAACGACGCGCGGCAGAGCCCGGCGGGCATTTTTTACCAGTAACTATTAACTAGTACTGGACTGTGGAGCCGTGAAACAAGATGACTGTTCGTTACGTCTCCATAAGGTGGAAAGTGAAAGACTGGCGTTTCCATGTTGTGAGTGGTGGAAAAGATTTTGTCTTTAGCAGACAGGACGATTGTTTTGTTTTGTCTTGACCACTGAACGGTGGGATCCATAAACTTTAGGCAGTGACTTGTTATGTGTGCTTTGTGAATTGCATGTGGGACGCTTGGTATACTTGAAGAGGACAGTTGTCGTTTCGTGACTAATTATTGTATGAACGCAAGAAACTAAAGTGGGACATTGACATTTGCATTTGTAGTAGGAGACATTTCTTTAATTGGTGCGGGAATAAGTGCTGTTTGTTGGAACTTACGACTTTTAATTACACCATGAACTGAAAGGACAGAAGTGTGGGTAATAGTAGTTGTAGGGCCATTTTTGGACGACCAGATTCGTGTGGATGGTACTCTGAGAGTGACTATGACATTTGTGTTTAATGTGAGATACAGTTTACTGTTCAGTGCGTGTTCAAAATGCCGATTTGAGTGACTTAAAGACTTTCGTCTGGGTAACCATGGGAGAGCTTTGACACCGAGACAGTGTTTATGGGGAACCTGTCAGCTACTCTTTTGACCCCAAGAAAATCACATAATGAAATGATTCCGTGTGACTCGCAAGATAGGGAATAATGTATTTGTACTTGTAATTGTGTAATTTTTTTTATATGTTTCATTCCTGAAGGGACAGCAAGTGTAATTGTATTTCATTAACATTTGTGTTTAGAATAGTTAGTGTTTTTTTTGTTTGTTCTGGGTTACCAGTTTACGTAGCATGTTTATTAGAATATTTGGTGCAATGATGCTTTAATTATTAGCCAGTGGCGTAATACTAACGTAGCGGCTCTTGTTGCATTGGTCAGTAAGGTTGTCACAGGGGACAAGAGTTTGCATTGCACAACAAATATCGGAATTAACTGATGCATTTTGATGTCGTGGACAGTAATGATCTTGTTAGTGTGTTGACTGAAGCCACTAATTTTCATTATCACAGTGGTGATATTTCACATTAAAGTGTAACGAAGGCTAGTCGAAATGCAAGTTCTTGTCGTCTAAATATGTAACAACAGAGAAATGAGCAGTAGAGTAAGATACGAGAGCTACTGGTGGATTCAAGCACTTATTGCTAACTATTTACTGCGTGTATTGATCAAAGTTGATGGACTGACTAGCTCAACAGCAGGTATTTGTACTGGTGAACAAGGATAAGGTTAAACTCACAGCCGAGTAGTGGTGGCAATTGCTTAAGTGATGATAGTTAATGAGGTACGACATGATGTCTTAGGTTGACTATATTACGTAACCAGTATGTAACTTGTGGTATATTTCATTGTTTTTCTTCTCAGTTTTATTTCTGTGTAGGTTTGATGTATATTTTAGAGTACTGATATGGAGCCTGACTTCTACGTGTAACTAGTGTACGCAATTTTTTTCTTTTGTTGATTTTGTTTTGTATTTAGACATTGCCATGTAAAGATTATTACAATGAAATTTATGAATTTCAGATTACTTGTTCTGTGTTTGGACAGGGAGCTATTTAAAATTTCATGAGTATGATTAGTATTTTTTTTAATTGTCATAGAATTAGTGAAGTTTGGATTACTCATACAAAATAACGAAGATCCCAGTAACTAAACAAATTTTATCTCAACATTATTTTTTATTCGTATGATGTAATGTTTTATTTGTCATGTGGATTGTTGTAAATTTGTATGTGTACGTTACTCCGGATTGTGGAGAGTACAATAATGCAACAACTGCGTCAATAATTTGGTAAAGTAACAGCATTTGGTCGTCTATTTGAGGTCACCAGGGGCTAAGGTCTCCTCCTGGTTATTTTGATGACTTGCTACATTTGTTCTAATACAGTTTTCTTAAAAAAATGTTCGGAACTACCCTCGCATTGCAAGGATAGTACCATGCCATTTTTTTCTGCATGGGTAGCCGGTGGTGAAAGGGTACAGTACCGCCCGACATTGAAAACAGGTACAACATACTTCAGTATTTTTGTCAGAACAACACTTTTTTTTTGTAAAATAACTCAATTTCAATTAATACAGCAAAGCCGGATACCAGTGTGGGAAAGAATGACAATTTATTTATTTAATTGGTCACATGTGCACTCCCACAAAGTAAATCCCTACATCCAGTTTGGTGAGATCTGTGAAATGAATGAATGTATGGTCGTCTGCTAACTGCAGACAGTGAATGTGAATATATGATCATCTTTGAGACGATCCTTTGGCCACTTTTGGTGGGACCAAAGAGATGAAATTTACCTGAGCTTTGAGCACCTGAAATGTGGCTGACCAATACGGTAGCAAGGTGCTCCCCCACTTCAGCAGAGGTGCGAGAGGACCTGAAGAACGGCCATGTTTCGGCACTCTGCCGCTGGATCTTGTGCTGTTAAGACCTGTCTTGGGTGTGCTCTGTAAAGACAAAAGTGTGGAGACATGGTATGCATGTGGAATATTTAAGAGTAGTTTGAAATAATAATTTCCCTATTTCAGGAACTTTTGTGGGGAGAATTGAATGTCAGGCAGGTAATATTAATGGGATAGTAGTCATCTTCGGAAGTGACCAACGGTCACAATGAAACCACAAGTAGCAATAAGATGAAATACTTCCATGTGCTTAAGTTAAGCTGAATAACTAGGATGTGTACAATAGGTTGAAATACTTAAGAAATAGCGTGTGTACCATAAGTTGAAATATTTAAGAAATGGCGTGTGCAGGACTTGAAATTAGAGACGAGTACTTCCGCGTGGTGAGTACTGTGTGAGTCTCAATCTGTGTATGAGACAAAGGATAAAGAGAAGTACTTGTCCATGGTATCAGTTGAGGACTCGCGTGCGTGATGAATATGTTCTTAATATTACTTTGCGTGATATGATTCCGTGTGACGCTAGATTCAAACTCTGAGAGAGAAGCAAGGTGAGTCGGCCGTCTATCCAGCAACGCCACTTGGCTTGCATTGCACAGGAAGACGTGCATATATCTCCAGAGTTCATAGTAGGAAAGTAGAATTACAAAGTGGGGCAGTGTCGTGTGAAACTGGGATAAATACTAATTGAAGTGGGAAAGCTGAAAGTGATAGTGTTGTGACTATTAATTGTATTGTATTCCATGTTGTAGTGTGGTGTATGTCATGTAATTTGGGTATGTGTGGTTTGCTTGGGAGAGTAGCAAGGTAGTTTCAAAAGATTAGTGGGTTATGCTCGTTCCTCCTGTACTGCTCGATCTGGAGGAAAGTTTCGTGATGATGATTGTGAGAGTCGAAGTGTGAGATATAATAAAAGATCCACCATCCTATCCAGAAAGTGCACTGTAGCGTTAAATAATTACGAGACCATAAGGTAGAGAATCACCAATGTAAAGCCATGCCCACTGGGCGGAATTTCTCATGTGTTATTGTTGTAGGATATAGAATTTGTGTGTTTAGGTTATAGAATTTATCGGAATAAATAAGATAGTGAAAAGAAAAAGATGGGTGGACTTTTCCTTCGAATTGTATGTTGTCATGATGTGCCGAATTTATAATGTGTGCGCCATTCATATTCAGTGCGGTGGCCACGTGTTGATAAAAGCCATTAAATAAAAGACAAAAAGAAAATGTGGTATTGGCAGTGCGTAGTGAACAGTCAGGGTTCTGTAAATTACTGATAGTCAGGTTTGCGTTTCCGTTGCGTATTATTCATACAAGAGGATAATTTGTAACTTAATTGAGAGTACAAGAGTTCATATTACTCGATAAATAAGAAGAATCCACTCGCTTGGCAGACCACTCATCTTGCAGGCCTGACTGCTTGATGCCACAGTATGAGCAAGGCATGTGGGTGCCTCTCAATATTCCCAAACGAAGATCATGAAGACAGCGTACAGATATACGTGCACTTTATAGAGCTGATGAAGAGGCCTTCTACCAACAGGACGTGGTGCCACCACACTACCACCTAGCCATACGAGCTTTATTGGATGACAATTTTCCGGGGCAGTGGATTGGATGAAGAGGGCCCAATTAGTTCCCTTCACAGTCGCCAGATCTAACACATATGGACTTTTACTTGTGGGGATGTATCGATGTAAGCCATGCACACTGGAGGAAATTTGCCAGGAGATTACAGTGACATATGTGGCAGTTTCCACTGTAACATTGACTGATGTAGTTGCAGCGACCACTCGTCGCTCTGTTATATGTATAGCCGCCAACAGTTAACATTCTGAACATTTAAAGTAACCTTGTGCTAAATTGAAGGTCGTAAAACATGTGTGATCTATTATTAAAAGTAAAATAAGCACATAAGTAATAATTTCGTTCCTTAAGGTCTATATGTATTTTCCTGGAGGATGCTGTATTCTGGCTCCAGGATGGTCAAATTGGAATAAGATAAACCACCTGTATATTTATTGAAAAAGTGTAAACTAACTGAAATGACAAAAGAATTCATGTAGAAAATTTGAAGAAAAAATAATGAGAAGATTACTATTTTAATTAAGAGTAACAACTGGGAAACCTGAGAAAGGGAAATACAGATGTCAAATTAAATATTTGCTAACCATTTTCTATGAGCACCTTAAAAGAAGATATTGCATACATATTAGACCATGATGATGGTGTTTTATCTGAACATATAAACTAATTTATTGAAGCTCTTGAACTGCACTAGAATTCAAAAAATATAAAAAATTGGTCAATGTTACATTAATTGTTCACAGGCTAGTAATGAAGCTAAATGTGGGTCAGATATGTGTGGTTGCCATTTTTCTAAGTGTAAAACTAGGATGCATTATCTTATTTATTTTTATAAATCCATATTTCTTAACAACATAAATGTTAAATGTTAAAAATAAGTTTCGTTAATTTATTCTATCCTTAGTAAATGGTTTCATATATGACCCAGTTAAAAAGCTAAACAAAATAGAAAAATATTTAAAGAATTAAAAGAAGAATTTTAAAAAAATGGATGAAGCAACCAAAAAGAGAATATGAAAAATACAAAAAAGGGCAGAAACTTGTTATTAAAGCAATCGAAAACGTTAATGAAGGAATTGATGGATAATGTGACTATGTGGTGACAGCTACTGAAAAAGATAAAAAAGCTGAAAAACAAGTTGTACCTTACACCCATATCATCAAGAGGAATTTGGAGCTACACCACAAATTATACAGTATGATAGTCCTCAATGGGACTGTACTTTAAGTGAATCAGAAATACAGAATGTGTTGAGTAAATATGAAGAAGATGTTAAAGAGAGAAAAAAGATGGCTCATGCTCAGGGTGCTGTTAAAAATAAAGGAGGGTAATGTTAGGAAAATAAGTATAAGTGGAAAAATGTTTAAGGACATCAGCCATAGTGAAGACACAGTTTTTGGATTAAGACCTTTTGGTGCCTTTAAATGCATTGGCAATAAACCAATAAAATTTGATAGACAGAATATGAAGGTACAGATGGACTAATGAATCTGTTAACTATAACACACAGTTATAGATGATGTGGGTGAACAATTTGATAGAATTGATTAAGAAATTATGCATATATATTATTTTATTCAAATGCATTGTATTCTGAAAAGAATCCAAATAAAATAAAACCATGTAGAGGTATGAAATACAATAGTTTGATGAAAAATTTTTCATAACCACTTCCTAAAATTAAGATGATTACCATCAATACAAATTCTTCAGAAGTAGATGAGACACTAGCTGAACGTTTAATGAAGAAATATACAGAAAAAGCAATTCAGTGTGTATAGCAGAACGATGTTTGAGATTTAATCGATAGATTAGCAGTAATTCCTAAAGACAAATTAGCTGGAAATAGAAATTATCATAATGAAAATGTTGGAATAACATATATGTTAATGAGTAAATTTAGTGATTTCATTACCAATAATCCAAAAGGAATTCCATATTTGACTAGATTTCTCAATAAGCTTCCTCACAAATTTTGGGAAAGTGAAAAATATGGGAAAGGATTCGTAAATGGGGCTTCAGATTATTTACCAACTCCAGAGATGCGTCTATCAGGCTACACATACTGTGGACCTTTTAGCAAACTAGATGAAAGGCACACACCGAAAAAAGGCATAAATCCACTAGACAAAACTTGTAAACTACATGATATAGCCTACAGGCATCATAAAGATTTAGAATCTATACATCAAGCCAACAAAGAACTGCAAAAGAGAGAATGTGTGATGAAGATGTGTCACTTGGCAAAACATTAGCAGCAACAGTAGTTAGAGGAATAATATATGGAAAACGAAAATTATGGATGGATATTAATGTTGATGACAACCGATGTACTTTATAAAAACATTAATCCTTATAACATTTTTACAGATATAAGTGAACAGTTTTACAATTGATCATACTTTCAAAGCAAAGTCAATTAAAATTAATCTCAGTATTGATAAATTACACAGTATTGATGATTTTTTAACTAATGCACAGAAAAGAAAGAGAGATTAAAAAATGGTGACAGTTTAGTTATAACACAAGTACTTCCGTTGGAAGAAAAACTGAGCATCTAACAAAAATGGAAGAAGGCTCAGGACTAACAAAACATGAGGGTGGTTTTATGGCATTACTTTCAGTGGCAATACCATAGCTAGAAGCTATTGGCTCACTAGTTGGTGGAGCAGCCAGTATTGCAAAAGCAGCAATGTACCAGAAAAAAGGCGATGCAGAATTAGAGGAACAAAAAAGACATAATTTGGCAATGGGGAAGAAGGAACCAGAATAAAAAAGTTGTCGAAAAATAATCTGTATGTACCCTAATGCATTATGAAATTTTGATGTAGAAAAACTTGCTAAAATTTAATAGTAACACTTTCATGGTGTTTTTATGGTTGATGAATTGCCTAATCAGTCTAGAGAATATGAATATGGAATAGTAAACTTAGGTATATCTTATCACGCTGGCACACATTGGATATCTTATTATAAGAAAAAGATACAAAAAAATTTTGATTCCTTTGGAGAAAATACGCCTGAAGGGTTGGTCATATATCATGGCTCAGTTTATGGCCTTTTGTGTATATTTTTTGTAAAAATAATGTCAGATAATTATAAGACACCATCTAAAGACAATGTCAGCTGGCATAAATTTAATGGTATTTTGAATTTAGTAAATGAACATTTTTGGAACTAAGACATGGTCTAACAGTAACTACAAGATCAATGAGTAACCAAACTTAGAAAAATAAAAAAGAATTGGAATAAATATCTGATAATTTTCAATCAAATATTAAAAAGAAATAAATTAAAAAACAAAAAAATAATATAACACTTCAGCAATAATCTAAGTGTTTTCGTCTAATACATATGCGGAATTAAAATAAAAGATTCAAATATTTCAATCATTAGTAGATGAAAAAATAGTGAATGTTATTAAGCAATTTCAAAATGAATTAAGTAAAATTTTTAAGGCATCTAAAATGTATATTGATTTTAAACGTAGAAGACTGGTAGATATAAAAGATCCTGTACATGGTTATAATGCCTGAACCAAACAATATTTAGAAAACGAGTTTCAGTCAGTCACAGCAGACTTTAGTCTACAAGTAAACAGTTGTACTCGAAAAACTGATTTTGCACATATTCTAATGTAGCTCAGTAACCATGTCATCAAAGAAGAAAAAAATCTTGTTACAAAGGCTGGATGCAAAAATATTCTAACACAGTTCAATAAAATACATACATTTTATGATAGTGATATAGAAGATTATCATGTAACCTAAATAACATCAATTTAATTATTAATCACATGCTAGGTAAGTTTGATAGATTAGAAAGTAAAGATTTTGACAAACAAGAAACACAATTTTGAATCCTCATTTATGCTTAAAAAGTTATTGTAATTGATAAAAGCATAGAAAAAGATTTCGATTTTAATATTTCGTTAAGTGCATTTATTAATCTATATGAACTATTCCTAACCAACGATTAAAAATGTTGCATAAATCAAATTTTCTAGGAGTAAAATTAAAAGGTATAATTAAAACTGTCACAGTTGATGCAAAACAAATTTTATTTGGTGAAATTTTACCTTATATAAATGAATAACTTTAATCGCATTTCAGACAGTCATATTAGGTGCCTAAAATGTAAAAATTTATTGACGCACATTATACAAATAGAATAACAAAAACTGGAAGACAAAGAATTGGTAGGAGTTGCATAATATTTAAAGCAAGAAAAAAGTAAATTTGTTAAATATATTTTGTAGGTGGTGGTTAACTTTTCTTGAAGAAATTATTAATGAATTACATAAACCAGTTTCATTTGGTGTAGATGATTATGGCAACCACATTTAGTAGGAAAGGAATCAGGCAACTTGAAAGCAGTTTTAAAAACTAATAAAGGCTATAAACATTTGTTGACTGTAATCGGTTTTTCAAAATTTGCTTGGGCTATTCAAGTTAAGAATAAAACTACTAGAAATATTTTAGAAAATTTTGAACAAAATGTAAAGCAAAGATGTCAAAGACATTGACAAACAGATGATGATAAAGAATTTTACAATAAAGATCTTCAAGATGTTATGAAAAATGTAGTATTAATGCTTATTCAACTTTTACTGAATTAAGATCATCTGTTGCTGAAAGATTTAATAGAACACTTAAAGAAAAGATGTGGAAAAAATTTGCACTTCAAGGTAATTGTTAACAGATTGCACTAGTTGAAAAATGTTTTGATGAATACAATAATACAAGGCATTCAACAATAAAAACGAAAGCCAAAGAAGTTATTGACAAAGATTAAAAGACTTCTCTCATTGTATCTAATGATTAAGCAAGTTGCAGACTAAAGCCTACTTCAGCTGTTGCGAAGTTTGAAATAGGATATAAAGTTTCAATCAACTCTCTTGAAGGAATATTTGAAAAAGGTTATAGAGCTAACTGGTCAATAGAAACTTTTGTAATTGACGACGTTATTCATTCTAATCCAGATACATATAAACTGAAAGCTGTCAAAGGAAAGTTTTATTAATATGACTGTCAGAAGACAAAATATCTCGATCTATATCTTGTTGGCAAAGTTTTGAGAAAGAAAGGCAATCAAGTATATGTTAAATGGTGGGGTATTTGATAATGCACATAATAGTTGGGTAAGAAAGGGCAACATTATTTTATGAAAGTGACAGCCGAAGCAGTGCTAGCTGAAGCAGCCTTGGGACTGCGTCCAGTGTTTAAAAGTGTATTTTGTCAAAGTTGTTGTTCAGTGTATGTGTTGGTTAATGAAAAATAATTTTATGATGAATAATTATAAACCTGCAACATTAATAAATACTATATTATACTTTATATCTGATTGGTGAGAACGATTTGTTCCTGCAGATATTTTCATATGTTTTTCTCTAGTATGGTCACAAATTGCGTTTCTTGATTTTCATGTTCCAGTATTCATAAAGTATCATTAGCTTTAAACTATGGATTATTATTTTTATCAATAATCCTGTTTTTCTGAAATATATTCAGCATTAGTAGTGCTTGGAAGTGCTTCGACTTATTAGAGTTTTTTATTTTTATAAATAAACATTTTGTGTATATAAATGTATTGCACAATAGAATCTAGAAATTTAATGCTTTCATATTCTTTATCTATATGTTTTCGTCATGATGGTGTATCACCATTCATAATTCAATTAACCTATGAGAATGTGATTTTTTATACAATGTAAATGGAGAATACGTATTTTTTATGTACTACAAAAACAGAGGTAAAATTATTATTCCATTGTATTCCCAAATATTCCTTCAGTAAAATTAAACAATGATTTATTTTTGTCTATTTATTTCAGTTCAGTCTGGATTAAATGGATAAAAGATAAAATATCATTCATGATCATCACATTTTCCTTCAAATTAAGGATACCAAATATCGTTAAGTGAAGTACCCGAATTTATCTAATCGATGTTCTTTCATATTAATTCAAATATATTCATTACAGATGCTTCAGTATTAGATGTTGGAATTGGCTCATTCAAAGAAAATAATTTCATTAGGAACAAATATTTTTATCATATTCATATTCTGAGGCTAATGGATTATTATATTCTTACAGTATATTCTGCTTTGTAGTTTTTAAGGATTTAATTTTGCAGTGGCTCATTTCACAGCCTCTGAAATTCGAAACTCAATAAAATATAAAATATTATTAGTTATCAACACTTCCTTTTTTCCTCAAATAGCAAATATACAGTTTTATATTTTTCTTATGGAAACAATCTTATAAATGGAGAACCTAAATGTAAGCAAGTTAAAAGCTACAGCAGAACAACTAGGCTTAAAAGGTTATTCTAAACTGAGAGAATAACAACTTGTTGATGTTATTAGGAATGACAGTAATAATGAGATCATACCTAATTAACAACAACTTATTCAAATGATTCATTTCATGTGTAAAAATTTAAATTTCAGACAATTATATGAAATGCATTTAGTATAAGAAACACATGGAGATATAGTTGTTGATTATATAAAAAAGAAAATCCATTTACTCTATCTGTTTGGACATATTGACTAAATCACCAAATTGTAAAAGAAAAAGAATGTCTTGATAAATGGTTAGATGATCATTTGTCTTGTCCAGTGTGTAGAAGTGGTGTTAAAAATGGTTAGGTTGAGAAATTATTATACTCGGTGCAGTGAGAGGTAAGACAGTATAAGACTGTGCCGTAGACTGAATACATCATTAGTGAGTTCTGCTTGTGTGTATGTATCCTAAATACTGAAATTATTGGCCCAACAAACAGTTCTTAAAAGGTTTTTCATCCTTTGGTAGAAATTTACTGAATTAAATTTACAATTAAGACTTAATTTTTCTTCACAATTTGTGTTCTATCTTCGATTCTGTATAACTGCTTTTGTAAATTTTTTCATTGTGGTCTAATAAAATAATAATTAAATTCACAATCATCATCAAATAATTTGGAAAAAACGAATATTGATATAAAATTAGGGTCTTCAGTTTGTTGTACATGTCATCAAATTCTGTCTATTTCTCTGTTTTTCTTCTTATTTTATTCCCACAGCATTGTCAACTGTTCCATGTAAGTTTCATATGTGATCTTTTAGAATTTTATTTAAATTTGCCAAGTGAGTTATTTGACCTTGATATATCTTTCATTATTTCCTTTTTAATCTTATATTCTCCATGTTCTCTAATACATTCTAAGACTTCTGCACATCGTATCCTGGATCTTATAACTCAAGAATATAGATCAGGCTAATCGACAAAGTTTTTTGATTTTTGTAGATATTTGAGTAGTGTCGTTTTACTACTGCTGAAATTTTCACATCTTTTACAATTTTATTCGTTAACATGGAGTTTTATAGCATCTCAAGAACAACTGTTTCCTAAAAGATCAGCAAGTTGATTTGCATAAAACCATGTTTTGTTATTTTCATCAGTAATTCAAACACATGCTTAATATTTGCATGTAAGCTTATTGTTGATGTGATCTATGACTGACGCCATTTAGTAGAACAAATTTTTATAGGAAACATTTTTTTAGATTCATTAATAAATATTGTCGATTTTTCAGTTCCTTTCAATACTCACAATCTCGATCTTAATCTTTTTGTATATTTTGTTAACAAAATCATAAATGTTAAAATCTGTTGCATCTGGATTAAATCTAACGATTTCACATGATAACTGATTCTTAATGGAACTTCCTCCATCTTCCCTCTATCTCTATGATTATGCTCATTACATTCTATAGTTTGTTTATATCCAAGAAAACATAGATCCATCCTATATTTGACCATATGAAACACTGCCGACACAGATTGATCCTCAAACTAATTCTTCATAATGTTAATGTATTCTTGCTTTTTACTCCTAGTTAATAGATTTAAATTAAGGTCGAAATCTTTTAATTAATCTATCTACAATATCACTTCTTGTTATTGTTTTATGTTTTTGTATAAGAGAAATTATCCTTTTCTGTTGATACATACTGTATGTGTCAGTATATTTAAGGATGTTGATGTTGATAACTTTACCATTTCTTAACATTATTGTCAATATCTTTGATAGCTTTATCTATTTTCTAGTATGCTAGACTGTCAGGAATATGACTAGACATAAACCAAGGATTATTCTTTTTATCACTCACCACAAATACTTGCTTACCATTGTATGTAAGCTTGTCGATGCTGATGTCTCGAAATGATTCAATTTAATAGAAAATTTTTTTTTATTACTCCTAATATTTAATACTGATAACAGTAAACTATCGTCATTAATTCCGCAGTTAGTAACTTTTTATAAAACACATTGTAAGAACTAGAAAATTGTACTTTTTTATAAATAAAACCTTTTCTATATAAATGGAAGCCATCAAATCTTAAATGTGGAAATACTGTGTAGCTGAAAAATCATTTTCCTTGACAGAAAAACACAAACCATAGTTATAGGACAATGTGCAGACAATTCGTAAATGAATATCCTGTAAGAGTATACAGTAGTAAATGAATTTCTTGTGTGTGTGTGCAGAAGAAAAACGTTTCTATATATTACAATAAAAATCATTTAAAACAAATGCCAAGTGAAGAACATTCGAAAACATTGTTGCCAGCTAAAAATGATTAACAAGAGACTGAGACTGATACCCACAAGAAATATGTGTCCATGGTCAAGAAATTAAAGATTTACATTATTTTTACTCAAATCTATCATGTAAACACAAACATATATGTATATGTGAGAAAGGTACTGGAGAAAATGCTAAAAACAAGAAAGCTGTTTTTAAAATTTCCTCAAAATAGTTTTATCGTATAGAAACTAAAATGGAGCAATTCATGATTGCAGCCATGGTGCAGGAGTAACATGGGTTCCTGTAAGATCACCGCAGTTAAGTGCTGTCAGACTTGACTAGCACTTGCATGAGTGACTGTCCAGTCCAAGTGATGTTGGCAAGCTAGGTGCAATCAGTCCTTGTGAGGTCGGTTGAGGAACTAACAAACTGACAACCGCCAGGAGAGTGGTGTACTGACCTCACACAATTCCATATCTGCATCCTGTGATGCCTATAGGCTGTGTATGACATGGTGGTCAGTCAGCAATGTGGGATCTTCCAAGAATTAATCAGACAGGGTGAGCAATACTTAGAACAGAATAAGCAAAGATGAATTAATTAATTCAATTATATCATGTAATTTACCTATTCCTACACATGCTCTCTACAGGGTGAAAAATATTTAAACCGAGAAACTCTGAGAGGTTGCAGAGGACATCAAAACAAATATTTTTCCCTAATGTAATTTTTTCCTATTAGGAGTATTTAAACCGGTAGAGGAAGATTTCTCTGCAGCAAATTAATTAAACCAACAAAAAATTTTCCATTTTTTATGAACAAGAGACAACACATTAACGCAACCCAATTTCAATAACAGTAGATTTTCAAAACTGCCTCCATTGACACATAAACAAAGGTTACACCATTGGATCATGTTCTGTCTGACACGGGCAAAAACCCCAGGAGTATCCTAAATTGTTCCTGCTGCTGCTACTTTCTGGGTAACCAGATCCTCTTCTGATGCAACAGGAGTTGCGTAAACAAGGTTGCGCTTCTCTCCCCACACAAATAAGTCCAGAGAGGACATATCTGGGGATCGAGCAGGCCATGGTACAGGACCACCTCTGCCAATCCACGTTTCTGGGAACCATCGCTCCAGGAATCGACGCACACTACTACTGAAATGTGCTGGCGCCCTGTCACGCTGGAACCGCATGCGTTGTCTTGTAGTGAGCGGGACGTCTTCTAGCAATTCTGGCAATGCTCTGACGAAAAATTGTAATAGTGCCTGCCATTTAATGGCCTAGGTAGCAGATACAGCACAATTATACAGTCCCCAACAACAACGACCCACACATTAACGAAGAACCGCACTTCATTAGCGGTAGTAACTGAGGCATATGGGTTATCCTCACTCCAAACATGCGAATTGTGCATGTTGAAGACTCCATCACGCCCGAACGTTGCTTCATCGGTAAACAACACAGAGGATGGAAATGTAGGATGCATTTCACACTGTTCCAGGTACCACTGCGAAAACTGTGTTCCGGGTGGATAATCAACTGGCTCCAGGTTGCGGACACGCTTTAAGTGAAATGGACGTAACAACTGTTGTGCTCTTACATTCGTCTGATTCGTTCCCTTGTTTCGTGCAATTGCACGGGTGCTGATTGAAGGATCCCACTCCACATGCTGCAAGACAGCTTTCTCAAATTGCAGCGTTCTTACCATGCGACGGCGCCCCCGTCCAGGTAATCTGCTAAATGACCCGGTCTCACGCAAAAAAATTGTGTGAAATCTTATGGGACTTAACTACTAAAGTCATCAGTCCCTAAGCTTATACACTACTTAACCTAAATTATCCTAAGGACAAACACACAACCACGCCTGAGGGAGGACTCGAACCTCCGCCGGGACCAGCCGCACAGTCCCGCCGCGCGGGATTAGCCGTGCGGTCTCACGCAGACGTTGGTACACAGCAGCAAAGGTCGTATGATGCGGGATACGGCGATTAGGATAAACCCGCTGCGCAGATCGTCCATTGTGGTGCTCTACGTACTACACACCAACCATCTCAGTGTACTTACTCCAGGTGTATCACTCTATTAGTAAACAGAGACAATGCAGTACTACATTGGTTGACAGCAGAGCATAATACGCCCTCTAAGAACTGAAGATCGGAATACGGCCTCTAACAACTGAATAGCGTAATACAGCCTCCACCGGTTTAAATAATCATCATAGTAAATGACATTAGGGAAAATATTTGTTTTGATGTCCCCTACAAGCTCCCAGAGTTTGTCGGTTTAAATACTTTTCACCCTGTGTAATATAAGAGTAGATGAACTCTAAGCTAGAGTTAAAAATGTTGGTATTAGAGGCTACAGTCAATTAAAGAAATCGAAATTAATCGATTCATTTATTTTACAAGAGTTTCCGTATTGTCAAGAATTATTTCAAAAGACTAAAAAACCTAACAAATTATTTTTATAGATTAGATGATGATGTCATTGAGAAAACTCGACCATTGAGACAAGAAAAAAATAGTGAGACTAATGAAATAAATACATTCAGTAGAAAACTGTTTGAGCAAGAAAAGGAGCACAAACTGCCTGAAATGGAATTTTTTGAGAATAAAGAAATAATATCTAAATTTGATGAAGAATTTAAAGCATGGTCTTTTGACTACGAAATTGTCTTTAGCGATGCTAACATTACTAATGTCGGTTCCATGACTGAGAAAACAGGTTACATAACGAATTAATTCTGTTGTACAAAACAGAACTGACTTCAGAAAAGGATAAAAATTGAATATTACAACAGCAAATCCAACATTGTGTTATCCAATTTCTACAGGATATAAAGCATAAAACAGTCACATTGAACAGTATGTTCAAGTTTTGTGTAATAATGTCAGAGGTATAATAACATCTGATCAGTCTACTGATACAACATATATTACATTTAATATTCAAATGTTAGTAATTCCAAGAGGCAGCGAAGGTAATAAATTTAGCTGGCAATAGGAAGACTGAAAGATACATTACTAGATTTAATAATAGTTTTAACCTATGTTGTCCTAGAGGAATAATACACTCCTGGAAATTGAAATAAGAACACCGTGAATTCATTGTCCCAGGAAGGGGAAACTTTATTGACACATTCCTGGGGTCAGATACATCACATGATCACACTGACAGAACCACAGGCACATAGACACAGGCAACAGAGCATGCACAATGTCGGCACCAGTACAGTGTATATCCACCTTTCGCAGCAGTGCAGGCTGCTATTCTCCCATGGAGACGATCGTAGAGATGCTGGATGTAGTCCTGTGGAACGGCTTGCCATGCCATTTCCACCTGGCGCCTCAGTTGGACCAGCGTTCGTGCTGGACGTGCAGACCGCGTGAGACGACGCTTCATCCAGTCCCAAACATGCTCAATGGGGGACAGATCCGGAGATCTTGCTGGCCAGGGTAGTTGACTTACACCTTCTAGAGCACGTTGGGTGGCACGGGATACATGCGGACGTGCATTGTCCTGTTGGAACAGCAAGTTCCCTTGCCGGTCTAGGAATGGTAGAACGATGGGTTCGATGACGGTTTGGATGTACCGTGCACTATTCAGTGTCCCCTCGACGATCACCAGTGGTGTACGGCCAGTGTAGGAGATCGCTCCCCACACCATGATGCCGGGTGTTGGCCCTGTGTGCCTCGGTCGTATACAGTCCTGATTGTGGCGCTCACCTGCACGGCGCCAAACACGCATACGACCATCATTGGCACCAAGGCAGAAGCGACTCTCATCGCTGAAGACGACACGTCTCCATTCGTCCCTCCATTCACGCCTGTCGCGACACCACTGGAGGCGGGCTGCACGATGTTGGGGCGTGAGCGGTAGACGGCCTAACGGTGTGCGGGACCGTAGCCCAGCTTCATGGAGACGGTTGCGAATGGTCCTCGCCGATACCCCAGGAGCAACAGTGTCCCTAATTTGCTGGGAAGTGGCGGTGCGGTCCCCTACGGCACTGCGTAGGATCCTACGGTCTTGGCGTGCATTCGTGCGTCGCTGCGGTCCGGTCCCAGGTCGACGGGCACGTGCACCTTCCGCCGACCACTGGCGACAACATCGATGTACTGTGGAGACCTCACGCCCCACCTGTTGAGCAATTCGGCGGTACGTCCACCCGGCCTCCCGCATGCCCACTATACGCCCTTGCTCAAAGTCCGTCAACTGCACATACGGTTCACGTCCACGCTGTCGCGGCATGCTACCAGTGTTAAAGACTGCGATGGAGCTCCGTATGCCACGGCAAACTGGCTGACACTGACGGCGGCGGTGCACAAATGCTGCGCAGCTAGCGCCATTCGACGGCCAACACCGCGGTTCCTGGTGTGTCCGCTGTGCCGTGCGTGTGATCATTGCTTGTACAGCCCTCCCGCAGTGTCCGGAGCAAGTATGGTGGGTCTGACACACCGGTGTCAATGTGTTCTTTTTTCCATTTCCAGGAGTGTAGTTCTATTAACACATCACACAGGTTTAGTCTTTGGCAGCGAACTAACTACACATGGAATTAAGAAAATTAGAGAAGGAAATAAATACAAATTATAAAAAGAGTTAGCCAGGATATTATGTAGCCAATTAAGCAAATACAAAGAAGAAGGATTTAGTCTAGAAAATATTCAAAATGTTTAGCAGCTATTGGATATTGAAATAAATCTTGTATGCACTGAAAATTCAGTTATCTATCATGATCCTGAGAAAGCAATAAAATATATGTGTATAAAAGTCTCAACCATTTTGATGTAAATAACAGCATGTCAACATTCTTAGGGTTATCATATTTCTGTCGTAAATGTGACAAAACACATAACAACAAGAACAAACATAAATGCAAAATGGAAAGAAAAATGTGTATATTATGCGTGGTACAGGGTTGTTATAGTTAATAAATGTGAAGGATATAAAAGGATTTTTTTGAAATCCAATCAACATCAATGTGGCATTGAAATATGTAGAAAGTGTGGTCTAGAAGTAGAAGTTAAAAATCTTAAATCTAACACACGATACAAAATATATATAGGAGAGAAAATTTAGTGACAGTATTATGAAAAGGGTAATTGCTGCTCGCCATATAGTGGAGATGCTGAGTCACAGATAGGCACAACAAAAAGACTGTCAGAAAGTGAGCTTTTGGCCTAGAGGGTCATCTTCAAAATTAGACAAAGTACACACTCATAGCAATGCAAAACTAACTCTCTCTCTCTCTCTCTCTCTCTCTCTCTCTCTCTCACTGTCTCACACACACACACACACACACACACACACACACACACACACACACACACACACACACACATGACCCACAGTCCATGGCAGCTGAAGCCAGACTGTGAGTAGTAGTGCATGATGGAGGAGGCAACTGGGTGGTGGGGGTCAGGAGAGATAGCAGGGTAGGTGTAAGGGAGAAGATATAGTGTAGAATATTTAGTTAAGGATTGTCAAAAATATAATAAATATTGTTCTTATGTTGATGAAGAATACAATAATTATTATATATTTGAATTTTCGAAATGCAACAATGCAATTATAGGAAAACAGTTTAAGTGCCATAAATTGGATTCCCAAATGGAATTTCTTGTACCTATACTGAAAGATATATGTAGTTTGATTATGAGCCTCAACAAGAACCAGAAATACATATTAAGAATCTGATAATAATTCAAAATTTTTATGGTAATAATGTTTATAAATTTAAAACAAACGATGAATTCTATAGGTGGATGATATATAGTAAACATAATGAATATACACTTATAGGTCATTATGCTAAAGGTTGAGATTCACAATCCATTCTAAAGTATTGCATTGAAAATGCTATACTATCATATACTGTCTACACAGGAACTAAGTTATTGTTACTCTAGATAAAGCAATTAGGTTTAAAAATTATAGATAGTAGTAATTTTATACATTGTCCACTTAGTAGCTTGCTAGAAATCTTTGGTTTGAAGGAATTAAAGGAAGATTAATTCCCATATTTATTCAATACATGGGAAAATGTAAATTACATGGGCCTGATTCCTGATATAAAATATTATGGATTTGATGGTATGAAACCAAAAGATAGGGAAATAATTCTGAAATGGCAAAGCCAAAAAGTTACAGAAGCTTGTGTGTTCAGTATGAAAAAAGAAATTAATCAATACTCTAATTTTGATGTAAGTATGTTAAGAAGAGGCTGTTTACAATTGTGAAGAGAACAGTTCATAGAAATAGCTAATCCATTTTGTTATTTAACATTGCTGGAGGTTGTATGGCTATATAAAGATCTAAATATTGGCCTGATGGAAGAACTGCTGTATTAGAGGAAGAACAAAAAGAAATTATACTAGGGAGACTGTTGTGTGACTAAACAATAAAAATATGGTACATGGTCTTAATGGCAGTGAAGTGAATATAGCTGGATCAAAAGCAAATGGTTTTGATAAAGTAAACAATACTGTTTATCAGTACCATGCCATGGACTAAAATGTTTTAAAACTGAAACGATTAACAATCAGTGGATGTTTTATATCAAAAAGACCTTAACAAGAAGTACAGAAATGCGATATTGAGCCTATAATTTAGTATCAATGTGGCAAAGTAGTTGGATTAACTGAGTGGGTACAAAAAACTTAAGAAATTAAAACAGTTATCTGAAGTTGTTGAACCACTGAAACCAAGAGATGTGTTTTATGGTGGTCATACAAATACAATAAAATTAAGAGCTAAAGAAGATGGTGCGAATACAACAATGAGATATACTGATGTGTGCAGTCTCTACCCAACTGTACAATATTATGATTATTATTCTGTAGTTGATCCAGCAAAAATATATAAGCCAAAATGTTATTCTAAAATGTAGGATGGGTTTATAAAATGTAAAATAGTGGCATCTAGAGGATTGTATCGCTCTCTTTTACCTGTACAAATGAAAACTGATAAAAATGAAAAACTGTTGTTTCCTTTATGTGTAAGTTTTGCAGAAGAAAGAATAAATAAATAAAAATAATAAAAAGAACTTTAAGAACAAAAAGAACAGAAAATGAACCATCTATACTTAGCATTTCCACTTTGGGAGCTTTGCGACTAATCATAATAATAACAATGATAATAAATGTAATCACAATTATGATGAAAGAAGTTTCATTGGTACATGGGTAACTGTTACAGTAAATATAGCTATAGAAAAATGGTATAACATTTTAAATATCTATGAGGTGTGGAACTTTAAAAATTGTGTTAAAATCTTTAAGAAAGTAAAATTAAACAAGTCCCAATTATATTGAAAATAATAAGATATAAATAAAATATGTAAAAGAAAATATAGGTTTTGACTTAGATCCTGATAAGATAAAAGAAAAACCAGAAAAACGAGCTGTTGCTAAGAAATGTTAAATTCATTAGGAGGAAACTTTGGACAGTGACAAAATATGAGTAAAACTTAGTATGTGACAGATTTACAACTATTTTACTGGTACTATTGGATGCTCAATTAGATGACATAGATATAAATTTTGTTTTTTGACAATACAGTTCTGATGTAATACAATTTCAATTATTATGTAGAAAATAAAACATCTACAAATATATTTATAGCACCACGCACTACATCAGATTCAAGACTCAAATTACACAGTGTTTTGGTAAGCTAGTTAAAGCTGTCATATATATTTTGATATGGACAGTATGCAATATATATTGATAATTGTGAAAATACTGTGGAAACAAGTTGTATGCTAGATGAATGGACAGATGAATTAAGAAATAACAGGGTTATGGACTGGGTTTCAATTGGACCAAATTTTTTTTATTTTGAGAAATATGATAAAACTACAGAGATGAAAATAAAGGGCATCACTTTAAATTAAAAGAATATCTAAAAGCTGAATGGTGAATCTATAATAAAATTAATTGAGAATGAAGTGAAAGAAAAGGTACAATTAGAATATAACTAAATAACTAGAGATTTGAATACTAAAAGTTTAAAAAACGAAATAGTTGAGAAAGAATACTTACTGCAGTATGATAAAAATTAATGATATACCGCATACAGATAAATAATTATTTCGAGTTTCTGCTATCAGTCACTTTTTATTTTATGCTTAATCTAACACAGTGCAACACGTTTCGAACATGTTCTTTTCATCTTGAGGAGTTTATACGTACATACATACATAGTGAAATGTCACTTAAAAATAAATAGTCTTAAAAAGATTAATAGAGAACACTTTGTCCATTGTTTTTTATTGTAGCTGCTGGTGTGGCATTTGGGGGAAGGAGGGGGTAGTGTATGGTTAGAAATCGAAGTCAGTGATGTCTTCTGCTGGTTTTCTTCTTTATTTATTTATTGTTCCGTGGGACCAAATTAAGGAGAAGTCTTCATGGTCATGGAACGAGTCAATACATGAAATTATAACACGATATTAGAAACAGATAAAATGAAATATAAAATAAAAACATATTCAGGTGACAAGTCATAAGTTTAAATAAAGAAAATCAACAATGTAACACTGGAATTTGTTTAATTTTTTAGCTCTTCCAGGAGCTCCTCGACAGAATAGAAGGAGTGAGCCATGAGGAAACTCTTCAGTTTAGACTTAAAAGAATTTGGGCTACTGCTAAGATTTTTGAGTTCTTGTGGTAGCTTACTGAAAATGGATGCAGCAGAATACTGCACTCCTTTCTGCACAAGAGTCAAGGAAGTGCATTCCACATGCAGATTTGATTTCTGCCTAGTATTAACTGAGTGAAGGCTGCTAACTCTTGGGAATAGGCTAATATTGCTAACAACAAACGACATTAAAGAAAATATATACTGTGAGCGCAATGTCAGAATTCCCAGACTATTGAATAGGGGTCGACAAGAGGTTCTCGAACTTACACCACATGTAGCTCGAACAGCCCGTTTTTGAGCCAAAAATACCTTTTTGAATCAGGAGAATTACCCCAAAAAATAATACCATACGACATAAGCGTATGAAAATATGCGAAGTAGACTACTTTTCGTGTTGAAGTGTCACTTATTTCAGATACTGTTCTAATGGTAAATAAAGCAGTTTCTGAACAAGATCCTGGACATGGGCTTTCCACAACAGCTTACTATCTATCCAAACGCCTAGGAACTTGAACTGTTCTGTCTCGCTTATAATATGCCCATTCTGTCTGATCAAAATATCGGTTCTTGTTGAATTGTGAGTTAGAAACTGTAAAAACTGAGTCTTACTGTGATTTAGCGTCAAATTATTTTCCACAAGCCACGAACTTATTTCATGAACTACATTATTTGTTACTGTTTCAATATTACACACAAGATCCTTCACTATCAAGCTGGTGTCATCAGCAAACAGAAATATTTTGAATCACCTGTAATATTAGAAGGCATGTCATTTATATGAATAAGAAACAGCAGTGCCCCCAGCACCGACCCTTGGGGAACACCCCACTTAACAGTGCCCCATTGGGACTGAACATCACTACCACTCTCAATATTGCGGAGAATGACCTTCTGCTTTCTGTTCTTAAAGTAAGAGGCGAAACAATTGTCAGCTACTCCCCTTACTCCATAATGGTCCAACTTCTGCAGTAATATTTTGTGGTCAACACAGTCAAAAGCCTTCGTTGAATCAAAGAAAACACCTAGCGTTCGCAACCTTTTATTTAATCCGTCCAAAACCTCACAGAGAAAAGAGAATATAGCATTTTCAGTTGTTAAACCATTTCTAAAACCAAACTGAACATCTGACAGCAAATTATGTGAATTTAAATGCTCCAGTAACCTTGTATATACAATCTGCTCGGTAACTTTAGCAAACACCGATGGCATAGAAATAGGTCTAAAATTGTCAACATTATCAATGTCTCCCTTTTTATAAAGTGGCTTCACTACCGAGTACTTTAATCGGTCAGGAAACCGACCACATTATCAATGTCTCCCTTTTTATAAAGTGGCTTCACTACCGAGTACTTTAATCGGTCAGGAAACCGACCACATTATCAATGTCTCCCTTTTTATAAAGTGGCTTCACTACCGAGTACTTTAATCGGTCAGGAAACCGACCACATTATCAATGTCTCCCTTTTTATAAAGTGGCTTCAATACCGAGTACTTTAATCGGTCAGGAAACCGACCACTCCGAAAGTTACAGATATGGCTAAGTACTGGGCTAACATACATAGAACAATACTTCAGTATTCTGCTAGATACCCCATCATATCCATGAGAGTTCTTGGTCTTTAGTGATTTAATTATTAAGTCGATCTCCCTCTTGTCAGTATCATGGAGGAGGCTTCAGGTAACAGTCTCAGAACACTTTTTTCTAAGAGCGCTATACGATTCCCTGTTGGGGCTAGGTTTCTATTTAGTTCACCTGCTATATTCAGAAAGTGATTATTAATTATTGTACATATATGCGACTTATCAGTAACACAGACATTCCCACTACGCACTGTTTCTATATCCTCGACCTGTCTCTGCAGACCAGCCACTTTCTTTACGACTGACCATGTGGTTTTAATTTTATCCTGAGACTTAGCTAACCTATCTGAATACCACATACTTTTTGCCTTCCTAATAACATTTTAAGCACCTTACAATACTGTTTGTAATGGGCTGCTGCATTTAGATTTTGATTGTTTCTAACGTTTTGATATAATTGTCACTTTGTTCTACAAGATGTTCTTATCCCTCTAGTCAGCCACCCAGGCTGCCTGTTTGTGCTAGTACCCTGTTTTGAGGGTTCTAACTGAAAGCAACTTTCAAAGAGCATGAGAAATGTCTTGAGAAAAGCATTATATTTATCATCTACTGTATCAGCGCTATAAACATCTTGCCACTCATGTTCCTTGATAAGGTTTACAAAGGTCTCTACGGCAACTGGATCAGCTTTCCTAAACAGCTGATGACTATATTTAACACATGTTGCAGCACAAAGATCTTTTAGAGTTAAAATTTGTGCATCATGATCTGAAAGGCCATTCACCTTTTTGCTAACAGAATGCCCTTCTAGTAGTGAGGAATGAACAAAAATGTTGTCTATGGTTGTTCTACTGTTCCCTTGCACTCTCGTTGGAAAGAATACGGTTTGCATAAGATTATTTGAATTAAAGAGGTCTACCAGCATCCTCTTCCTTGCACAATCACTTATACAATTAATATTGAAGTCACCACATATAACTAACTTTTTGTATTTCCTATAAAGTGAACCAAGAACTTCCTCTAGCTTTAGCAAAAATGTTGTGAAATTGGAGTCTGAGGATCTATAAATAACTACAGTTAGAAGTTTAGCTCCGTTAAATTTAACCACACCTGCACAACATTCAAACACCTTTTCAGTGCAGTACTTTGAAACATCAATTGACTCAAATGGGATGCCGTTTTTCACATACATGGCTACTCCCCCACACCGCAAAGAGCTCCTCGAAAAGCTGCCAGCCAACCTGTATCCTGGTAAAGGAAGCCTCTAAATTGTCTCCTTATTTAAGAAGTGTTCATATATACCAATAATTTCAGGGTCAACATCTATAAGCAGTTCACTAACTTTATCTCTAATACCTTGTATATTTTGATGAAATATACTAATTCCCTCATTACTCGGATACCTAAGCTTTGTCAAAAGTGGTTCCTTTGTTAGAGAGACTTCCCTTAAGCAGGAATACCTATCAGCTGACTTCAATCTAAAAAAGGTGTAGCTCTAACACCCACTACTGCAGGAATTTTCCCATGATTGATCCCACCAACCCCACCTATGCTGTCACCTATAAGCTTTGCCAACCTCCCCTTCCCATACCTGTTGAGGTGCAGGCCATGTCTAGTGAAACCCGACCTGCTGATAGACTCCACCGACACCACTGAAATGTGACCCATGCTTTCTGTCATCAGTGCACCCCCAACTCTCATGTTATTACGCCTGACGGCTGTATTAAGATGAGGCCAATCGTGACGCTGAAACAGTTCCACGAAATGCACATTCGTGTTGCCAGTCTGAGTGGCAATGAATGAATATCACAGCCTGTATAGGATGCAGATAGATTTGTATCAGGTATGTGTTACGAAAATAGTGTGAAAGGCTTTTATAGGACAGTTGATCACTTTCAATTTCATCATCTTGCTGCTTCATTTGCATCACTGGTTTAATGGTGGAGCTGTTGATTGACATTACACTGTTGCACATTATATTTTGTCATACAGATGCTAAAATTTATTAATAAATTTTCATTCTATATAAATGGAAGCCTTACTGAAGAAGCTCAACAATGCTAACAATACTAATTTTGTTTAAAAAGATTAATGAGCAAGATGTAACATTACTGGCTGTGAGTACTTAATTACTAGACATGGAGGTAAAATATATTTGGAATTGAATAATAAATTCAAATTTATTCTGCCCAACAGATATTTGAAATTCATTAGTTTGGGGGATTTACAGTTTTTTGAAGGAGAGAATATTAAACTGAAATATAATGGAATGAAGAAACTTGAAAATAAAAATATTAATTTCATGATCTAGAACTTTTGGTTAAAATATTTTCAGATTATATATATTTATTTTGCTGTTTTTAGCTCATGGGAGCTTGAGAAGAATGTTAACAAATTTCCTGCAAAATGCACTGTACAGTCCTGCTTAGTATTTAGAATTAGAGATGATAAAATATCATAAAATTTAATTGTGTTTGAGAGTAAAGTAAAGTGCTATCTTTACCTTTGTTTTAATTTTGTGTCTCAAATTATTTTTTAAAAGTTAATTCTAGTGTGCTGGATATTTATATAGTAGTAGTATGTGTTTATGTTGAGTACAGCTGGCATGTTTTTATTGCACACCATTTGTAATAAATCAGGTAAATTAAAATAAACTTAATTAACACATAATAAAATCAAATTATTCAATAAGTTCATCAAAAAACAGGTTTGCAATAAAAACATGCCAACTGCACTCAATGTACCCACTTGCTACTATGTTACTGCCCATGAGCACTCCAGTAACAGCAGCAGCGACAGCAGCCCAGGGCGACAGGTCCTTGAGGGTTACACAATGGTCCTCTATTCATAGTCTGTGCAGAGAGGAAGGGGAGTTACTTACACAGGGGCAGCCCTTGACCAAGGCCACTTCTCTCATACACTGATGTGCACTGGTGTAGCGAAGAGTGAGTCTCCCGCAGTATAGTGGGAATCACTGTGCAGGGTACGGAAGTCTAGTGTAGTGTCCATGAGTAGAACATACACCTTTCACTGTAGATTCCGTCCAGCCATTATTTTTTATAGGTTTAGTATAGTCATATAGTGTTATGTGGACTCTGATGGTTACATCACACACTAAAAGTGAAGTGGGATAAGTTCATTTGAAGTTAAACGCTACTTGTGTATTTCTTGCTGTGGTCTGTCTTCCCAAAAAAAGTGATTATTTGCAGAGAAAATCGACAGAATTTTGACAAATCGCCTAAAAACTGTAAAACGTTTCTGCAGGTTATACTCTGTGGTGTTAGTTGTTATACATTTGAAACTCTGTATTTAAATGCATTTTCTTGAAAAAGTACATATTAGCATAACACCGATAAAACTTTAATGAATCACCTAAAATTCAAAATGTCATCATATGACATCCCTTAAATCAACATATTTTTCGTAGGTTTCTCAGAAATCGATAAAACAGCAGCGAAACCCATATTAATGTCTGTTGTCTGAAAATGTGTAAAATGAGTTACCAAAGCCACATTTACATGTATGTTCTTAAAAAGTGGGGGAGATAGCAACAAAGACCATATTTACATGTAATTTCTTATATAATGTGAGGAAATCATTAAAAAAGCAATGAAATGTGCATCTTATTACAAATTAGCCACTAAACCATAAATTATGTCGTATGTCGCAGAAAATGGCATTGGATGCTGAACATTCATAAAAAGTAGGCCAAAACCGCTGGGTGCTATGCTATGCTGGAAATTTGCAACAACACTCAAATTTACCAATGCTGCTGCTAGTGCTCCAGTGGGTTCCAGATCAAGAATGACAATCTTGGGATAATGCTAGGGAGGTGGTGGTAGTGGGGAACAACCAGTAGCAGCACAGGTCATAAATTAACAACATTAAAAAGGACTGTTACCACTTTATTTCTCAAGGAATATCGCCAAACAGCTGTATGTATCTCAGAAGTTAATTTATTTTATTTTGACTACCAGTTCCAGCATTTCATTATGCCACCTTCAGGCCCCATATGCATTTCATATTCAGATGTATTGACATTGGCACACTGAAGCCATAAGTGGCTGGATATCGTGAATTCGTTATTCGAGTGATATACTGTGAATAGCGTCATATGTTGGTGTGCCTGCAAAGTATGCACTGTGGTGTTAGCTGCTATACATTTAAAGCTCTGCATTTAAATAAATGTTCTTGAAAAAGTAAGTTTCACGGAATGCTGATGGCAATATCGATAAAAATTTAATAAAACACCAAAAATTAAAAGTGCCATCATATAATGATAGTTTTTAATCATTTAAAGTCATTCCCACTTTAAAGTTATCACTTAAAGCTATTAGCATTGATCAATTGAGTAAACCTGCATTCACCTTGAATAATAATTACGGTAATTATGACGACAGCAACTGCCCATTAAGTATGAATGAAGTAAACAAAAATACGCCAACATGAACAGTTTGCTTAAATAAGGACCATTAAATTAGGCTTGCGCAATGGCTGGTTTGTTTGCTTGCCTCCCATTGCTCCAGATTCCGCCTACGCCCCTAACTGTTGTATATCTGATGTGTGAAATATGATGATTCTCTCTCTCTCTCTCTCTCTCTCTCTCTCTCTCTCTCTCTCTCTCTGTGTGTGTGTGTGTGTGTGTGTGTGTGTGTGTGTGTGTCTCAGAGAGAGAGAGAGAGAGAGAGAGAGAGAGAGAGAGAGAGAGAAAGCACGAGAGAGAGAGCGATGGAGAGAGAATGATTACTTTGCATGAGAGAGATCACATACATATAAAATAGAGGGATAAGATAATACTTTGACAGAGAGGTGTTTAAGAAGTATAGTATCTGACGTAAGAAATACAGAGAGGTTACATGTTTGTTTTGAGCACATAATTTGCCACAAAGAGACTACATTTTATGTATGTAATGCACGAAATAATGAGACTTTCAAGCTGAATATGTTTGCCTTTCAGGGAAATAATAATTATCTTTGACTTTCAAGTGGAGGTTCATGATTTTTGCTATATGAAAATACAAGATAATAATTATTTCCCTGAAAGGCAAACATATTCAACTTGAAAGCTGCACTATTTTGAGCATTAGAAACATAAAATGTCGTTTGTGTATGCGAAATTCTGTGCTCCATACAAAGATGTAACATCTCTGTATTTCTTACGTCATATACTACACTTCTTAGAAACCTCTGACAATCAAAGCCTTTTTATCTCTCTATTTTATGTGTTAAAAATACAGGGTACTCCTGTGATCTCTCTCACACAAAGTAATCAATCTCTCTCACTAATACACTCTCTCTCTCTCTCTCTCTCTCTCTCTCTCTCTCTCTCTCTCTCAATAAAAATTACGAACCTCCATTTCTTCACACCATTTAACTACTTTGCTCTGATTGGTTACAAAAATAGGAGGGGGAACACATAATTGGTCTGTTTACATCATGTATTGCACTTTTTAATACTCTACTGTGGTTTTCTGGGGATAAGGAGGTGGAGAGGGCATGAATTGATATGTACAGCCGTGCTCAAAAGTATCCGAACGATCTGAATTGCATTTCACCTGATTCGCATGCAACCCACATAATGCAGCTGTCTAGTAGGTCCTCTAATCGCTCCTTGGTACTGTCGTTTGACTATTGAAAATGGTTGCAACAAGTCACCACTAGAAAACACTGCTCTGTATAGCATAACTCAAGATAAAAAGTAATACCAAGGTACTACCAATATCAGGGAACACCTTATCACAGATAAGACTGTCCTCAAGGCTTGTAAGCTCATTTTTAATACAATAAATGACATACCTGAAATGTTACCACTCTCATTATTACGTCAGATAGGTAATGCACGTAGTAAGTTCGTCGTATTCATGATTTCCTCTTCAAAGTAACATACCGTACTTATTGTTTAACATAAAATGACATTAAAAATTTAAGTTATTCACGAGCAGCTAGTTGAGAATATGTATGAACTGCAAATGACACGACGAACCGTCTCGTTTTGCATATGGATTCAAACCCAGGTCATGCAGACTAAGCAAAGACTTCGTGACTGAAGGAAACTAACAGTCTTTCCTGACTAGGCATACAGAGAGTGATATACCTGGATTTTAGACAGTATCACTTAGCAAATATCAACTTTAAATTACATAACATAAACATTTTTAATGGACGCGACGAATTCCTACCCAGCATCTATTCTCCTTGTTAACGAACTATGAGAAATGCTAACTATTGCTTCTTCACAAGTAACTTACTTGAAATACCGTGAGGTAAAGCTTTGTGTTGGACAGGGATTCGAAACCAGAACCTAATCGGATTGTTATCGAAGCACAATCAACTGTGACATATCGGTTTTTCTCGGCGGTAACTAGATGCTTTAACTGAAACGACGAGACGAAACATTAATTTTTTCCTTCCCAGGACTCCAACCTGGCACCTATCGCTGTTATATTCTAGAGAAAACGAACGTTAAATATGGGTTTGTTACATCAGCAGCGACATGTGAGCATGTTTGAACTAGAAATAATGTGACGAAGTGTTCAGTGCTGACTGGGAATCGAACCCCACACTATTCGTTGTTGACTGCATACAAACAGACGTCAGCTACCGAATTTTTCTAGACCAGCTGCTCGGAATAACATCCTTGAACTTACAGCGATCTCGCAAATAGTTTTGTGTCTCACTGGGCGTCAAAAACGTCAGATATCGTTAGTGTTATCAACGAATGAAAAACATAAAAAATCAAAATTATTATCCACCAGCAAATCATCAGCAGAAGTTGGAATCGAACCCAGACCATAAGTATATGAACCCATCATCAATAAAAGAGACTACCAACTCCTCTTGTCTGTGACTCATTTTTCTATCGTAACAACGTTGCGCCACACTGGATGAGAATTCTAACACACAGGCGCCCTATAGTGGTTTGCAGCATGCACAGTATATTCATTTACTTGGTGGATCGAATCGCCATGAACTAGCTGCCTCGGCTACACAGTGCATACATTCGTCTCTATTTTGTAGTCACCGAAATAATATCATGTAACTGCCACCTACACATAACTGCCAACAGCGTAGGATACAGAAGTTTAAATAGGAAGTGTTGCTTTCCACTTGAGCTACTCTATTGTGCTATGTGTTTGTTGAAAACGTCGTGCAGTACAAAAGAAAAGCTGTAACTGTCTTTCTCTCAGAAGTCTAGATCTGGTCAGTTAGTAGCATAACAGTAAATGTCACTAATTCGAGTACATTCACTGCTACATTTTTTAAAATGTAAGTCTGCTGTCTGCTGAAGTTATCAATGTAATAAAACTTTGAAAATAATTCCCTTCACTTCTCAACCCAAAATACTCATATGTGGAAAAAGGACAAACTTCTGCAACATTTTGTTTTCATAGGTTTAATAGACATCCATGCAGCAGATGCATATCGAAACTTTTGTATTATGTATAGGAAGAGAGCATCGTGCCAAAATATGTCAGAAAATTATTCTCTACATAAGCTGTCTTGTGGCAGTGGCATTTTATTCTCCATCAAACCTTGTTTGACAGCTTTAACGCAGAATAAGTTTTCTACATGGATGTAATCTGCATGTGCATTGTCAGACTGTTATAGATAACATCAGAGAATTCGCATATATCATTGATGATTAATTTCTTTCTCATGTTTACTATTGTTTTAACAACACTAAAAGAAACTGTAGGGAAGCAGCCTACTCACGCTGTAGTAAATTCACATCAGTTTCCACTGTGTGCCAGCCAGTCTGCTGTAACTAGCTCTGACGTCATAAATGTTGCGCAATACTTTAAAAATCAAGCAAATGACCTAAAACTTTTCTGGCATGTCAGGAATAATACTAAATTAATGTGTGTTAAATATCAGTTCGATAACTTCAGCCATTTTAGAAATTTGGACGTTTTTCTAAAAAAATCATTGGCGCAACAGAAAAGAGCTAGAGACTTCAAAATTTATATTTAGGTTCATCTTTCATAATGATTTAATAAAAACAGTACTTTGGATTTCACAAATTAAGATTTTAGTGGAAATTCATGATTTTCTGGTTTTCATCTCAAAACTGAAGGAAGCAAGATAGATTAAGTAGGCTAGTAAATAAGGCTAGGATGTTTAGATTTAAATAGGTTGGAGGTCCGCTATGACTATGAAGATGTGAAAAGTTTCTTTTGAATACCTATAAAATTATAGCGATAGCGGATCTCAAAAGGGACAGTTCAGAGCTCATCTACTGCGTGCAGTGTGATTAAATTAATTCTCTCGCCCAAAATATTTAACTTAGCCACGTCAAAATTTTATCATCAATACTTACCTGCGTGCTGAATGCACGTTTAAATTAAAAGCTTCATCGGCCATAAGCAAAAGAAGCTATAAATTATTATGTAACTTGAAGTGGTGCGTTACTAGCCCAGCGGCTAGTCGAGAGAGAGACGAAAAGATCAGGCGTTCCCTTCGCCGTCCGCACCGCGGCTTTATATATAAGGACGCTACGCGAGGAAGCAAGGCCCCACTTCTCTCCAGACGCTGAATGACACGCCATCTGTGTCGGTAGTCGCGTCGCATCAGTGTATCTGCTACAAACAGCCTCGGGTGCCGTATTAAGTTACTAGAGATACGCGGAACCATGAAAACATTTCATGTGAAGTGTTAATTCTGGAATGATTTTCATTATCTAGCTTCAGTTTGCGTATTGTCGTATTTTCACGCGCCGTCGCGGGACAGACATTCTACCAAATATTTAGCGTGGCGTTTGATGAAATACTTTCATCAAATTATGGCGAGCATTCTTTTTAATATTTAATTCGGACATTTATAGTTGCATCAGCGCATTAGACTCTGAACTGCTCTGTTAGTTAGGTTGTAGGGATACTTGTGTTTTTTATCAGTGAATTTCAGAATATACTCAACTATTTTGGAAAACCGTTTTTGATTAGAAATCCCGGACAGTCTCCTGATTCCTCAGAGCTATAAGCTGCAGCTATAATGGTATCTCAATTGAAGTGGGCACTAGGATCTCTAAATACTGGCTCCATGTTTTATTAAATCACTTTCTGGGTGCCAAGAAGTAAATAGAGAGCCAGTGTTGAGAACGGCGAAAGACAGCATTAACAACATTCTAAAAGCCAGAAACTGATTCAACTTGCAAGCGTTTGTTACAGCAAATTTATTTTTACAAACTTACACACGCCGCCCCACATATGGTGCATCGGCCGGGAAACTATCAACTAAGTGAAAGTGATTTTTAACTATTCGGATTAGCGAGTGAAATGCGACACGCAACTGAGTATTAAACAGTGAAAGTGTTACGTGTGTATGTGGACGACGCAATTGGATTAACAACGCATCTGGATTGACGGAGCTGGCACTGAGTCTAGCGGTGCTGCCGGCATCGCGAGAAGCCAGTTTCGCCTCACCGCAATCGTCCACTGGAGCAGTCGGCGCAGAGCCTGCAATTGCGGGCCACGCAAACACACAACAATCGTCGGAGAGCCGTCTGCAGTTCAACGTGCCACGTCGCATCAGGAATCCTGGTACGCCGCGCCGGCAACGCCATACGTCGTGCAGAAGGAACTAAGTTAAGTGAAAAGCTGTTAAAATTTTTACTAACCTGCACTAAAAGACTGTCGGCGATGGAACCGCCAAAAGAAACTGAAGTTAAACTTATATCAGAACCTATGTCTGTTGAGGGAACTGTAAATCCAGACAACGGTTCAAGTGTAAATATGCATGAAAGTAGTAATGTTAAAGTGAAATATGAAGTATTGTCTCCTGACAGTAGTGTGCGAAGGGGCAATGATTCAATAATAGAGACCCCTGTAGTAAAGTGGAAAGTAGAAATTGTAAATTTATTGGATGATAGTTTCTCTGATGAATTAAAAATGAAACAGTCATCAGAGATGGTAGAGTTTAAGAAGGAGAAGTTAGATATGACTAATCAATCAGAAGTTTCATTTAGTTTTGATGATTCTGGTATTGGAGCTAGTTTTTTGTCACCTGAGTGTGATAAAAAACCAGCTCGTGAGCAACCCAAAGATGCTGGGGCTGTTGATTTAAATGTTATATTACAAGCAATAGCTGCCAGCAATGCTGAATTAAAGTCTGAAATAACTGAGGTCAAAAGCAGTAATGCTGAAATGTCAGCCAGTAATGCTAGAATGAATGCTGAATTAAAGTCTGAAATTGTGGCCAGCCAAACAAATTTTAATAAACGATTGGAGGTAATGGACGATACCTTCAAGGCTGGTTGCAATAAGTTGAAAGAGGATCTAGACAGTTTGAATTATAAAATTGATTACAATCATGAAGATATTAAGAAAAAGGTTGCTCAACAGTTTTCTGAAATGTATAAAACAGTTAAATCCGAAGTTGCTGAGGTTCGCAAAGACTTCCAAATGGAAGATGCGAAGCTGGAGCACAAGTTAACAGAAAAGATCGAGGCGGAATCTGAATTGTGCTCAGATAGATTTAAAGATGTTAATATTAAAGTCAACATATGTCAAGCAGAAGTAGAAGCCATCAAAACTGGCACTACTCATATTGTACAAAGAGTAGATAATGTTGAAATGAAAGTAGAAAATATCAGTACTAACATTGCTAACATTGAGAGTAAAGTAGCTTCAGTAACTTCTGGTAATGGTAGTATACAACAAGTTGTAGCTGCTGCAAATGCCGCTTTTATCGGGTGTCGGCAGTTCTTGCGGTTTGATCCAGTTAAAAATATCTACCCGCTAGATTTCTGGAACGATTTTGAAGATGTGATTCCACCAAATTGGTCTGAACGAGAGAAAATCTCGTTTATTAGAAGCCATTTAGCAGGTGACGCCATGCGTTGGTCAGCTGATGTTATGTTAAAGTGTAAAACATTAGCGGAAATTAAAACAGCTTTTATTAATGAGTATTGGTCTAGCAATAAGCAAAATGAAGTGTTGAGAGAATTTTGGAGTGGAAAACGCTTCAATGCAGGCAAGGAATCAATTAAAGAGTTTGCTAGGTCATGGATCTCACGTTTGTCACATTTGGCGGAAAAGCTAAAACCAGAAATGATTATACTAGGTCTTGAAGCCAAACTGCCATGGTATTGGCAAACTAGAATTATATCTGCCCCTAGAGACAATCTGGATCGTTTCATTGAGTATTTGGAACGTGTAGAACGTGTTGCTGCCAATGAGGAGCAAGCACGTAATAACCGAAATGCCAATAACAATAATAGTAATTTTAGGAACGAGCAAAATGGCAATGTAAACATCAGAACAGTAGGTGTTCGCCATCCTAAGAGAGGTAGGAATTGGGGAAATAATTATCAAAACCAACAATGGCATCCAAGTGGCAGTAATGTTGTGCCAAACAAAATTATGCATGTAAACCACAGTGCGGAAAGCAATGCTATGCCAGTTAACTATAATGAAACTAAAGGAAACAGTAGTAGACCGAGGCAGGAAAACTAGTTCCCGTCTATGAGGACACTGGCGCTCACCAGGCGGTTACTTTTCCTAAGCCAGTAGTTAAGGGAATTGGTAAGACAGATCAGAATACTCAAACTGAACATGTGGATGAAGAGTCGGTAGCACCTAAGGATACAACAGAAATATTAGATCACTCACAGTATTTGATAGATACCGTGTTAGAGACGCTTTCTAAGTGGGAAGAGAAAGAGAAGGCGCAGCAGTGTAACGATAGGGACGAGCTACAAAATACTGAATTGACAGGTGAAGAAGCAGAAGAAATTCATGCTTATATTTACAATGAGGGTGATGTGCTCTTATCTAAAGTGCCTGTGCAGGATGTTGATAATGTGCTAATAGATTTAGGACAGGAGATAAGTGAGAATGTAGAGGGTAGGCTGTTGAGGGTCGATGAACCCAGTAGCTGTGACCAGTTGTCACTTGAGAAGGAAACCGACGATAATGGTGAAAGTTGTTTAGCTGTAACTAGTGTTATGCCCGGTCTGGAGACGCAGAATCGCTCAGACTACAGTAATTTGGGTCATGTTCAGCAAACTAAATGTAATGAAGTCGTGCGGTGTTTCGATTTAAAATTAATAGACCGACTGGAAAAGGCAGCTGAAAATGTAATTCAGGAAACCCCTACACACTGTGACCTAAATGTAATGAAGACAGATGTCGATCACTTTAGTTGGAGACAAATCCAAAAGGAACTACTAGATGAATGTGAGGAACCACCTGTACAACCTAGAATAAGCCACCCTATAATAATAGTGAATATGTTGGGTATCAATGTACGTTGTCTCTTAGACAGTGGAAGTGAGGTGAGTGCAATATCTCAGTCCTTCTTTGATGCATTACCTGGTAAAGACAAGCTTACAGTAATGAGGGTATCAGGACTAAGAATAATTGGTGCTACTGGCAAGGTGTCAAAAACGGTAAAGCAAGAAGCTTTACTGCCCTTTAACATTAATGGTAATTTAATTGATCATCCATGTTTAATTGTAAACAATCTCAGTATTGAGGTTTTAATTGGCATAGATTTCTTGTCAAAATATCAGAGTGTTGTTGACTTTGAAAGAAGCCAGTTAAAAATGGTCTTGCCAATAACCGGAGTAATTATAGTACCTTTTAGTGATAAACATGTAGTAACTGATCATGAAACTTGGGAGCTGCCTATACGAGTTCTGAAAAATAGGAGGTATTGGGACGAAGGTGTTAATCTTAATAACAGTAAGCTGAACACAGAAGAAGAAGAAGAAGCAATTATTTTAGACAAAATAGAAACTAAATTGCAGGAAGTCGATAGGATTTCAGCCAATCAGAAGGAAGAACTGAGACAGGTTCTAAAAAGGCATCATAAAGTATTTTCAGATCGACGTGGCGTGGTCAAAGGTTATGAATGGATGCTGTAGGGAGGAGGTTGTTCTGTAACCTCTACACAGTGCGGCAGCTGTGCAGTCCCAGCTGTGTGAGATCTTCTTTCCTTTTCAGGTCTCACTCACTCTTCATCTTTTCTATCCACCTAAAATTTCTAACTCTTCTTTATAGCATTAAACCAATGAATGCTGTAGGGAGGAGGTTGTTCTGTAACCTCTACACAGTGTGGCAGCTGTGCAGTCCCAGCTGTGTGAGATCTTCTTTCCCATTTCAGGTCTCACTCACTCTTCATCTTTCCTACCCACAAAAATTTCGACCTCTTCTTTCCAGACATGAAAATTTTGTGTCATGGCTATCCAGCCATGAGTTATGTAACCATTCTATCTACCGATTAGTGAACAAAAATACCTAATGTGACAAACCTAATAGTGACAAACAATAGAGAAGTATGACGTAATTAAGATACAAATGTATTTGAGTAACAATTATGTATAGTACCCTGGAAATATAGTAAGTACAAAGTGTTGTTTTATTGGAAATGGTCCACCAATAGTAATTTAAAAAGATATATGAATTCATGTACAAGCAGGATCTGAAGTGGTAGTGAAACCTAGTGTATGTATTAGAGCTAACTAAGAAATAGTAAGAAAGAGATTGCTTAGTGTTAGGAAAAATATGCAGATAAGTTGTAAGATTAAACTCACCTGGTGTAGCAAGGAAAGGCAGTGTAATAGAATTGAGCAGTGTTTGTGGTTGAGACGTGAAGGACACGTCCCTGAAGTATTTATAAGGTTGGAGCTGGCCATTATTTTAGTGTAATGTGTGATAGGATACACCTACACGTATTGAGGTTATGAGTTGGAGGCGTGAATGCGACCATAGGTACCCTTATGTTAGATGAGACAGAGCAGCTCATGGTGTCCTATAGGTTGAATTTAGCATTACGCTCGTTCATAATTACTTGATGCACTTTAGTGGTAGGGCTGAGAGAGACTACCTGAGGTTTCAGCGTCCGATCGAGTGGAAATGGATTGCCACGTGAGCAAACTAATCAGCTGCAGTACACTATGAATATGAAATAAATGTGCTATCCTATGCTATAAATATTAATAGAGTGAGTGTTAAATAAGTACATACACTAGCAAAATGAATAAATAACATACTGACAGACGTGAAACATTGTTTTAGCTCAGCATAAATACACTTCAAAGTAAGTAAGTACCTAATTGTAGATGTGGAACTGACAACAGCAGAGGACCAATAAGTGGATTTTGTAGTCAACTAAACGTAGTGTGTTTTGAACACTCAGCACTGTACTATTACCAAAAGTTACTCACATGTACAAAGAAGCTGAGAAGACAACTACTAATCAAAAATACTCATACTATCTCTAAGAATAAGGTAATCAAAGATGAGACAGTTAAGTAAATGAAATACAATTGTGTCAGGAATGTACCGAGCATTGGTTCAGTGTTCCGGCCCAGAAATAATAAAGTCAGATTAAATATGATTTATGATTGTATGCCTTAGGAGCATAAATTTTCTCTAGTACATGACTAAAGGCGTTTTGAGCCATTTGTCTATCAATTATGACAATTAAGTAACCACGAGAGCAAAAATTGAAAAAGTTCTGTTAACTTTGTTCCAGAAAAATACTGAAAGATAAAATGTATATATCCCCATTTCATTGTGACCCACCCATAGAGATTAAGTGAACAGAGTCTGAGGCACTCTTTTTGTTTGTTCTACAGGACAAACCAGATAATGGCAGCCTGGTAGCTGCGTGAAAGCGTGGAGTGACTTGGACACAACTCACAGTGACCCCTCCCCTTTCCCCCATGTAGTTTAGAGAGAAGTGAAGGACGCACACCATAGCAACTTCCCCTTCTCTACCCCTGTGAATGGAAGTGTAGGACGCCAGCCAAAGCGGCTACAACCACGTGTGTAAAAATTATTTGTGAACTTTTTCTTTCAGGTTTAGAAAAGACTGCTAAGAGATAATCATCTGTTTATGTATCATGTTATTTTCTTTGAATTTGTGTATGTAAAAATGTATTTAATGTATTTAATGGATCTAAGATTTTCATAATTTTTCAATTTGTATGTGTTTGTTTGTCTAAGGCAATATGTATGCCAAAATATTTCATTGACTTTGCTTAAAATTTTGAGTAATGACATTGGTTAAAAGGCAGTGAACATGCCTACAATTTAAATAATTAATGTAGGTAATCAGTTTTCTTTAATGTTTCTACAGGTTTATATTTCAATTTTGATTTTTTTATAGGGAGTTAAACTGTACTCTTGCTTCCCTTTTGTAATTAAATTTTTTTTTCATTCATTAACATTCATAAACAAAAAATTTAAGTGGAGGGTGATGTAGGGAAGCAGCCTACTCACGCTGTAGTAAATTCACATCAGTTTCCACTGTGTGCCAGCCAGTCTGCTGTAACTAGCTCTGACGTCATAAATGTTGCGCAATACTTTAAAAATCAAGCAAATGACCTAAAACTTTTCTGGCATGTCAGGAATAATACTAAATTAATGTGTGTTAAATATCAGTTCGATAACTTCAGCCATTTTAGAAATTTGGACGTTTTTCTAAAAAAATCATTGGCGCAACAGAAAAGAGCTAGAGACTTCAAAATTTATATTTAGGTTCATCTTTCATAATGATTTAATAAAAACAGTACTTTGGATTTCACAAATTAAGATTTTAGTGGAAATTCATGATTTTCTGGTTTTCATCTCAAAACTGAAGGAAGCAAGATAGATTAAGTAGGCTAGTAAATAAGGCTAGGATGTTTAGATTTAAATAGGTTGGAGGTCCGCTATGACTATGAAGATGTGAAAAGTTTCTTTTGAATATCTATAAAATTATAGCGATAGCGGATCTCAAAAGGGACAGTTCAGAGCTCATCTACTGCGTGCAGTGTGATTAAATTAATTCTCTCGCCCAAAATATTTAACTTAGCCACGTCAAAATTTTGTTATCAATACTTACCTGCGTGCTGAATGCACGTTTAAATTAAAAGCTTCATCGGCCATAAGCAAAAGAAGCTATAAATTATTATGTAACTTGAAGTGGTGCGTTACTAGCCCAGCGGCTAGTCGAGAGAGCCGAAAAGATCAGGCGTTCCCTTCGCCGCCCGCACCGCGGCTTTATATATAAGGACGCTACGCGAGGAAGCAAGGCCCCACTTCTCTCCAGACGCTGAATGACACGCCATCTGTGTCGGTAGTCGCGTCGCATCAGTGTATCTGCTACAAACAGCCTCGGGTGCCGTATTAAGTTACTAGAGATACGCGGAACCATGAAAACATTTCATGTGAAGTGTTAATTCTGGAATGATTTTCATTATCTAGCTTCAGTTTGCGTATTGTCGTATTTTCACGCGCCATCGCGGGACAGACATTCTACCAAATATTTAGCGTGGCGTTTGATGAAATACTTTCATCAAATTATGGCGAGCATTCTTTTTAATATTTAATTCGGACATTTATAGTTGCATCAGCGCATTAGACTCTGAACTGCTCTGTTAGTTAGGTTGTAGGGATACTTGTGTTTTTTATCAGTGAATTTCAGAATATACTCAACTATTTTGGAAAACCGTTTTTGATTAGAAATCCCGGACAATCTCCTGATTCCTCAGAGCTATAAGCTGCAGCTATAATGGTATTTCAATTGAAGTGGGCACTAGGATCTCTAAATACTGGCTCCATGTTTTATTAAATCACTTTCTGGGTGCCAAGAAGTAAATAGAGAGCCAGTGTTGAGAACGGCGAAAGACAGCATTAACAACATTCTAAAAGCCAGAAACTGATTCAACTTGCAAGCGTTTGTTACAGCAAATTTATTTTTACAAACTTACACACGCCGCCCCACAAAACCTTACGAAAATTGTGCACTGTATTATAAGATATGAAATAAAACTACCCACAATAACCTTACGATGAAAGTCTGTTTCAATAAAACTGAGTATCTGTAAACAAGCGTGCCTCTATCGGTACAAATTAGTAAAATACTACTCACTTAGATTTCGATTGGGTCTGTTTTTGATTGGTATGCTGTGTCATACTCAGGTGGTATGCAAATGTGGCATTTCATAAATAAAGTTATGTATTCCTAGAAAACGAAAATTTGCTTGTCAGCAGCAGAAAGAGGTGTGACCTGTTGTGCACCATTGTAAATTTTTCACCATTGCACTATGAGCTGAAAGTATTTTCTTGCGATTTCCTTATCGATGTTTGATCTGACTGCTTGTAGCTCTCTCACAGAAGGGATAAAAACGTTACAGTCAGCAAGACTGGAGGCGCAAACCATAACAGACGCTTTTTCAGAGGTCAGCACATTATGCAGAGCTAGGGAAGAGACCTGTGACTTGGCTTCCTCTTACGAGGCCAATAGCGGCTAGAACTGGTAAACCGCTATTGAAAGGACGAGATTACTTGCGATTTCCAAGTGGAACGACTTTCCTGGGCTGAAAACCGTAAATTGACAACCTTTTGTTACTCCTCAAGCGATAATAACTCATATTATTCAATGGAAATGACAGGAAAAATCAAGTGAACTTTGAGTCTTAATTCCGTGCACACCAGGAACAAACTCGTCGATCAGAGTTGCCAAACATACCTTGCCTTGTTGCCAAATCTCAGTTACAGTACCAGCAAGAAGAAGACGAACCGATGTGATCCTACAGCGGGCGGGGAAGTGACCATAGCTGGCGTCTCAAAGACGCGGCTGCTACGGCCTGGAAAACGTAATCCGCCTGTTGCACATTTCTGTAACTAGGTCTAGGGACTGGAGCGTAGTTACTACTAATACTCAAAACTGACTGCAAACCAAGCATGATAAAGCAGTAACTCTCATAGTTGTTTTTATATTTCTTTCGTAAGTGTACTTAAAACTAAGAAACGCATTGACAGACGTTTTCGTGCCTCGCCAATAGTGGAGCACATTGTTGTAAATAAATTGAATCATGGTATGTAAAGAAATTTTTCATTAAAATGACATCTTCCACATCATTACAAAATGTTGTATTCATGATCTATGGTACAAGTATTAATCTAATCTAATCTAATTGTATCATATTGCTGACTAGGCATGACTTACCGAAAATTTCGCCAATATCAGTAACCTAACCTAACTTCAATAAAAAGACGACAGTTTTTGTAATAAACTGGGACTCCTATCAAGACCCTTTCGTCCCTGTTAACTAACCACAAAAGATGTCTCATATACCTCCATTCAGAAGTAACCAAGTGTGCATGCATTTAAAGATGAAGCGTATGATGTGAAGTTCTATGACGGAGATACGAACCCAACATGTAATCAGATTGTTAACTAAGTAAAATCAAATGCTACATATCACTTTTTCTTACTAGCTTCCATTCGCACCAACTTTTTCTACCTCCTCGTGCAATTGAGGAAATTCTACTTGTATGATCACAAGACTGCACATAGATGCAATCGATTTCGAGGTTCAAAGTGTTTGTTACCTTACTTTTCGTGACAGGTGGGCAAAGTTGATTTCCAAAGACTTTTATTGTAGTGAAATAATCTTTTGTTACAATGTAACAAGGTAAGTGTTTTATTCGTATATATTTTGTGGGAGACGGTAATCGTGATGGAAGATTATACACCTGAATGTTTGTCACAAATGGTAGGAGAAAACACTGCATATTAACCAAACCCCGCGCCCCCTCTCCATATCCTCCTATGACACAAGCACGGGACTCTCCTCATATACTGCTACAGAGCTGTTCCTAGCACAGCTGAGAATTGGCAACATTGTGACAAACATTTGGCAACACTGTGACAGTCAATCACTTCCACATATGGTACTGAATTGACTTGCTAAATTAACTAGATATTTCCTTTCCATTTGAATGACTCGTGCTATATAATCCTCACCTAAACTAAGACACTGAGACTGAAAATTCAATTTTTTGGCTAGAGAAATGCTATTCTTCACATAATTGACGACTTTTTTTTATCTTCCATGATGCGTTATGAGGCTGAGAGACCAATACCATGATGAGAATGGCGTGCTGGCGGTAGTGTGTTCGTAGCCTCATGGTACCGTCCATGTGTCGTGTGGCAACGGCTCACTGAGTCAACAGTTCTAACCATGGTAGGGGCTAGCATGTGCGAGCTTCTTTTTCTGATTTATTTTATGTAGCTACGAATTTCCAGAAAAAATTCTATAACGAAATCGGAAGAAAACCTTTACACATCAAGTCCTCTTGGTAGCTCGACTCAGTAAGTTGTGTTAATGGTCACATATCTCGGCTTTCTGACTGCCAAGCTGCTTCACAATACAAGCGTCTCTGAAGAAATTAGAATTGATTGTCAACGATACGAATTTCAATATTGTTCTTCACTTAAGACTCACATGCCAGGGTGGTAAGTATGAAGGAAATGAACCTCTTGATTACTATAGGGCCTCTATGCTAAATTTCCACAGTAACAATTAGGAACCCTCTGCAGACATTTACTAACAGCAGCTGTAGCAACTTACTTTTTGTCTGGGTAGTTTCAAATATGGGCTACTTTGTCGCCTTAAATCCAGTTGAATATTTTAACATCACATTTGAACAGCATTCACTTCTCCACTACTTAACGTATGGACCTCAAAAAAAGCAATTTGCCTGAGTAGCTATAGAGCAGGTTCTGAAAGGTATAGACACAATTTTTTGCATCCATTTACCATAGGGAATCAATGAAAGAAACCAAAAACATTACGTAGCATTTACTCTCTGTGCCTTGACTAACACATATGAATCCATGACAAAAATAAATTATTTGAAGAATCTCCTGTGAAAGGAAAAAGAACAGGATGTGAAGTTTTAATTATAACGCAATGGATCAGAAACAATGAAATCAATTCTGTGCCATACTAGTGCAATAAAATACTCACCAAATAAAAACGGTTTTGTGCCTCCATTGCTATCGAGTGTGAAACATAAATCGTAGACAGATTTTATGGGTCACCACTCAAAAATGTTAAAGCATTTTACACCATCGAGAGTGAGGAGTGGAGCAGACGTTGTCGGCAGAAGGCGAGGCAGTGCAGTGCCTCAGCCCCCTCCGGTAGGCAGTAAATGGGTCCCAGCGAGGTCAGACTCATGCGGTATTCAGAGGCAGATGGTCGGCCAAGATATCTCTCTCTAAAATATTGTTGAACCAAACTGTTATTACCAATGTGAGAGAAAGCGAAATATTCTGTAGATTCGCTTGAAATACACTCATAGTTTCAACACCGAGAGGAAAAGGGCGATAAAAATTTTGTCGATGTGTGCTTTCGTATTAGCTAGTTTCGAGTTTTACCTCGAGAATACAGTCATAGTGAAGTGTGATGTACTCAGACTGCATTCAAGACTTCCTCGCGGAAGTGCTGCACTCTACAATGTTGCCAAATCGAGCATATTGACGGACATAGAATTCTGAGGGGAGCATGACTGTATTGTCCACCTTACGTGAACGACTCGGCGGTTAATTTTTGTTTCTAAGACTGTATCTACAACACATATTGCACCCTGACGACCCAGAAGAATTAACAAAACAAAATTAGTTTATGAGAGCAACGTTAGCTACAGCGTTCGAAGTATTCATAATATTGTATATGTGTGTGCAAGTGCCTTCCAATGCTCACTCTAGGAAGACAAGGATACACAGTCTAACTTCAATATTATAAATACGCTTCAGTTTGTGGATGAACTCAGACTTAGATTGATAATCATTTTGAATATTTAGCAGTATTGTACCCATTGGTGTTAAACTCGTTTTCAACCAATGATTCCCACAGCTACAGGAACTCTACTTGTGATACCTTTTAGACTAAATACTTGCTCAGTGCTATCAGACGAAAAGATCAACCTGACACAGACTGTGGGAAGTTTGCTTTACAACCTTCGTACCTGGATAAAGAGCTTTTCCTATTTGAGATACCTGCTAACGTTGCTGCATAAGACGATTTAAGAAGAAACTAAATCCCTTCAGCTACGACAATGTTCACAGAAATCGTCTTAACGGCACTAAATCGTGGTTTGTGAATCGTTTACTGGCCGCACTCTTCCGCATTTCGCTAGTTGGAAGGCAAAAAGCTTACTGACAAATTTCACAGAAGGAAAAGGGGGACGAAATGTCTCCCACTGGAAGGTCATGTTGTTTTATTTAAATGATTACAAAATCAGCTAAAACGAACAGTGAGGTTGTCAGTATAAGCACATTACTGTAGTCTACTGACTACATGATGTTGCATTGCCCAGGGCCTGTAATGCTAAAGGGCCCGTTTAGGTCAGGCATATTGTATACAGAAGTGGAAGAGAGAGCACCACTAAATTCTACAATCCGTATGCATTGTATACACACAGATATGACTGTTACAGTATACTAATGGAGCCCAATGAGTGACTGCGTATTTTCTGGTGAGAAAGAACACTGGCCAACAGTCTTCGCTACATTAGGTTACTTAAACTGGTGTCACTCTAAGCTAGAATTTATGGCCAACGACTAAGTGTTAGATCAATGAGTCAGATGCGGGTTTTGCAACTGTGAAATACTTTCCTACATTATAGAAGCGAATATTAAATTTGAACTAATATTGCGATAATTTTGAACTTGGATAGCTTAGAATCAAAATCTTTCTGTTTATTGCAAAGGAAAACAATTGATTTTCTAAAACATTCTCTGCCATACACAACTTGAAACAGGTCATGTCGACCAAATCATATGAATGACCTGACAGCGACGTATATCGGAAGGCAGTAAGATCCCTTGGCTTTTGGTTTGGCAGTATTCGACAACCATTTCTAGGCGCAAATAAATGAAGAAAGGCAGCGCGTTTTTGTTATCAAGTAACGTCTTCATCAATTACTTTAGTTTTAATGTAATCAACGAGTAATTGCTAATGTTTGATATTAACATGAAAAGGATTCCGTAGACAGGGAAAGAGCCTCTTCTTGAGCAACTACTTCTATAATAACCGAAAGGCATTAAATGATCTTCAAGCACATGTGTTCTAGCAGCGGTATGAAGAAAATAATGATAATGACGGTACTAATCAAATTATCCAGTAACTTCACACTTCACAGTGGATTTTCTCGAACTAAGAAATTTGCTGAATTAGTAAAAATTTCAAAATAGCTTCACATCGAGGCTATGACGCCTAGAAGAGTCTTTACATCCTACTGACACGAGGATAGCATAATCTCGGCGTCAGAAGCTTGCTTCTACTTAACTATTTAATGGACTCGCATTTTTTCCACCGTGACTAATTTTGTAAGCTAAGCACATCATCCGCTACAGCACACTCCTGGGGATGGGAAATGTGGCCACAATGGTCTGGTGGAACGAACTATCACAGGTGCAATGCGTGGGTTCAGGCATTTACTTTTAAGAGGCACAAAAAGATTTACTTTACCTCTGGTACCTCAAGAGAAAGACGTTATAATGCAGAATCCGCCTTAAACATCATGTTCCTTCATTACCAACTGGGCAGAGACGGTTTACGTTAGGAAATGACATAGGCGAAAGTCATGGCAAACAGAAATACTGTCACCAGAAGACCTACTTACATCAGAAACTTTTATTTTATTTGATGAACCGATGGCCATTTAAAGGAACAGGGTTCTTATTTTAGTTGTACTTGATTGAAATGGAGACGTTGGAAAATTTAGTGCTGGACTGTGATTCGAATTCGTATCTCCTCTTTCGAGGATCTAAATCTCTCGGAAAAGTATAGTTAAATTATTTCGTTCCTTTTCCCAAGACTGCAATCTTCTCTAGGTCTCCTCCAAAGGCAAGTGTGTGGATCCGAATCCTGCTCCAGTACAAAAATATTCATAATTTCATTTCAATCCCTATCACACGCACACCAGCTCGCTAGCGAACATTAACATGCATTTTTAATGTCTGTTCATGTGTTGCCAACAATTGCAATAGGTGTCGTTATTTCTGGTCAAACACACACACATCTTACTGTTAGTGAAAAAGCAATTGATACTTAAACTATATTCGTGGATGATAAAGAAGAACAGTAGATGTGCGGTTCGATTGTCAATCAGGAAAAAAAAATTGTATCCTTATTTTAGATCCAAACACTTAGCAGCTGGAAAAAAAAACCGATATGTAGCATTTGATTTTACTTAGTTAACAATCTGGTTACGTGTTGGGTTCGTATCGCCGTCATAGAACTTCACATCATGCGCTTCATCTTTAAATGCATGCACACTTGGTTACTTCTGAATGGAGGTATATGAGACATCTTTCGTGGTTAGTCAACAGTGACGAAAGGGTCTTGATAGGAGTCCCGGTTTATTACAAAAACTGTCGTCTTTTAATTTGAAGTTAGGTTAGATTACTGATATTGGCGAAAATTTCGATAAGTCATGCCTAGACAGCAATATGATACGATTTGATTAGATTAGATAAATACTTGTTCCATAGATCATGAATACAACATTTCGTAATGATGTGGAAGATGTCATTTTAATGAAAAATTTCTTTACATACCATGATTCAATTTATTTACAACAATTTTTTACTCTCTCTCTCATTCTTTTTTATTTTTATCTCTCTCTCTTGTCTCTCTCTCTCTCTCTCTCTCTCTCTCTCTCTCTCTCTCCCTCTCTCTCACACACACACACACACACACACACACACACATTCTTTTTTATTTTTATTTCTTTGTTGTGCTCCACTATTGGCGAGGCACGAAAACGTCTGTCAATGAGTTTCTTAGTTTTAAGTACACCTACGAAAGAAATATAAAAGCAACTATGAGAGTTCCTGCTTTATCATGCTTGGTTTGCAGTCAGTTTTGAGTATTAGTAGTAACTACGCTCCAGTCCCTAAACCTAATTACAGAAATGTGCAACAGGTGGATTACGTTTTCCAGGCCGTAGCAGCCGCGTCTTTGAGACGCCAGCTATGGTCACTTCCCCGCCCGCTGTAGGATCTCATCGGTTCGTCTTCTTCTTGCTGGTACTGTAACTGAGATTTGGCAACAAGGCAAGGTATGTTTGGCAACTCTGTGATCGACGAGTTTGTTCCTGGTGTGCACGGAATTAAGACTCAAAGTTCACTTGATTTTTCCTGTCATTTCCATTGAATAATGTGAGTTATTATCGCTTGAGGAGTAACAAAAGGTTGTAAATTTACGGTTTTCAGCCCAGGAAAGTCGTTGCACTTGGAAATCGCAAGTAATCTCGTCCTTTCAATAGCGGTTTACCAGTTCTAGCCGCTATTGGCCTCGTAAGGGAAGCCAAGTCACAGGTCTCTTCCCTAGCTCTGCATAATGTGCTGACCTCTGAAAAAGCGTCTGTTATGGTTTGCGCCTCCAGTCTTGCTGACTGTGACGTTTTTATCCCTTCTGTGAGAGAGCTACAAGCAGTCAGATCAAACATCGATAAGGAAATTGCAAGAAAAACTTTCAGCTCACAGTGCAATGGTGAAAAATTTACAATGGTGCACAACAGGTCACGCCTCTTTCTGCTGCAGACGAGCAAATTTTCGGTTTCTAGGAATACATAACTTTATTTACGAAATGCCACATTTGCATACCACCTGAGTATGACACAGCATACCAATCAAAAACAGACCCAATCGAAATCTAAGTGAGTAGTATTTTACTAATTCGTACCGATAGAGGCACGCTTGCGTACAGATACTCAGTTTCATTGAAACAGACTTTCATTGTAAGGTTATTGTGGGTAGTTTTATTTCATTTCTTATGATACAGTGCACAATTTTCGTAAGGTTTCTTTTAGTGTTGTTAAAACAATAGTAAACATGAGAGAGAAATTAATCATCAATGATATATGCGAATTCTCTGATGTTATCTATAACAGTCTGACAATGCACATGCAGTTTACATCCACGTAGAAAAGTTGTTCTGGGATAAAGCCGGCACACAAGGTTTGATGGAGAATAAAATACCACTACCACACGACAGCTAATGTAGAAAATACTTTTCTGACCTATTTTGGCACGATGCTCTCTTTCCATACATAATACAAAAGTTTCGAGATGCATCTGCTGCCTGAATGTCTTAAACCTATGAAAACAAAATGTTGCAGAAGTTAGTCCTTTTTCCACATGTGAATATAGTGGGTTGAGAAGGGAAGGGAATTATGTTCAAAGTTCCATTCGATTGATAACTTCAGCAGACATGTCAGCTATCTTGATTGCATCAAAATATTCGAGGACTGAGGAATAAAATTAATGAATTAATTATCTGCATAGATGAATTAGAGTCTTCAAACCCAGCTGACATAATCTGCCTCTCTGAACATCATGTGGCCATTGGTATAGAACTTTTAAGTGTTACACAGTTTAGGTTAGCATCTCACTTTTGTAGATCAGAAGTGGAGAAAGGAGGAGTTGCCACATTCATCAGGAACTGTCATAAATTTAAGAACATAGACATTCATAGATTTTGCCTAGAACGGCATATGGAAGCATGTGCAAGAGAAGTAGAATTTCCCATCAATCCTTCATAATATTAAGTGTATATCGAGCACCTGCTGGTAACTTTAATCTGTTTGTAAACCACCTTGAAGCTGTACTGGCGCATTTAACAACCAAAAACAAAGAAATAGTGGTTGCTGGTGATTTCAATGTAGATTTCCTTAAAGACTCTTCCAATAAGAACTTATTTGAGTTAGTAACACTATCATTCAACTTAATTCCCACTGTAAAGCTCCCCGTAGCCAATTGCACACAAACAGCCATTGATAATATCTTTATACGAAAGTCCAATGAACAAAATTATATTACAAAACCAATAGTCAATGGCCTCTCAGACCATGACATGCAGTTCCTTCTGTTAAATGTTGATACTGAACAGAATATAACATCTGTTAAATCTGAGCTCAAGACAGTAATAAATAAGCCAAAAATTGATTATTTTAGGACACTCCTCAGAGACATTCACTGTGAAAGGGTACAGTACCGCCCAATATTGAAAATAGGTGCAACATTCTTCGTTATTCTTGTCAGAACAACATATTTTTTGTAATAATAACTCAATTTCACTTAATACGCCGAAGCCGGATAGCAGTGTAGGAAAGAAAGACAATTTATTTATTTAATTGACCACATGTGCACTCCCACAAAATAAATCCCTACATCCAGTTTGGTGAGATCTGTGAAATGAATGAATGTATGGTCGTCTGCTAACCGCAGATAGTGAATGTGCGATATATGATCATCTTTGAGACGGTCCTTTTGTCACCTTTGGTGGAACCAAAGAGATGAAGTTTACCTGAGCTTTGACCGCCTGAAATGTGGCTGACCAATATGGTAGCACAGTGCTCCCCCACCTTGGCAGAGGTGCGAGATGACCTGAAGAACGGCCATGTTTCAGCACTCTGGCGCAGGATCTTGTGTTGGTAAGACCTGTCTTAGGTGTGCTCCGTAATGACAAAAGAGTGGAGAGAATGGTATGGATGTGAAATACTTAAGAGTAGCTTGGAATAATAATTTCTCTATTTCAGGAACTTTTGGGGAAGAATTAAATGACAGGCAGGTAATATTAAGCGGATCGTAGTAATCTTTGGAAGTGACCAACGGTCACAGTGAAACCACGTGTAGCAATAAGTTGAAATACTTGTGAGTGCTAGTACTAAGTTGAAATACTTCCGGGTGCTAAAGTTAAGCTGAATTACTGGTGTGTGTACTATAAGTTGGAAATATTTAAGAAATTGTGTGTGCAGGATTTGAAATTAGAGACGAGTACTTCCTCGTGGTGAGTACTGTGTGAGTCTCAATCTGTGTATGAGACAAAGGATAAAGAGAAGTACTCGTCCATGGTATCAGTTGAGGAGTCGCGTGTGTGACGAATATGTTCTTAATACTACTTTGTGTGTTATGTTTCCGTGTGATGCTTGATTCAAACTCTAATACTCTGAGAGAGAAGTAAGGTGAGTCAGCCGTCTATCCAGCAAAGCCACTTGGCTTGCATTGCACAGGAAGACGTGCAAATATCCTTCAGAGTTCGTAGTAGGAAAGAAAAGTTACGAAGTGAGGCAGTGTCATGTGAAACTGGGATGAATACTAATTGAAGTGGGGAAGCTGAAAGTGAAGTGATTCTAATGTTGTGACTATTCTTTGTGATTGTATTCTATGTTGCCAGTGTGATGTATTTCACGTAATTTAATTATGTATGGTTTGTATGGGAGAGTAGCAAGATAGGTTCAGAGGCAGTGGGTTATGCATGTTCCTTTTTGTACCGCTCGGTCTGGAGGAAATTTTCGTGATGATGGGTGTGAGAGTCGAAGTGTGAGATACAGCAAACGATCCACCATCCTATCCAGAAAGTGCAATGTAGCGTTAGATAATTACGAGACCATAAGATAGAGAATCACCAATGTAAAGCCATGCCCACTGGGCGGAGTTTATCATGTGTAATTATTGTTGTATAAAATGTAATGGTGTGTTTGTTATCTTTAAATCATAACAGAATTTATCGGAATAAAAATGATAGTGAAAAGAAAAAGATTGGTGGCCTTGTTCTTCGAATAGTGTGTAGTCATGATACCCAGAATTTATAATGTGTGCGCCATTCATATTCAGTGCAATGGCCACATGTTGGTCAAAGCCGTTGGGTAAGAAAGAAAATGTGGTATTGACAGAGCGTAGTGAACAATCAGAGTTGTGTAAATTCCCAATAGTCAGAATGCGTTATCCATTTCCGTTGCGTAATATTCAAACAGGAGAATAATTTGTAGCTTAATCGTGAGTACTAGAGCTCATAATCAGTCATTCATGTTACTCGATAAATAAGAAGAAATCCACTCGCTTGGCAGACCACTCATCTTGCAGGCCTGACTGCTTGATGCCACAGTATGAGCAAGGCACGTGGGTGCCTCTCAACTGGACTGATGTTTCCAGTGCTCATGGCATGAATGAAAAATATAACACTTTTGCTAATAAAGTGCTTACCTTATTCGAACACTGTTTTCCCCCATAACTTAACAAGGTTAGAGCAAAGTCTACAAAGAAGCCATGGATTACTCAAGGAATATGGGTGTCTTGTAAAACAAAAAGAAAACTGTATCTGTCAATCCGAAACAGTTCCGATGTTCATGCTATAGCACATTACAAGAAATACTGCAAAATATTAAAGACTGTAATACGGACATCAAAGCAAATATATTACAAAGAAAAGATACTTATACCAGATAACAAAATAAAGACTATATGGGATATAGTGAAGGGGGAGACCAGTAGAACCAGACATGAGGAGGGACAAATAGCATTAAGAGTAAATGATACATTGGTGACAGACATGTATAGTGTTGCAGAACTTTTTAACAAATATTTTATAACTGTTACTAACAAGATGGGGATGTCAGGTTCTGTAGATGATGCTATGGAATAACTCAGACCAGACATTTCAAGTAACTTCCATAATGTGAATTTGACCCTCATTACCCCAACAGAAATAATATCCATCATAAAATCTTTAAAATCAAAAACATCAAGTGGGTATGATGAAATATCAACAAAGTTAATTAAAGAATGTGATTCTGAGTTAAGTAACATATTAAGCTATCTGTGTAACCAGTCATTTATCAGTGGCATATTTCCTGAATGGTTGAAATATGCTGAAGTTAAGCCACTGTTTAAGAAGGGAGATAAAGAAATAGCATCAAATTTCCATCCAATTCCACTTTTGCCAGCAGTCTCAAAAATTTTAGAAAAAGTAATGTACAGTCGGCTTTATAACCATCTTATCTCAAATAACATACCATCAAAGTCACAGTTCGGATTTATAAAGGGTTCTGATATTCAGAAGGCTATCTACACACACAGTGAACACGTGCTTAATCCATTAGATAAAAAATTGCAGGCAACTGGTATATTTTGTGATCTGTCGAAGGCATTTGACTGTGTAAATCATAATATCCTTGTAAGTAAATTAGAATATTATAGTGTAACAGGAAATGCTGCAAAATGGTTCAAATCTTATATCTCAGGTAGGAAACAGAGGGTGTTACTAGGAAAGAGACATTTATCAAGCTATCAGGCATCATCCAACTGGGAACTAATTACATGTGGGATCCCACAAGGCTCCATTTTAGGGCCCTTGCTTATTCTTGTGTATATCAATTACCTTTCATCAGTAACATTACGAGAAGCCAAGTTCATTTTGTTTGCCGATGATACAAAAATTGCAATAAATAGCAAATCAATTGTAGTCTTAGAATGGTCAGCTTATAAAATATTTGTGGACATTAATCACTGGTTCCTAGCCAATTCTTTCTCACTAAACTTTGAATAAACACACTACATGCAGTTCAGAACTTTTAAGGGGTGTCCCGTGAGTATATGCCTAATATACAATGACAAGCAGATAGAAGAAGTGGACAGTGTTAAATTCTTGGGATTACAGCTTGATAATAAATTCAACTGGGAGGAGCACACCACAGAACTTCTGAAGCGTCTTAACAAATCTCTATTTGCAATGCAAATTGTGTCAGACATAGGGTATATAAAAATGAAAACGCTGGCATACTATGCTTACTTTCATTCCATAATGTCATATGGGATTATTTTTTGGGGCAATTCATCAAGCCAAGCTAAAGTTTTCCGGGCACAAAAACGTGCAGTAAGAGTTATATGTGGTGTGAACTCAAGAACATCCTGCAGAAGCCTGTTTAGGGAACTAGGGATACTAACTACTGCTTCCCAATATATTTATTGCTTAGTGAAATTTGTCATTAAAAATATATCACTTTTTCAAACCAACAGCTCCATTCATGGAATCAATACTAGAAATAAGAATAATCTTCACAAGGATTTAAAGTCACTTAGTCCTGTACAAAAAGGTGTACATTATTCAGGAACACACATTTTCAATAACTTGCCGGAAGCCATAAAAAGCTTAACAACCAATGAAATTCAGTTTAAGAGAAGCCTAAATGATTTATTGGTGGCCAACTCCTACTCTATTGATGAATTTCTCAGTAGAACCAACTGATTTGTGTGTATATAAGTTCAATATAACAGTGCATTAGTATTTGTACAATGATTCTTTCATATAGTGTTCATTAAAAAATGTCGACCATGCCACTTTGGACCTGTGGAATGGTACATTAGCTTACTTGTTTGAGTTGTAAATATTTGTCATGTATTGTTGTTTTTCTGACATGTTCTACATCCTGGAGTACCTCCTCACTATGGATCAATTGGAATGAAAGTAAATGTAATCTAATCTAAACAGCAGAATTACATTTAAAAAAATGTGGCACTGAATGTGACGTTTACCATTATGCTACTAACTGACACATAGCTACAGAAGTCAACAACAATTCCTCCAGAACTTCCGCATTCCACAGAGCTGTGAGATAATGCATATGACCAGATCTAGACTTCTGAGAGAAAGACAGTTACAGCTTTTCTTTTGCACTGCACGACGTTTTCAACAAACACATAGCACAATAGAGTAGCTCAAGTGGAAAGCAACACTTCCTATTTAAATTTCTGTATCCTACACTGTTGGCAGTTCTGTGTAGGTGGCAGTTACGTGATATTATTTCGGTGATTACAAAATAGAGACGAATGTACGCACTGGGTAGACGAGGCAGCTAGTTCATGGCGATTCGGTCAACCAAGTAAATGAATATACTGTACATGCTGCAAACCACTACAGGGAGGCCGTGTGTTAGAATTCTTATCCAGAGTGGCGCAACGTTGTTATGATGGAAAAATGAGTCACAGAGAAGAGGAGTTGGTAGTCTGTTGTATTGATGATGGGTTCATATACTTATGGTCTGGGTTCGATTCCAACTTCTGCTGATGATTTTCTGGTGGATAATAATTTTGATTTTTAATGTATTTTCATTCGTTGTCAACACTAACGATATCTGACGTTTTTGACGCCCAGTGAGACACAAAACTATTTGCGAGATCGCTGTAAGTTCAAGGATGTTATTCCGAGCAGCTGGTCTAGAAAAATTCGGTAGCTGACGTCAGTTTGTATGCAGTCAACAACTATATGTGTGGGGTTCGATTCCCAGTCAGCACTGAACTCTTCGTCATATTATTTCTAGTTCAAACATGCTCACATGTCGCTGCTGGTGTAACAAACTCATATTTAACGTTCGTTTTCTCTAGGATATAACAGCGATAGGTGCCAGGTTGGAGTCCTGGGAAGGAAAAAATTAATGTTTCGTCTCGTCGTTTTAGTTAAAACATCTACCTACTGCTGAGAAAAACCGATATGTCACAGTTGATTGTGCTTCGATAACAATCCGATTAGGTTCTGGTTTCGAATCCCTGTCCAACACAAAGCTTTACCTCACGGCATTACAAGTAAGTTACTTGTGAAGAAGTAATATTTAACATTTCTCGTCGTTCGTTAACAAGGACAATAGATGCTGGTAGGAATTCGTCGCGTCCGTTAAAAATGTTTATGTTATGTAATTTAAAGTTGATATTTGCTAAGTGATACTGTCTAAGATCGAGGTATATCACTCTCTGTATGCCTAGTCAGGAATGACTGTTAGTTTCCGCCAGTCACGAAGTCTTTGCTTAGTCTACATGACCTCGGTTTGAATCCATATGCAAAACGAGACGGTTCGTCGTGTCATTTGCAGTTCATACATGAATAACTTAAATTTTTTAATGTCATTTTGTATTAAATAATAAGTACAATATACGACGAACTTACTATGTGCATTACCTATCTGACGTAATAATGAGAGTGGTAACATTTCAGGTATGTCATTTATTGTAATAAATATGCGCTTACAAACCTTAAGGACAGTCTTATCTGTGATAAGGTGTTCCCTGATATTGGTAGTACCTTGGTATTACTTTACACCTTGAGTTCTGCTATACAGAGCAGTGTTTTCTAGTGGTGACTTGTTGCAACCATTTTCAATAGTCAAACGACAGTACCAAGGAGTGATTAGAGGACCTACTAGTAACTAGACAGCTGCATTATGTGGGTTGCATGCGAATCAGGTGAAATGCAGTTCAGGTCGTTCGGATACTTTTGAGCACGACTGTACATCGGAAAGAATTTAGTTTGACACCATTTTAATACTACTCTGTGATTGGTTGGAGATTAGGGGGGCATATGGTATAGAACACACAACTGGTCTGTTTTCATCATTTTGTTGTACTATGGTTGGACGGAGGTAAGGAAAATTGGGAGAGGTGAGAGAGATAGGTCTATAATTTCCCAGGCTACTTTCTAATCCTATACTCTGAAGAGCAGATGGAGGAGCATGCGTGTAAAGCACAATTGTGGTCCCTGTTTCCCTATACGTAGAGGGTTTTATAATATCCGTTAACACAACTGTACTAGTTCCAGCATGTTGGGATTTTAATGCTGTACTATGATTGACTGGAGGTGAGTAGTACTACGCTGTGAATGAGTGGAGACGGGGGAGGAGGACGTGGTTTTTAAATGTCCACTATTGCAGTTTGATTACTTCTGCCATCTCGGATTTTGTAATATTGTATTGTGATTGACTGGAGATAAGGAGGGGGTGGGAAAGGGGCAAGGGGGCGCGGGTGTGGCTTCACCTGGAAAAGCATGATGACGTCACTGATAACAGCGATGATGTAACTGATGACATCACTGCTAAGTAAGATGATTTCGCTAGGTTAACGACCTAGGCCACATGTTGTCCCAAATGTTAACAAAGTGGGCCAGATAGTACATATGTATGCGACTCACACGTCATCCCGTTCTGACAAAACACACATAGAAGGACATTTCTGCAACATAAATAGAGAAGTACATCGGATTCTATATCTCTGCAGTTTGTACCATCTATCCCAGCGCTCTCTTAAGAAATTAGCCCCTCCATTATGAAGGTTATACTCTTGGATAAAACAAATTTTACAAGACACTCCACAGGACAGTGACACAGTGGAACGTTGGGGCATAACATTTAGAAAATCCTGATCCACTCTGTGCTTAGTGATGAGAGCCGGGAGCCTAAAGCTGAAGAGAATGAGCACAGTGGCTCATCTGAATAGGTTAACCAGTAAAGGATGGAGCACAATGTTACAGCAGTGGGTTGAGACACGGAAACGAAACATGCTCCAAACGAACACTGCGGCTGAGCTCAGAATTAGCAAAAGGAAAGTAACAAAGGCTATAAAAAAACTACACATCAGCTAGTTTGTCACTTGCCTTAATTCAAGATAACCGCTGTAACCTCGGGAGTATTCTGGCTGTCCGAGTATTTCACTTATTGACCTCCGACATTTGTTGCGAAGGTCCACCACAAATGATTTTTCGCAGAGCTTTGTCAACAACGTAAAGCAAACAATCTCTGTTGACAGTTTGTGGCGAAAGTTTGTAATATTGCACTGCCTGCGTGTCTAAAACGTGACATCAGATCCGCACTCTTACCTTGTGTGCAGACGTCTGATTCTAAAGGAAACGCGTGGCATTATGCTCGACTGTGCATTGCAGCTGACACCAATGTTCATCGCAAATGATTTAGAAATCTCAAGGAATCAACTGATGTTTATGTTTGTCGTTATATATACTGAGATGTGGGACATTCGCAGTCCGGCGTAACAGGCTGTGTTCTGTCTTCCGGCAGGGTTTGGTACTTCTGATAGAATCTTGTCCATCAGATGTGATGTACTTCGCAACCTTGACCATCTCCACTGCCGTTTCCGAATGAGTGAACTGCGCCACCATCTATCTTTGGTTGCGAACTTGTCACACTTGTCACCCAACTTTGCTCTTAGAAATATTGTATAACGGAAATCACGGACAGCAAACCTCCATCTCAATGCATTCCATGTACTAAGCAGAACAACAGCGAGACATTCCGACCCATAGTATAGCATTTGCGTAGTACACTTGTTGTCTATGCTGCTCTAGCTGGGATGTAATTTTCTCAGAACGAGAGTTACAGCATTGGAACGAGAATAAAGTGCACCCAACCCATGCTCATCTTCCTTACGATCTCGATGAGCTCAATGTAAGAGGTCTACCAATAAGTTATTAAGCGAATCCTTGTTCTGATTTTCAGTCAGTGACATGAGGTTGTAAGGTTCCGCCTGACCTGTGCATACGTTTATTTCACAGTTGTTTTGTGTGTGTGTGTTGTGTGTGTGTGTGTGTGTGTGTGTGTGTCTGTGAGAGTGAGAGTGAGAGAGAGAGAGAGAGAGAGAGAGAGAGAGAGAGAGAGAGAGAGAGAGAGGAGAGAGGGAGAGAGGGAGGGAGGGGGGTTGTGGTGACCTAGTGTTACTCTACTAGGATCTTAACATCTTCCAAGAAACGATAATCAAAGCATTGCCCTGAAGTACCAATGTTTGTCTTCCCTATACCGAGGATGAGCTCAATAAAAAAAAATCGACTATATTGACTAACAAAAGGATTTACAACACTAGTATGTTGTTGGCGGAATCACACCCACGTTCATCAGAAATGGTTTAGAAGTCTTGTGGAAGCGTTTGATGTCTGTGTCTGTGGTTTATGTATATTTTAATGTCGTATATTTGCAGTCCAATATAATGTATTTTGTTCTGTCTTCCAGCAGCCTGGGTATCAGTGGTACATTTAGTTACTGTCAGTTTGGATATAAATCGAATCATTAAGTTTCATAGTTGCGTCGATCCTGTATCAGTGTTAGGAACTGATGAGATGCTACTGGAGAGTTTTCACACATTTCTCTAACGATGTACTTGACAGTTATTGTATGTGAGAGGGAGAGAGATAATGATATCAGGGTTCCTCTTTCATGTATACTGAGATGTAGGACTTTGCAGTCCAAATCAAGAGGGCTACTCTGTCATGTCTAAGACTGTTTACAACACTTGTAAACACAAGACTTTCACGCTGCTTTTACTACGCCGAAAGCGAGGGATGACTGAAGCTGTGTGTGTGTGTGTGTGTGTGTGTGTGTGTGTGTCTATGTGTGTGGGGGAGTGAAAGTGTGTGAGAGAGAGAGAGAGAGAGAGAGAGAGAGAGAGAGAGATTGTGTTCCTATCCTCCTACACGCATCGCACATGCCGCACGGTCTTGGGTGCCTTGCCACGGTTCACGCGGCTGCCCCCGTCGGAGTTTCGAGTTCTCCCTCGGGCATGGGTGTGTGTGTTGTCCTTAGCGTAAGTTAAGTTAGAAAGTTAGATTAAGTAGTGTGTTAACCGCGGGACCGATGGCCTCAGTAGTTTGGTTGGGCTCAAATGGTTCAAATGGCTCTGAGCACTATGGGACTTAACTTCTGAGGTCATCAGTCCTCTAGAACTTAGAACTACTTAAACCTAACTAAGCTAAGGACATCACACACATCCATGCCCGAGGCAGGATTCGAACCTGCGACCGTAGCGGTCGCGCGGTTCCAGACTGTAGCGCCTAGAACCGCTCGGCCACTCTGGCCGGCAGTAGTTTGGTCCCATAGGAACATACCACCACCACCACCACCACCACCACCTACTACACACATGACGAAACAGTTGGATGGAAGACTTAGATTTGTTGTGAGGGGTGGTTTCTCGGAATGTGACATGTTCTGTAAATAATTTCAATTTCCGACTTTATCCTCCGAGTGCGAAAATATTTTGTTGACGACCACCTACATAGAGAGCAATGACCATCATAAGAAAATCAGAGCTCTCACGGAGAGAGTTAATTGTTCATTTCTTTCCTGCTCGGTGTTCGAGTCTGTAATGGCCGCGAATTGGTGTGGAAATGATTCGATGAGCCCTGTGCATTTCACTTAAATGTGAACTGCAGCGTAGTCATGTAGCTATACATGAATAGTTAGTAGCAAATTAACGGTGGCTGTTGAATTCAGTGACTTCGGTGTTATATTCTTTGTTTACAACATTAAATTCGATTTAGTGGATAGAATATTCGTTTTAAAAAAGTGTAAAACTACATCTGGAGAATGAGGTTTTACTTCTTTAGATACAAACTGAACTGTCCTCGAGTATCTTTCGGCAGTTTCATAGGGCCACAGACGCATCACCTTCCTCATTTAAGTTCTCAGAGCATATCTGTTACTCTTTCATATGGATGTATATGATACTGTGTGAAGAGTCACTTAAAATGCAGTATTAGCTTGGATATTGGTTTGGGGCCATAAGAAATGGTAGTTTACATGTAGAAAATGCTACGAATGACCAAGGAATACCATGGCTTTCCGATCCATAGTATGATGCTTTCTAGCAGAAATGTTCAGGAGTCAAATAGATCGCTTAAAGCACTCACTTCCAACTTACGATGATTCTTTTTGGTGATAGACCATATTTTCACCGTATGAGTTGGTTGGTTGGTTTGGGGGAGTAAAGGGACCAGACTGCTACGGTCATCGGTCCCACCGTATGAGTATCACACGCAAATATTATGCAAATCAAGCAATGAAATTTTCGTCAGAAATAGCTCGTAGCACAAAATATATCTGAGGTCTCCTTCACTTCAATCTTTCCAGTAAACATATCTGCTGAAAAAAAAAAAATCCTGAAGCTCACACAAACTCGCGATCACGAAGCGCGCCGTCCGCCGGCTGGCAGAGAAAGACACACACGCGCCGTCCATGCCCTCCCGTATCGAACGCATGCGTGCAGGTAATACAACTATCGGAAACAAGAAATTGAGCAATCGGGTATCTTGCGTCGCGATTGGATTTTTAAAAGTACTACAGACTTGCTAAATTTGTTCTCTCCGCTACATTCGAAGAAGATGGAGGAGGAGGTAGGTTCTACTGCGTGATAAGATAAAGACAACAACAAATACTACTGCGAGGCAGAGTCCACTGCGGTATATTGAGAAGCACTAAACACGACACACTCAAACCACAATCCGATCTGTATTAATAGTAGTTGTGTGGACAGATGTTGTAAATCGCTATCAGTCGGGACGAGGTTTTTAAAGTACTATTGAATTCCTAAACTGCTCCTCTCCACTACATTCGGAAGAAGGAAAGCTCTACTGTGTGATACGATAGAGACAACAGCAAATAGCACTGCAAGACAAAGTTCACTGCAATGTATTGGGAAGTGCTAAACACAACACACTTAAACCATGACCCTGTCCATAGGAGTAGCTGCTATGGGTAGATGTCGCAGATCGCTGAGTCATTCGCACATCCAGCGCACTCACCTCCTAGACGTCCACACATAAGCGTCCGTCCACTAGCACACCGTCAGCGCCGACGTTCAGGACTGGAGGAAACTACAGCGGAGACAGCAGCCACAGACATGTATGTGCGTGTATGCCAGAGTGCATCACCCTCGACCGTGGAGGGCATCCAGGAATCATTACAGTGGTAGGACTTCGGATGTTATCAATATGTCCAGCATAGACAGTCATCACTTTGAATCTTCCCTCTCGCAACACACACGTCCCCCTCTGTTTCGAGTCCTCGTGACCGTGGCTGCAGCCAGCCGCGGTGCATTGTGAAACAAGTAGCTGCAGCTTGTATGTATACAGTAGTTCTAAACATTTATTTATTTTATTTAGCTATGGCTCATAACATCACAGTAAAAATTACAGAAACAACATGATTTTTTAAAAAAATTATATATGTATAAACAGAACAATAAATAATAGTTTTATATAAGGACACCACCAATTGTAAATTTACACTCACAAAAGAGCAATCACAAACAAACGTCCAGCTTAGATAAGATATAGTCGATTGCCTCTTCGGTCGCCATTAGGAAATCCTGTGGGTTACCCTCATATGCCCTTAGTGGGCATTCCTGCGCGATGTGTTTGACCGTATGTCTCTCAGCGCCACAGTCGCAAGCGGCCGAAGGAAGTTTACCCCAACTGTGTAAGGAGTCGGCGCATCTCCCACAGTTGGCTCTGATGCGATTAAGAGTTGACCAAACTTTGCGAGGGCAATCAAATCCTTTTGGTTTACTAAAGGCATACTGTGACAGTTTACTGCTGTTCTGCTCTCCCATTCCTCTTTCCATCGGTCATTTATTTTAAAGTTGGTTTGGTGCAGCGCCTGTGCGGTCTTTAGTGGAGGATGCCTAGACCGGAGTCGGTTTCCTTGGACGTCGTGAGTATCTTCATGGATTTGTAATTGAGGGTTGGTCATAATTTTTTGAAATTCTCTAACCAGAGAGTGAGTTCTAAACAATTCCACACCGACATATGCCTACAACTTTAAAAAAATTGACTTTACCCAATCCGAGGCAACGATGTTGTTGACCATACTCCTCGAATTTCTCACGTGAAATGTAGATTTCTCCCTTTTATACGAGTTATTTTCGAAGATAGAAGGAATCGGTCCATACACGCGTTCTCACATCGTTAAAATATCGACAATTTTTTGGAAAATCCTGTACAGGACTATGGCATAGGCTATATTCCCTCTAAGTATTCTCTCATGAGGTAGAAAAATATATTTTCTTACCTGTCATGTCCTGCATCACAGGACTAGGATATTAAACTAATTTTTGGCTCATGATTGGGTGCTAAGATCTAGATGGCCAGAGTGGCCGAGCGGTTCTAGGCGCTTCAGTCTGGAACCACGCGACCGCTACGGTCGCAGGTTCGAATCCTGCCTCGGGCATAGATGTATGTGATGTCCTTAGGTAAGTTAGGTTTAAGTAGTTCTAAGTTCTAGGGGACTGATGACCTCAGATGTTAAGTCCCATAGTGCTCAGAGCCATTTTGCTAAGATCTACCACTGTCGCAGGATGCCTCGTCACTTTCAGACTCTCTCTTAAGGTACCAGCACAGAGAAGTTGTAAATATAAGGTTTATACTATGTATCACTTTATAAATTTAGTAATACATCTGATTTTATTACGATGGTCATCTCCCCCTGTGTATGCGAGAGATTCAAATATCGTTAAAGGATAAGAGTCACTTCGCATGGCGAGAAATTTTTCTTTTTCAGCACTGTCTGAGGCACCTTGTCACGGTCAGTGCGGCTCCCTTCGTCATAGATCCGACTCCTCCCTCGGGCATGGGAGTGTGTGTTGTCCATAGCGTAAGTTAGTTTAAGTTAGATTAGGTAGTGTGTAAGCTTAACGACCGATGACCTCAGCAGTTTGGTCCCATAAGACCTTATCACAAATTTCCAAATTTTCTTTTTCAGCAGTCGGGTTACACTCGCCAGGTAGTTGAAATGGGAATACCTGGAGGGGAGACGATGTTCTTTCGGAGGAACACTATTGAGAACCGACATTTAAAACTGGCCACAGAAGGATTCTACCGCTGGCAACATACATCTCGCGTAAGGACCGCCCTATTAAAAACACGATCACAACGACTATTTTACTGTTACCCTGCATAAAAACAGGTCTTGTTTCTACAGGCACATAGAAGAGTCGTCGATAGCGTTACCCTTTCTGGCAGAAATGCTCTCTGAGATTTGGAATCAAGTCTTTCCATTCAACCACGTACCTTCGTTTAATCCTATGGTGATGTCTTTATGATTACAGCCACTAGTCAGTCATATTCATGTCACACTCATACCTCGAAACGAGTCACCTCTTTTGATCTTATCTGCTAACGTGGTTTTTTAGGCAGCCCCTATGCATCTTGCAAGTGTTCCTCAATCTCTGCGGCGCCCTCCCTGCAGGTTTGTGCATGTGAACATTCCAGTTTAAGTCAGAGAGCGCTATATCTACCACCACCTGCACCCCTTGTAGGAAGAGGTTGATCTGAGTTGATGCAACCTGACGGAAATGGGAAACTCTTGTCATAGCTCCACCAACAGTGTGCAACGTGTAAGTCTAACGCCAAACGAAGCTTTCTCCTGCAACATACGAGGTGCGACAATAAAGTAATGAGACTGATGTGAAAAAAATGTTGCTTACCGTTTTAGTCAAGTTTAGTGTTGTCACCTTCAAAGTAGTTCCCTACTGATTGCACACACTTTTTCCAGCGCTTCTGCCATTGATGGTAATATTTCTGGAACTAATATTCTGTAGTATCCTCCGAGACCGTCGTCACAGCTTTTTTGACATCTTGTGTTGTTTGAAAATGGTGTCCCTTGACCGCCGTTTTGACTCTTGGAAATAGAAAAAAGTCTAGTGAATAAGGTGGCTGTGGTAGTACTGAAATTTGTTTTGAGGTTAAAAAATTGCTGCACTGATGGAGCAGTATGGGATGGCGCATTATCGTGATGCAGAATCCAATTATCAGCAATGTTGGCATAGGCACAAAGAACTCTTTTACGAAGTCTTTCTAAAATCTCTTTGTAGTACTATTGGTTAACTGTTTGTCCAGGAGGCAGCCATTCTTTATGAACAATTCCCTTGGAATCAAAGAAGCACACAAGCATGCGTTTCACTTTTGACTTTGAGATGCGAGCTTTTTTTGGTCTGGGTGATCCCTTTGAGCACCATTGCGAACTTTGGCGTTTTGTCAATGGATCGTACTGAAAAAACCAACTTTCGTCACCAGTGATAACACGGCTCAACAATTCTGGATTGAATTCCATTTGCTCTAACAGATCGGCTGCCACATTTTTCCCTGTTTCTCGCTGATGTGGAGTGAGATTTTTGGGAACCATTTTTGCACAAATCTTTCTCATACCAAGAGCTTCAGTTATTATTAGATGAACCGTTCCTCGATTGATGTTCAGTTCTTCTGCAGTCATTTTCACCGATAATCTTCGATCAGATCGTACGAGTTCAATCACCCTGACCAAGTTACATCCGTCCGTGAGGTTGATGGTCGTCCACTGCGGTCTTCATCTTCAACATTCGTTCTGCCTTCACTAAACATTTTATGCCAACGAAAAACTTGAGCTCTTGGCATAACCTCCTCTCCAAAAGCCTTCTGAAGTTTACCATAAGTTGTCATCGCGTTTTCACACAATTTAACGCAAAAAGAAATGGCATACTGTTGCGCAACATTATACGGTTCCATTTCTGTGACGAGAGACACAAACACGTGTTAGCTTATTACAGTACAACTCACGACTGAGCAGTTGCATCGATGTGCTGCTTGGACTAGAAGCAGCTTATAGACCAAGGTCAAAAATATTGTACCTACGCAAGCCTGCAGGGCTGCCACATCTTGCAAGGAAAATCAGTCTCATTACTTTATTGTCGCACCTCGTAAGGTAGTAGTAGAAAAGGACACATTATTAGAACTGGAAGAAGGACAAGGATTTATGTACCGCTTTGCGGTGCATCTCCAAAGTACATACGGGAGATTTGGTCCCTCAGGGCGTATTCACGTCTGTCACCCAAACATTCTCTCTGTCATCGTCATTTTGTGTCATCCAACAGAGAATAAAAAATTACAAACTATAAAAGTCTGCTGTCATGCGGTAGAGAACTCGATAAGATTTTACTGTGTCCCTGTCTTCTGATATAAATATCGAAAACAAATACCGTCTGCATGCTGACATCGAGTTTATGCGCTGACCCCATTAAATAGGCAGGTATTGATCCACGCAGCGATCGAAATTGTCTGCACAGATCAGTGTAAAGTGGCATCGCCTCTACTGTAGGAGGACCATATCCCACAGATTATCAGTCACAAGAGAGCGTCCCTGGTTTGTTGTTTGATACACTGACAAAAATGCAGAAGACATCACAACATATGGAAACTGGAAGAGTTGTGTGGCATTGTGGAGCGTTTCCAGACAGCTATCCAAAGGTGATTGACAGCCTCTACATTTAAACTTAGCTTCACAAACAGCCATCTGCGACACATGCACAGAGGCAGATAGGCAGAAAGTAGAGCAATTGCACTGCAGCTGTAGAATATGTGGTTGGAGGTGAGTGGCTGCATTCGAGTGCAGTGCTATACCATATCGTCCAACCAGAAAAATAGTGCATTTGTGCTAGGCGTCGACAACTGTACTACATTAACAAGAAGTTTTAGAATGTGGAATGAGAGGTGCTGTCATGATCGCATGGGTAAAAGTGAAATAAAGTCGGTAAAATTTCGAAAAATGACGGTAAATACGTATAAATTGAGGAAAAATACGCCGAAATGTGGGGATATTGAGGGAGTACTTACATGTCTTCTGCTTGGCGCAGAACAAATCATGTACAGGGGAACGCGTATGCGACAGTAAGAGAAATATGAGGAAACGTTGACATGAAAGCACTGGAAATCACAGAAACTGTAGTGTCGGCAGACTTGCCAACACTACACACACTAATTGAAAGAGGCGGCCAAGATGCACGCGCTAACTCACGCAGGCGGGCGTTAGGTCTGAAACAGGATACGTAATGAATGCTATAAAGAAAAGTACGTAGCTGCTGGAATACCCAACTTCAATCCACCATCTGTATACAGCGTTCTTGATGATACAAGTGAGACTCTCTCTAGATAAATGCAATATAATGCTAATGGCGCCTTGCTAGGTCGTAGCCATTGACTTAGCTGAAGGCTATTCTAACTAGCTGCTCGGCTAATGAGCGATGCTTCGTCTGTGTAGTCGCTAGCAAAGTCGTCCGTACAACTGGGGCGAGTGCTAGTAAGTCTCTCGAGACCTGCCGTGTGGTGGCGCTCGGTCTGCGATCACTGACAGTGGCGACACTCGGGTCCGACATGTACTAATGGACCGCAGCCGATTTAAAGCTACCACCTAGCAAGTGTGGTGTCTGGCGGTGACACCACAGAAACAGTCATTCTTCTCGACAGTGATAATACGGCTGGAATAGAATGCTTAACGTGGATGAGCGCCAGCAGTAGAGTAATACATTTATATATGTCGGATCACAAGCCCAGGTGTAAGTCCAAAGTTACTGGCAATCGCCTTATAGACTTTTTATAAAGTGTCCTTAGCTAAAGAGCGTTGTTTTACCGGCTGGAGTGACTGCAGTATACAGCTATAGACTGGATCGCGTGTTTAACCCTGTGCAGAACTGTTTAGGCGTTTTAAACCCTAACCAACAGTATTTGCAATGTGCTTCTGTATACCTTCCGCCATTCACAACCTTGCGGCGTCAGCTAACAAACAGTTGCAGTGTGGCAACATTCTACTACATGTCTTTTGAGGTAATAGTGATACATGCAAGTCGATTACTGTCTTTGATGCTTTCCTCGAAAAGAGAGCCATCTTCCATTAAGCTAACACGGATCTTCATTAAAGGGTGATAGGAAGTAGATGGGGCGATCGGTTGAGAGAGAGAGAGAGAGAGAGACAGGGAGAGGGAGACGTTACTGCAGGTCATTTATCAAGCATTTAACCATTTTTTCCCGTTATTCTCTCGTGGTGCATCAGTTGTGTGGTACAACCTGAGGTCGACTCCTATACAATTACGTTTTCTGTGTGACTTACAGCACTATTTACCAGTGATCGTTAACAGCAAACCTTGGAGACGTTAACCACAGTTATCAGAGGACTTACAAGTCATGTGTGATGAAACACATCCATCCTGTTGCGGTAGCCTCCTCTAGACGAACGAAGATATATGTGGAGTAGCCCATTTCTCTGCCAAATCTAGGACATAAATCGAGTCTTCAGTTTCATATAGGTACAAAATGACAGATACTATACTTTTCGTGTTCGTCCTGTCCTAAATGCGAGCATGTGGATCATCGGGGAGAGGGCAAGTCATGCACCTCTGGAAACCTATGTAGTGTTTGTGTTACAAAGAATTGATGTTTTCATTGATATGCAAGTTAGCAGTTTTATCACTTTAGTTTGTCACTGCTGCCGGGGTGGCCGAGCGGTTCTAGGCACTACAGTCTGGACCCACGCGACCGATACGGTCGCAGGTTCGAATCCTGCCTCAGGCATAGATGTGTGTGATGTCCTTAGGTTAGTTAGGTTTTAAGTAGTTCTAAGTTCTAGGGGACTGATGACCTCAGAAGTTAAGTCCCATAGTGTTCAGAGCCATTTGAACCATTTTAGCCAGTTTGTCACTATAGTTTATCGTAGAGAAACTTGCATGGAGAATCTATGTCATACACTGGGGATGTATTTCTTACACTGGAGTATTAACAGCGTTGTGTTCCACATGATTAATAGGTCGGAAGCTGTATCGCTCTAGCGTTATAGCGTGTTTTAAGTGGCGATCCGTGTAGCCTTAGGAATGCATGTGTTTATGTTCTCTCTTACCAGTATCTTCTTGGTACTGACTTCAGAAACTAGAACAGTACTTCTGAATGAACAGCGCAGTACATCTACATAAAATGCTTCAAACTACGTCCGTCTGGAGCTCCATAATGCATAAAATCCGCACGTTTCTCCTTCTTAACCATCTTTCATATCATCACAACGACACACCGATAAGGGACGCTAACATCCTCGACATGCGCTCATCTGGGGAGACCATCTGCACCTGGATGTGTGCCATGAGTAAGATTGGTGCGGAACAGAAAAAAAAGGTTCAAATGGCTCTGAGCACTATGGGACTTAACATCTGAGAAGGGAACCTCCCCATCACACCCCCCTCAGATTTAGTTGTAAGTTGGCACAGTGGATAGGGCTTGAAAAACTGAATACAGATCGATCGAGAAAACAGGAAGAAGTTGTGTGGAACTATGAAAAAAATAAGCAAAATATACAAACTCAGTAGTCCATGCGGAAGATAGATAACATCAAGGATGCTCCGAGCTCAGGAGCGCCGTGGTCCCGTGGTTAGCGTGAGCAGCTGCAGAACGAGAGATCCTTGGTTCAAGTCTTCCCTCGAGTGAAAAAGTTTCGCAAAGTTATGATCTGTCTGTTCGTTCATTGACGTCTCTGTTCACTGTAATAAGTTTAGTGTCTGTGTTTTGCGGCCGCACCGCAAAACCGTGCGATTAGTAGACGAAAGTCGCGAGCTACATTTGCTGGATTCAAATTGCTCACGGAATACATCTCACGTATTTAATGCACTCTCGTCCAAAGTAGCGAACAGTCAACTGCCAGCCAGGGAGCCTCGATAGCCGGAATACCCTCTCTTCCGTGCGCTGTAGTCGACTGACGTGTGTTTCGGTATTCGTTTAGGTGTAGCGTCCCCATACTACGGCACAGTTACCTCCCATCGGACGGACGGACGGGCAGATAATAATTGTCTGAAAATAAAAAATTAAACTTTTCACTCGAGGGAAGAATTGAACGAAGGACATCTCTTTCCGCAGCTGCTCACGCTAACCACTTTTTTTTCCATTTTGTTCGTTGTTGATCGTTTCGTTTGGTCGTTGCAGACGTCACATGACATCCGTTGAAGTTCCTTTGTTGATCTTTCCACTCAGTTTTTTTTATTATAGAGACCAACCAGCTCTCTGGCCGAACACGCTGAGCTACCGTGCCGGCTAACCACGGGACTACGGCGCTCCTGCGCTCACACTATCCTTGATGTTGCCTATCTTGCGCATGGACTACTCAGTTCGTATATTTTGCTTATTTTTTTCACAGTTCCACACAACTTCTTCCTGTTTTCTCGATTGATCTGTGTTCAGGTTTTCAAGGCCTATCCACTGTGCCAACTTCTAACTAAATCTGAGGAGGGTGCGATGGGGCGGTTCCCTTGTGAGGTCATCAGTTCCCTAGAACTTAGAACTACTTAAACCTAACTAACCTAAGGACATCACACACATCCATGCCCGAGACAGGATTCGAACCTGCTACCGTAGCGGTCGCGCGGTTGGCGGAACAGTAGTTACGGACTCAGTTCGCTCTGCTCCTTCACGAAACTTGGAATGTAGCGGTGTGCTTCTTTCAGCTGCAAATTAAATTGGCGATTATGCCAAGAGTGCGAGTATGCTCTATGGCTCCCATCAAAATAGGGAAAGATGGGCAATCGTAAATTACGCACTATGATCTAAGTATAGAAAACTTGTAGATCGTTGTCTGGTATACCTATGTACATTCGCAATCTAGTATATGAGTCACGCAAGGTAGTGGGCGGGGGGGTTTAGCGATGATACAGAAATTGGGAAGCACGCTGCCACATCATTAGTCGGTGTTGAAATTATGCAAAACTGGTAAACTTGCTAAAATTGGTTGCGCTATCAACTATGATGCTTATTACAGTACATCGACAGTGTCTTTTTCATCCCATCCGTCCACTGTTACGCTGTTGATTACCATATAATAATTGATTGACATAGCTTGTTTGAGATGGAGAAATAGTCTTGGCGGAGGATCAACACATTTTGGGGATACCTAGCACCGCAACAGTAATTGGGTACATGTCTGCAATATGATAAATGAAACGAAACAGAACACAGAGACGACTGCTATCCTGTCATTGTGAAAGATGAGTTTAAGTGCAGAGGCTGTCAATCAACTTCGGACAGCTGTTTGGAAACGCTCCACAATGCCACTGAACTCTTCCAGTTTGCATATTTTGTGACTGTATTTTACTTAAAATCATCCTGTGTGGGTGTTGTGGGAGCAGCAGCGTAACTTACACTGTGCCATGTCCAGCTTTCAGTCAGAACATGGATCAAAACATGTTAATGCCAATTTAGAAACTGACGCAGACATCGAAGCCATGGTGGAGACATGTTGGTGTACAAAGCTATGTCATACTCTGCTTTTACAGCAGAAAAAAACAATGTATCAAACAAGAAAACAGAGACCCTCTCTTGCAACTGACAGACTGTGGGATATGGTCCTCCTACAAAACAGGCGATAACACTTTACTCTGGTCTGTGCAGCCGACTTCGATCAATCAGTGGATCAATATCTGCACATTTAATGGGAGTCAGCGCATATGCTCAATGCCAGAACGCATATGGAATTTGTTTTCGATATATTGATCGTGACCGGGCCAAATATCTCACGAAATAAACGTCAAACGAAAAAACTACAAATAACTAACCTCGTCTAGCTTGAAGGGGGAAACCAGATGCCGCTATGCTTATTTCGTGAGATATTTGGTCCAGTCACTATCAATGGACCACCCTGTATATATGAGAAGACAGGGACACGGTAAAATTTTATGGAGTTCTCTACCAGATGATATTAGCAGAGATTTTATATCTCATAGTTTTTTACTCTCTCATCGATGACACAAAATAACGATGATAATGAGAATGTTTGGATGACAGACGTGAATGCACCATGAGGGATGCAGATCTTCTTCAGACTGCAGTACCTGTATATAGTTTGGAGATGCACCGCAAAGCGGTAGCAAAATCCTCGTCCATCTTCAAGTTCCCCTACTTTCTTTTTACTACCTTGTGTTGCAGGAGAAAGTTTCGTTTGGCGTTGGCCCCAAACATCGTACACTGTTGGCGGAGCTACGACAACATGTTCCCATTACCACGGAATGCTCAAAACACAGTTCTATCGCATTATCTCAGCTCAACCTGTTTCTACACAGGATGCAGAAGGTTGTAGATGTTGCACTTTCCAACCTCTGCTCACTTCTGTCTTAAATTGGAAAAATTACATGCACAGACCTGCAGGGAGAGTGGGCAGAGACTGAGTGATAGTTACAAGGTGCATAGGGACTGCTTAAAAACCACATTGGTGTTTTACTGCAGCAGACAGTTTCGAAAAAGGTGATTTGTTTCGAGATATGTGAGCGCCACGAAGTTGATTCACTAGTGGCTGTAATCATTAAAAGACATCTTCATAGGATCCTACAGTCTGGCATTAGCTGCCGCAGCAGTCGCACGCTCCTCAAGTTTGCTCCGTGAACGTTCAGTGTTTACGCCAGTGTTTTCGTGTTTTGTGCTCGTTTATTGACGTTTTGCACGTGAATTAAGCGTTATCAATTGAGCATTTGGTCTTCTTTCGTGTCATCTTTCTACGAAGTGCCGTTGGGATTTCGGCGTTGTCCGAGATTTCTTCGCTGCAGAACACCATGGCAAACTCCGTGAGAAAAAACACCGTGATTTTCACCTTCGACAAGTACACCCGTCGAGTACAGCCCTCTGCACTTGAAATACACGACTGGATTACCGAGGTAATTGGCCTTCATTCTGAATCTGTTCATACCATGCAGCTGGACTCCGATGAATACTGCATTTTTGTAAAGTTTAACGATTCCGCGAGTGTAGACCGCTTTCTGGCAAAATTTGGTTATGAAACGGAATTTATACACCGTGATGGTACTAAAAGTACTGTCAAACTCCGGAATTCCGAGTCTGTAATTAGGAATGTTAGGGTTTTGAATATTCCCATAGAAGTAGACAATTCGAAAATTAAAGATGTCCTTTCAAAGTATGGGGTTGTCAGGCAAATAGTCAACGAAAGGTGGGCTTCGCATTTCAAGCTGCAGTGCTTTAACGGCATTCGCTCCGTGGAGATGGAAGTGAAAGCAAACATTCCCTCCCACATCTTTGTTGACGGGCACAAGGCGCATGTTATGTACTCAGGACAAACCCCTACATGTCATGTATGTAACGAGTCTGGTCACCTCCGTCAGGACTGCCCACGCCGTGTCTTTGTGCTAACAAATAACCTTACGCAACGCCGGAAATTGACACTCAACGATTTGTTGCCAGCCAGTAATACAACAGAGCCAGCGGCGGTCGTGGATCCTGTTACTACCTCTGAAAATGTTGGACTTAATGTTAATGACTTTCCGTCTTTAAAACCTGCATTAACTGCTGAAATTCCGTCCCGTGACAGCGAGATTCCCACAAAAAAGCGTCCTCTAGAGGACACTGAAAGAAATGTTGATGAGGACTCTTCCTGTGAAACACCCGTTGCCAGGAGGCCGAAGCCCAGTCCTGAAGATCTGTTGGAAGTGGAAAAAGGAGATGGAATGAAGGTCGATGTGGCTCCCACTTCCGCACAAGGACTTACACCGCCACGAACAGATAGTGACGCAGCGGGTAGTGATTTTTCACGGAAATGTGACCCTGAGTCTGAGGTCACGGCTGAAATAACCGCATCAAGTGCACAACCCATACAGTGCGAACCGTACGAGGAAGTACCAGGTAAAGAACCTGCTGACTCCGAAGCGCAACGCCGCGCCGAAGGAGGAAATACACAAGCATCACCGCCTCGCCAGCAAAACAACACAACAGACACCACGCCGGAACCAAACATTGACGACTCGCAAGCCACGGCCGTTGCCCCATTTAGCCACCGCCGGCGGCTGCGACAGACACCGGGCCTTGCTGTCACGCGTCATCAAGCGAAAGTCACACCAGAGAAGAAAGACATCAAGAAAAAGAATATCAAATATGAAGTCATCAGGTCCAACACTGACGAGGAGAAAGAGAATGGCCACAGTGACTTATAGCAATGCATTGTCAGGATTTCAGGATACTTTTCTTCTCAAGCTATTTGTTTAAAAGCAGTGCAAATTTTCTAGGCAGTTAGTACATGTAATGGGCACAAAGCTTGTAAAGATCGTGCCTTGTAGGGAAGTACGTTTGCTCCTATAATCATACCGAACCTCATCCCAGATAGCTTCTTCCGGTATGTCTGTGCTGCAAGCTTATAGCATTACTACTATTAACATTAATAAAATACAGTCACCCTTGAAATTGGCAGCACTAAAGGAATTCTTGTACCAATCCGGAACAGATATCGCGTTGCTACAAGAAGTTGCGATAACGGAATTTCGGATCCCAGGCTTTTTTGAAATTGTTAATGTTTCTACGGAAGCCAATATCGGTACAGCCATTCTTGTAAGGGAAGGCATTCCGGTGACTGAAATCGAACGACTAGAATCAGGAAGAGCCATAGGCATAAAACTATTCGATGTGACAGTGATTAACCTTTACGCCCCATCAGGAACTTCCCACAAATTGGATCGTGCGAAGTTTTTTCAAGATGAACTGATTTATTTATTGAGGAAAAATCCGTGTTCTCTTATACTAGGTGGAGATTTTAACTGTGTTTTAAACCAGAAAGATCAACAACCCAACTTCAACTACTCGCCACAGTTAAAAAAAATTAGTAAGTGATCTACACCTTAAGGATGTGTGGGAACTTCAGCACCCGACGTCAGTCGGGTTCACGTATATAACCAGCCACTCCCGCAGCAGACTAGATAGAATTTACGTGTCACCAAATTTGCAAAATTATTTATTAAACGTTGAGACTATTCCAGTGTATTTTAGCGATCACAGTACACTTTTAACTTGCTTTAATCTAAGTGTACAACCAACCCGTCGATTCAGAGGCCAATGGAACTTAAATATCTCTGTTTTAACTGACGAAGAACTGGAACAGGAAATAAGGTTTGCGTGGACTATGTGCCTCCGCACAGTAGACAAGCACCCAACAGTCATAGACTGGTGGACAAGGAGGGCTAAACCAAGGCTGCGGAAAGTTGTCATGCAGTATAGTGCAGCCAGGCACAGGGAGTTGAGGAATACAATGGAGTTTTATTATAAAGTTTTAAGAGACTTATATCAACAGGCCCATGATGACGTAATTCGTCTAAATGATATCAAAAAAATAAAAGCCAAGTTATTAAGCATTAAACGGCAACAGATGGAGGGACTCAAAATTAAATCGAAAGCCACATCAGTCGTAGCAGATGAAACAGCTTCTCTGTATCACTTGGTGCGGCATGCTAAAAACAGACGTCAAACTTTCATTGATGAAGTCCAGACGCATACTGGTACGAGGCTCACATGCCAGAAACAAATACTGGACGAAGTCCACAGGTACTATGAAACCTTATATGCCCCTACCACAGTGGAAGATGCAGCTCTCGAGGACTTTCTCACTATTTTAGGTCCACAATTGTCGGGAACAGACAACGCTGACATCCTGTCACCTATTACTAAAGATGAAGCGGATGAGGCAGTGCGTAACTCACCTCTCAACAAATCTCCGGGACTTGATGGCCTCCCTGTGGAGTTTTATGCCCGCTACTGGTCTATAATTGGGGACAAGATCACTTCCATGGCAAATGAGGTCCTGAACGGAAACCCGGTCCCTGCAGAGTTTAAGGAAAGTAAAATAGTACTGATTCCTAAGAGTAAAGGCAAAACCAACTTAAACAATTTTCGGCCTCTTTCGCTACTAAATTCTGATTACAAAATAATTTCGCGTATTATCAACAAAAGACTCTCTGCCTTTTCCAACAAAATATTGAGTCATCACCAATCTTGCTCTCCGACCAGAACGATATTCGAAAGTCTATCTGCATACAGAGACGTCATTGCAATTACCTCAGTGACAAGTATAAAATGTGCTTTAATCTTTATAGATTTCAACAAAGCTTTTGACCGCGTTAGTCATAGATACCTCTTTGCGACGCTGTCAAGAATGGCTTTCCACCCCCAGATTGTGAACATGCTAAGGAATATTGCAACAGGTGTAAATGCCAAAATAGCAATCAATGGCCAAACATCTAAACCCATACAGATAAGGCGAGGGGTCCCACAGGGCAGTCCCTTATCAATGTTTTTATTTTCAGTATCTTTAGAGCCCTTCCTCCGCACTGTCCACGAAAGATTAACAGGCATAACATTGAGTGGTGAGAAAACTGTCATACGAGCTTATGCTGATGACGTGGGCGTTGTAATAAGGAATAAGGAGGAGACAGTTACACTGGAAAGAGAAATCCAAAGATATTGTCTAGCGTCGGGAGCGACAGTAAATGAAAACAAAAGTCAAATATTGAATCTACGGGGCCTAGATCACCTTCGACTGGCATGGGCAAAACAAGACAACAAACATAAAACTTTGGGAATCACCTTAATGGCATGTCCGATGCGGATGGCTGCTTTTAACTGGACGGAAACTAGGAGGAAAGTTCATGGTGCTGTAATGGAGAACATCCATCGAACTATGGACCTGGTGCAAAAAGTCAGATTCATCAACTCCTGCGTTTTGTCTAAACCGTATTTCACTGCGCAGGTATTTCCAATCCCTAAACTAGTAGCGAAAGGGATCATGTCCACTGTTACCAATTATATATGGAGAGGAGACATATTCAGGGTTGGTGCGACTACGGTTATACTGGATGTCAGAAACGGGGGCCTCGGTTTGGTGCATATTGGCAATAAAGCGTCTGCTCTGTTCCTCAAACGGACTTTCCATATACTCAGAGAACTTCCACAATGTATAACCGCAAAGCTCTTTGAGGCTGTGACACCCCATAGCCTGCAAGCACCGATTGATGTGCGAAGGATTAATGCCCGTCTGCAGTATGTGAGGAACTTTTTCCTCGAAGCAAGTTATCTTAGTGACGAAATCAGAAGCAACACACGTATCACAGCGCGCGACATCATACTTGAAAGGAAGTTAAATGAGGGTAGAAACAAAATTGAAACGAAATTCCCAAATTGTGACTGGAAAGTTGTATGGCGGAACATCAACTATGCCGGGCTATCTACAGACGCTATTTCCGCATGGTACAAAACAGTTAATAATGTCATCAGCACCAACGAGCGACTATATGGGATCGGTTTAAACCAGACACACCTTTGTGGAAAATGCAATCTGGTGGATACACTCAGCCACAGATTCACCTGTGGTGGCAATGTGCATAACTGGAATTGGATCAGGCAACAAATCGCCTTTCTCACCAGATCCTCTACGCAATATATAACGCCGTCGCTCCTCCTGAGACCGGACATGACATACTTTCCGAAATTAAAAACCAACGCCATTAGCTGGTTACTGGGAAAATATGTTAGTTATGTCATCCACACACTTGGGTCGGACAACGAGATAGAATTCCGCGTTTACATGAAGTGTGAATATGCAAAAATCAGCACGTATCGCAACCACAAGAAGCACTATGGCAACATGCTGAAGATCATTTTTGAAAGAATGGGTGTTGGTTAAATATGTGAAACCACTACACCACCTTGAACGAGAACGAACAGAAGAAAAATAAAAGTCACTTGGTTCCTTATTATTATTTACTTTAACCTTGCTTCCGGAACTTTTTTTTTTTTTTTTTTTTTGTATGTGTTTAATTGGATTCTATTTAAACTGGTTCATAGTCAAGAAAACTGGTATTAAATATGCTATATTTTTTATTCAATGGACAGTTTACAAATTAAACAGTGAATTCAACTTTGTAGACAAACCCACTGATTGGGTGACAATAATTTGCACCTAGAATAATCTCAGTTATCTTGAGCAAAGTTTATACTGTAACCACTTTTAAAGTTTGTTTTACCATTATTACTGTATTAGACATATTTAGCATATAAATAGTTTAAAACTGGTTCTTTTTTTTAATGTTGCAAATGGTTTAATCATTAATTGTACTGTTGAATACTTGAACTGTATGTTTTAGTAAAATACAATAAAAAAAAGGGGAAAAAAAACGCAGGTATGTGGTTGAATGGAGAGACTTGGTTCCAAATTGTAGACAGCATTTTATCAGAAAGCGTAACGCTATCAGAAAGTCTTGTGTGTGACTGTAGAAACAAGACCTTTTTTATACAGGCTGGCGGTAACATAGTCTTCGAGATCGTGTTTTCAATAGGGCGGTCCTTGCGTGAAATGTATGTTGCCAGCGTTAGAATCCTTCTGTGGTCAGTTTCAAATGTCGGTTCTCAATAGTGTTTCTCAAAAGGAACATCGTCTTCCCTCCAGGGATTCCTATTTCAGCTACCTGTTTAGTGTAATCCGACTACTGAAAAAGAAAAATTTCTCGCCATGCGAAGTGACTCTCATGATCAATTTAATTAATTATCCTATCTATTTGATATGAATGACATGCCCCCTGGTGGGTGGAGGCAATTTCTAGGTCACCACGTTTTCGTTGGGACGATATCTTTTAACGATATTTGAAACTCTCGCCTATACAGGGAGAGACGACCATCGTAATTAAATCAGGTGTATTACTAAATTTAAAAAGTGATACGTAGTATAAACCTTATATTTACAACTTCTCTGTGCTGTTACCTTAAGAGAGAGCCTGAAAGTGACGAGGCGTCCTGTGGCAGTGGTAGATCTTAGCACTCCATCATGAGCCAAAAATTAATTTAATATTCTTGTCCAGTGATGCAGTACACACAGATAAAAAAAGGTATTTTTTTACCTGATGAGAGAATACTTAGAGTGAATAAAGCCTATGCCATACTCCTGTACAGGATTTTCTGAAAAAGTGAGGATACTTTAGCGATGTGAAAACGCAAGTATGTACCGATTCCTTCTTTCTTCGAAAGAAAACTCGTATAAAAGGGAGGAATCTAAATTTCACGTGAGAAATTCGAGGTGTATGGTCAACGACATCGTTGCCTCGGATTGAGTAAAGTAGATTTTTTAAAGTGGTGGATCGATGTCGGGGTGGAATTGTTTAGAACTACTGGACATGACTCTTGAAGATTTCCCAGCGGATGTGTTGTAAATAGTCTATGGAGTAGAATGACGGTACGAAGACAGCCACCACTTTGGCCTTTTTGCCATATTTTGGTGCCATGTCGTCAAGAATAGGAAGAGTCCTCGGAAGATATGGAATTAAGTGTGTTTCTCAACCATCTGCAAAACTGAGAAATCTGTTGCGTTCGGTTAAGGATGACCTTGGACTGAGGAAATGTGATGCGTAGAAGATCCCTTGTCAATGTGGGGCAGCGTATATAGGCCAGACATGCCGCACAGTACAAGAAGGCTGCGATGAAATGGTTCAAATGGCTCTGAGCACTATGGGACTTAACATCTGAGGTCATCAGTCCCCTAGAACTTAGAACTACTTAAACCTAACTAACCTAAGGACATCACACACATCCATGCCCGAGGCAGGATTCGAACCTGCGACCGTAGCGATCGCTCGGCTCCAGACTTTAGCGCCTAGAACCGCACGGCCACTCCGGCCGGCAACCGCCAAGTCTCCCCTTTCTGCATGATAACTACTGTCATGACTTGCAGGTGATCCCCTGCTCATTCTTTCGTCTCCTGTCGAGTAAGGTCCAAACCCTGCTCGGTACGACAGTGTCGGGCTATTCCGTTCCGATCCTCCAGTACGTAAGCCATTCATGCTTCTCGTGGGGGACGTTTGCCCCCGCAGCGACACACTGCCGAACTCGCGCGTGAGTATCACCAGTTCAATGGGCCTGATTGCACCTCTTGGACTCGCCAATGGCCCACCATTCCCTGCATCATGCTCCATGTTGTCCGGTGACGCCATGCGCTCTGTTCGTTCCCGAAAATAGCTGTTTTCTCTTTCGAATTCCGCTGCCCCTAATTCGTGTAAGCTGTCGCTGCTTCCGCTCATGACTGCCATTGTGTCAACCCCTGTTGCGCCCTGAACTGTCTCTATTAAGCGCGCCTTAGCCCTCGTAATCATCTATGTTTCCTTACCCACTAACGTTATACACTAACAAAACTTTACACACAAAATACACATTATAATCATTAACTCCCAATATCTCTACAATATTCACAAACAGGTTACCCAACAAATCGCACGAATCTTCCCGATCTCTGCGGATCCTATTCCTAACCAATTACTCTCATTATTTCCCTAATCCAAAATATTTATTCAATTTGTGACAAAACACAGAACACGAAACAACACAGTAATCCCAATAACAACAAATTAACGACGCGCCAGCAATACATAGAAACAATGAAACAAATACACAGCATAAATACACAAACACAAATAACTGCCGCCGTGATTTCTGATCAGTAGAGTACAGCTGTCTACACATCCTAGGCAGGGTCAGCCACGTAGAAGGGGTTTCTTTCAATAAAATGCTGATTAGGGAACCTAGGCAGGTCAGCCAAATGTCGGGGTTTTTAATAAGAATGCTTTTACTTGTTCACTTTGCCTACTGGATCGGGTCGCTGGCTCTAGCTGAAGGCCTGTTATGAGACCCAACCTCTTAATTAAAACTTCCCCTTTACTAATTTTGATTAATATTTAATAATTAAATAGTGTTCAGGGAACTGATCACTACTAAACAAACAAGGATAACATTGAACTCATTTATTTAACAATCTTCTTAACATCAAAGTGAACAAATACATACCTTTATAATTGATAAAATGAAGCTAGTAATGGCAATGGCCCTTAAATTCCAGAACTAACTCTTAAGGTCGGATAACGCATCTGTACTTGTTATTTTCTACTCTCTCACCTTGTCAGATGGCATAAAATACGTCAGACAAACCTACTTCAATTACCAAATTTTCAGTAAGAGCGTGGCTGGAAAACTGAGCTCTGGTAATCACAGGCGTGCGTAATATCGGATTAAATGCCGAAGCTGAGCATCACGTTACCAAATGCAGCGTCGTGGACAGGTCAGCAAGCTGCCGATGGTGTCTGCGTCTTCGAGGAGCCTCAATTGCAACAAAATGAATTTATTTTCGCTAACAGGCCTCCTGTCTGTAAACTCCTATTCAAAAGCTAATTCTGCTTTATTTCCAATCGCCTCGCACTCGTTAAGACGGGACTCACCAGCCCAAAGGCGGAATCCAGCAACGTCTTTAATAAAGTGTGGCTCAAGGAAATTGCTCTGCTCCTGTCTACTTCCTGTGAGACAGTATTCCCAACCGTAATTAGCGGAATCAGCCTGTCTCTAACAGTAAAACATGGCAGTACCCCTAACTGAATACTAGTTTCAGTTGCAGCTGGCAGACTTATTCAAAGTTCTCCACAGCACACTGAAAAGAATTTACTGTCCTCCAGCAGAGCCGAAAGCACGACGTCCGCTCGCTACAGGAGCTAAGACGCTTCTCTCGATAACAGCTCCAAAACTTCCTTCTGCAAAAATCAGCACCCCCACGCTATTATTCGAGCTGGCCAATCCCGTGGCTCTAGACCCGCACAGTTTGCTCCCACTATTATTTCCTGGCTTCTTCCAGCCAATTAAAACATTCTACTCCTTACTGCGCCTAGAATGTTCTGGAACAAACTGAAACTCCGTTCAAAACTGAACCCACCAACCGTGTCTCTCTGTTCGCCCTCGCGCGGGAAAAGGTCATTGCACCAGCGTAACCGCGTTTCTTAGAAAGCCCCAGAAAACGTTAAGATTCGTGGGAAGGCTCCCTTAGGCGCCAGCTCATCTCGACATAGTGGCGTCGGCGTAACGCCCAGCGCCAACGAGGCGCCGTCCCTCGAAGTCCTGCCTGTGTTGTCCGCGCAATGGGTGCCTACCTGCTCCGGCGGCGCATCTCCCCCAGTGGGACGCTTTCGCATGCCGACTCGTAATGGTCGGTTGTAAACTTCCGCACCCTTCTGCCCTGCCTTTGAGCAGTGCCGCTCGTCCGCTCCTGCCAAACTTCTTGAAAATATTACCTCAACCCCGACTTCATGCAACATGAGAATTTCTTGAAGTTAATACGCATCTTATGCCGTCTGATACTCCCTATATTAGTTTCAATAGGCTGATTGCCTGATAAATAACATTATAAGCGGTATCTAACTCGTCTTTGCAACAATTATTATATTACGGTAAGTGCAGATTACTGCTACCTTACAGTACCACAGTGACCTGTGTGGTTAGTCGCTACGATTTCCCACCCATCCTTTTCCTTTCCTCTCTCTTCCTACATTTCACGTTTGCAAATTTGGTAATCACTTCAGCGTAGTGCCGACAGCGTTCACTTGTACCTCTCTTTTCTTACAGGTGCTCATGTCAACGTAATAACGTATAATTTAATTTGTTGAGTAGAAACGTGTGCCAATAAGAATCCACGATAGACAAAAGTCAACACAGTCCATTAAATTTCGGGCACGCAAACATGCAAATAAAATTTTTTTACTCTTATTTCGGCAGCGTATCGTCCGGCCATCCTCAGAGTGAGTCGCACGAGAGAGGTACAAGTGAACGCTGTCGGCACTACGCTGAAGTGTACAAACTTGACTTTGTGTGTGCACACTTGGAAGGTGCATCAGCAGAAAGTATGCGTAGTGTTGCTAAAGGTTGCAGAACGTACCAAGAGTTGCGCGATGCATTTATGAGCAGATATTGGTCAAAGGAGATCCGAAACAGGAAATCCTTATGACACGCGACTTCGAGAGCTCAGGTTTCCTAAGTGCTGTGAAATTTTTTGAGAACATGCTGAAAAGAATCAGTATCTGGACGAACCGTGCAGCCCTGGGGAGATTATACGCGTATGCTATATGAAGTTGCCACTTACATATCAGCAGACGCTAGCTGGCAGATGCGGAAATGATGTAGAAGCATTTAAGTGCATTCTTAGGGAACTGGAGTTTGCCTATAACGAGCAGCAGGTGCGTGAGAAGAAGAAGCAAAGGGAACCGCATGAGGAAAGCAAAGACGCGAATATAGAGAGAAACAGAAACCAGATGAGGAATAACTATGCCGGTAACGGTAACAATAGGGGAAACAACCCACAGTGGCGCGATAATAGACGACAAAATTTGCCGCCACAGGAACGTAGGTTTAACCAGGGTAATAATAACTGGAGCCCAGCCAATCAAAATGGAAGGGATCAACCAGTGCAGAACTGGAGAGCGAGTGAAGACCGCAATCCAGAACGCGCACAAATAATCGAAATACGTCCGGCGAACCCTGGCCGTACGCAAACTACGCAAAACAGACAAGAATGACTAGGGCGGCACACTCGGCAGCGGAAGAACGCGGCCGGGAACAAAGTAGTGTATAATTAGATTAGATTTTTGTGATTTGTTGGCGATGTTTATTTGTATTTGTATAGGCAGTGTTTTATTTGTGTTTTGTCATTATTTGTTTTATGTTGTGTGTATTTATTTTGCTATTTTTCATGTGCTTGTCTTATTTTGGTATGGATTGTGTCTATATTATGTGTTTGATGTTAAATTTTGTTGTATGGGGGCCACTGGGTCGCTTAGTATAGAAAATTTGCTTCAGCTATGAAACAAACAATATTTAGAAGTATTAGATTAATTATAGAAGGGGTTATCTTCTGTAGATAACTTCCTATACAAAATTTTATGGCAAGGCTATTGGACAGGAGAACTTTCAGGACAAAATCTGGATCTGTGGTGGATGGATTTGGGGTGTGTTGAGCGTGTTGTGATGTGGTAGGTGGACATTGCGTCCCACCGAATGTGTTGCGCTTCTTGAGACGAGTGCAGGGTGCGATGTCTGACGCGGTAGTGTTCAGGACCCACCCGTTGCGTTATTAGCGTATGGCGATAGTGGGTGTTTCGGGTGATAATTATGAGGTGGTCTGTCCGACGCAGTAGTGTTAGATGCACCTGTTTCCTCAATTGTGTTGCTAGTGTGAGTACGGTGATCAAAACGATTACCCGGTGGCCATTCAATCGCAATCCTGCCTCGGGCATGGATGTGTGTGATGTCCTTAGGTTAGTTAGGTTTAATTAGTTCTAAGTCCTAGGCGACTGATGACCTCAGAAGTTAAGTCGCATAGTGCTCAGAGCCATTTAGGAGTGTTGTAGAGACGTATTAGCGACGCTAGCCGGGTCTGGGCTTAAATATTTGAGTTAAGCAGAGACGCTAAAACGACACGCCATTCAGTTTAAAGGAATATAATGAAGTTCACCACAACAGATAGATGCTCTGAAGTCCAGCCATGAACCTTGACCACTATCACTGATTTTTACTTGCTGTAACGTGCAAAACTAACTCTTGTTTTGTTCAACAGATAAGCATGACGTTGAATTGAGCCTACCGTTACAGACAGAAGCGGACTAGGAGCGGAAGACCAATGCCATAACCAGTCAAACAAGCACAACATCGAAGGGGTATCGGAGAAATTCGGAGTTACAGTAACCTACAATAATGTGCAACAAATGTTTTTAATTGTTCACAGATAATAGCAGCAACTGAGCGACGCCAGGGAAAGGAGTTTACTATAAAAGGTCACGGTATGTACTAGTAGCATGTTGACGTCAACTGTAGAAAGTAGAAATAGAGAAATTAGTAGTTAGAGACCATGTGGTGATGGGATGACTAAATTAATAAACGTTTATTTTACCCACGGGAAAAGACCATCATGCTTGTTTTTATAATTTTGTTTTGAAAATTTTGTTCAAGAAATGTCTTTCTGTAAAATAATTGTAATGTATTGTACGTCATGATGTAAGAGGAAGTGGCTTAGGCAATAAGTAATCATGTATAAAATATCGCATCCTTAGCGAGTGCAGTTACACCTTGTGGCGGTGACTGGCCAGCTGACGACGAGCGGGACAGCAGACTAGAACCACGAGGGAACTTTGTCCACATGAGCACATTTGCTGCTGCTGCTGCTGCCACTGGCGGATCGTGAACGCTTCATTTTTGCACGTTTAATTACGAAGACGTGACAAGTACTGGACGAACGAAGCATACCAGGCGCAGGGGTGTGACATAGAGAGATGACGCTATCTCTCTCTCGCACCACGCCACGGCAATAGGAACTAGACACGCACCACGTGGTGGATACACTGGGTGGGTTGTTGTTGAATAACGGTGCTTTGGAATGGTGGCGGTGTTATGAAAACATTTACGAAAGGCTATGCCTAGCACGTATATGTAGGCGGGGATGTGTGTCTCTGACGTCATGGCTGCCATCATGGATAACGGTACTTTGGAATGGTACCGGCAATGGAACGGTACTGGCATTGTTCCAATACTATTACAGACCACACCATCTCACAGGCCAACAAGGATTCGTGGAACTTTCATTCAAAGTTGTTTTCTGAAAATACTCTTTTCTGTTCGCACGCTGGCCATACCGGTTGCTCGGAGGCTGGAATGTCTGTCACTGTGACTACCAAGCAGTCAACTGGGCAGTTTACAGGGGTGGAATAATCGTCCAGCACAAATACTCGCCGTACTGAATCTGCGAAAATTTAACGTAAAAATCGGAGAATACTCATAACAGCAAAGGCTGCAAACACATACCGAGTATTAATTCGCTATTCACGCACCCAGAGGGCAACACGGTTAGATCAACCACACCCTTGTACCCTGCCTGCACAGATTCATGAGGCTCATTGGCGGTTCGCGCTTTAAGGCAGAAATGTTCGATTGTTCCCGCCACCTGCTGCTTCCACCTTGCGTCCAGACTCCAAACCACGTAGTCCTAGGAAACCAGCCACATACTTATAACTGATATGACAATTATGTATTATGACTGAAGCACCAAACTGGTGACATTCGACAATGAGTGCAATATCGGAAGTACCTTCTCTTGACGCCTACAGCTATGGAAGTATCAATTTCCCACCTTCATCTACATGCTCCTTATGCCTGGACATAATTTTCCATGTAAAATCTTCCACATCCCTTAAGGCTATCGATGCACTGAAATCGCAGTTTTCTATGTCAGATCTATACCTCTCTTATGACTGCGCGTAGTCCCACTCACATCATTTTCTTTGCACATGTTGGAACACTGACCACAGAAACTTTAGACTCCAACACATACACATTTCAGACAAACAGTGAAATTGCCGTTTCTATGAATATACACTCCTGGAAATTGAAATAAGAACACCGTGAATTCATTGTCCCAGGAAGGGGAAACTTTATTGACACATTCCTGGGGTCAGATACATCACATGATCACACTGACAGAACCACAGGCACATAGACACAGGCAACAGAGCATGCACAATGTCGGCACTAGTACAGTGTATATCCACCTTTCGCAGCAATGCAGGCTGCTATTCTCCCATGGAGACGATCGTAGAGATGCTGGATGTAGTCCTGTGGAACGGCTTGCCATGCCATTTCCACCTGGCGCCTCAGTTGGACCAGCGTTCGTGCTGGACGTGCAGACCGCGTGAGACGACGCTTCATCCAGTCCCAAACATGCTCAATGGGGGACAGATCCGGAGATCTTGCTGGCCAGGGTAGTTGACTTACACCTTCTAGAGCACGTTGGGTGGCACGGGATATATGCGGACGTGCATTGTCCTGTTGGAACTGCAAGTTCCCTTGCCGGTCTAGGAATGGTAGAACGATGGGTTCGATGACGGTTTGGATGTACCGTGCACTATTCAGTGTCCCCTCGACGATCACCAGTGGTGTACGGCCAGTGTAGGAGATCGCTCCCCACACCATGATGCCGGGTGTTGGCCCTGTGTGCCTCAGTCGCATGCAGTCCTGATTGTGGCCCTCACCTGCACGGCGCCAAACACGCATACGACCATCACTGGCACCAAGGCAGAAGCGACTCTCATCGCTGAAGACGACACGTCTCCATTCGTCCCTCCATTCACGCCTGTCGCGACACCACTGGAGGCGGGCTGCACGATGTTGGGGCGTGAGCGGAAGACGGCCTAACGGTGTGCGGGACCGTAGCCCAGCTTCATGGAGACGGTTGCGAATGGTCCTCGCCGATACCCCAGGAGCAACAGTGTCCCTAATTTGCTGGGAAGTGGCGGTGCTGTCCCCTACGGCACTGCGTAGGATCCTACGGTCTTGGCGTGCATCCGTGCGTTGCTGCGGTCCGGTCCCAGGTCGACGGGCACGTGCACCTTCCGCCGACCACTGGCGACAACATCGATGTACTGTGGAGACCTCACGCCCCACGTGTTGAGCAATTCGGCGGTACGTCCACCCGGCCTCCCGCATGCCCAATATACGCCCTCGCTCAAAGTCCGTCAACTGCACATACGGTTCACGTCCACGCTGTCGCGGCATGCTACCAGTGTTAAAGACTGCGATGGAGCTCCGTATGCCACGGCAAACTGGCTGACACTGACGGCGGCGGTGCACAAATGCTGCGCAGCTAGCGCCATTCGACGGCCAACACCGCGGTTCCTGGTGTGTCCGCTGTGCCGTGCGTGTGATCATTGCTTGTACAGCCCTCTCGCAGTGTCCGGAGCAAGTATGGTGGGTCTGACACACCGGTGTCAATGTGTTCTTTTTTCCATTTCCAGGAGTGTAGCACCCAAAAAAATTACGGTATGTCCACACTCACACCAGGTAAGTGTCTGGATTCTGCTCAGCCATAGTAATTACTTCACATTTAGTTCTTCCAGCCAATCAGAAACGACAATAGACTACAAGTATTTTCAGTTAGCACTTTCGGAAGGTGCTGCATCCTGCTATGGCTCTCTCAAACAAGTGTTGTGAAGCACAAGCGTCCAGCACTATATGATAATCACAGTGCTCGAACAGACAAAAGTGTTGGAAAGATATCACTAATGTGGGTTGGTGTACTGTAATCAACATCGGAGTCCATAGTGCGACAAAGGACATGTGAGGATCTGCTTAAGGGAACCGATGAGAGGACGTTCTGCATATCCACGATGCTACAGCCATATTGCTTACCCTGTTTGTACACAATGGCAGACCCAGTTGAACCCTTGCATTGGAATATAGTGCAGGTGTTTGTCAAATGAATCTGTCACCCCCTACGATCCGATATACTCATCAATGCTTTAAAATCACAGCTCCCTACGTCAAATCTATCCTCCCCTCGTGACTAGATATATGTAATTTTTTACAGGAATAGTAGTCTGATCACTCCCACTCGCGTGTGGTGATATTTCAGTACACTAACCACAGTAACTCTACATTCCAAAAACATAACAATCCCTACAATTAGCGTGATTATCGTTTGTAGGTGTACAGCTTTCGAGAAATTGTGGTATGTCCACACTTACACCAGCTGGGTGTTGTTTCACACTGCCTATCATAGCTTCTCTGTAGCAAAACATTCCCTGTCACCGCCATTATCACATATTTGTCGAGAAATAATAGGCATAATTACAATGAAAAAGTCCTCACATCTTTCATTTATGTTACGTACCTTCTTGAAAGATAGTCGGCGTGTAACAGAGCATAACAATATTTGTTTATAGTTCATATAAATTTTTTATAATTGGTTTACCTTAAAATTTTTGCATATTGGTACTATATTTTCTGTATATGTAAAGTTATACTGGAGATTTAAGTTCTTTGTATTGTATGTGAGTAATGTAAGTAAATACCATGTAAATTATTTATTATGGTAAATTATTTTCTGATGACCTTTCGTATTTAAAAATATTTCTGTGTATAAATTGTTTATGTTGATGTAAATTTGACAATTTAAGAAATGGTCACGCTTAGCAACAATATAAGAAATAAGTGTTATGTAAAGGCCAGTGTACTTTTGTTTAAAACGGAAGTGGCTCTGGGGAATGGAAAAGGTGGCAAGGGCAAATTGGCGCGCTACCTAGAGTAGGCGCGGGAAGTACGTCACACAGTCTGTAGGCAGCAGTGATTGAGGCGACACCTTTGTGGAGGAGCAGGAGAAACTTTGCCTGCAAATTCTTACAAAATGCCTCGGATGGAGACTGCAAGCGGCTTATGGCATAGCTGCGAGTTGTCGGGCTACTGAAAGTAGAATTGACCAACGCCAAGAAGAGAAATTGAGCCCATACAGCAAAAGACTTGCAGGCTGAACTGTGGGTAGCGTAGTCGCCATAATTGTTCGCCACAGCCAAGCATGCAGTCACCAGATAAGACTCCATTTTGTAAAATTATTTTTGTACAGTGTGAACCATTACTTTAAACTCTGTTTTTAATAATCATTCTTGACCTTAAGCGAAAGTGGTTCACCCTGTTATTTCATCCTAAGTTAATTTCCAAGAATGATTGCCTATCGAAGTCGTGTCCAAACGATACATATCGAACGAGCGATCGTAAATTGATCATGCGACTCTGGTGGCGGGCGTTGTGATCATTATTTGTGAACGTCATTTTTATCTGTTTTCCGTCGTTCCCTTAATTGCTCTAAATTATATACCTCCGCGAATTACTTGTGAGTTGCTAGGGAATCAGTGACGATTTATGTCGTGAGTGAGTGGGATGTCTGGTGTTTTTGACGTTTCTTCGGCGGATTCTCTCACATGGAAAAATCTAATTCCATGTTTATCCAGCGTAGAAAATTGCTCGACTTTTTGTCGCAGATATGGAGTACTACCGGACGAGGAAAGAAGGGACTGTGTAGACTGTGGTGGTGTGAAGTGTGTAAAACTTCGTAAGAACAGTTTCGATGCTGAAATATCGTTTACAATTTCATTGCGGACAGTGCGGAAAACGAACGAGTATCAGGAAGAATACGTGGTTCGACTCTTCCAAATTATCCATCCAGACCACCGTAATGAACTTTCACATGATAACAACACCGACGACGAGTAAGATAAGTCGTCTCCTTTGCAACGCTCTTCTTTTGTCGTTGCTGTAGCGTACCACCATAAACATACTCTTAACGCTCGCCACCAGAGTCGCATGATCGATTTAGGACCGCATGTTCGATGCGTATCGTTTGGACAGCGCGACTTCGATAGGCAATCATTCTTGGAAATAACCCATCCTAATCATATACGTATATAGGGTTCCTTGCTGGTGTTTGATGAATCCGAGTATCCTATTTTGCAGTCTTATGAAGTGCCAAGTTAATATAAAGAGGCACAATGTAAATTGTTTTTGTGTTTTCTTAATTATTGTAAAGTGTTATAGTAAAATTCAATCAGAATGTAGCCAAGTTACTAGAATCTATGACTATACAGAGTTAATTAAAATAATAATAGCTTTTGAATGTTAATTCCAGCAAGAAAGAGGTTTTCTTGAAGTGAAATGTTCAGTATAAAAAGTGTGTGCTTTAGTATTTAAGTATTTTAGTATTTAAGTTGCTTATTTAAAAAAATGCTTTTCTTTAGATTCTCCTAGCCAAATTTTTTTAGCTTCCTTGAAGTTATCTACAGGGCTTTTTCTCTTTTTAAAACGTAATGTTTAGGGGTGTAGTAGTCAAAAAGAAATTCCATTGTCTGCATTAATATTGTTTACGTGGAGTAATATTAATTTGAAGAACCAAATTAAACAGTAGGAAGAAAGTAGGCAAAAACTCATACTTCTGCTTTTCCAGTACTTCACTGTTTCACTGCCTGGATAGGCTGGCGACCGTCAGTACATGTTTTAAACCACTAAATGAGCTTGTAACTGAGTTTTCCTAGCTTCAGCATAATATTATTCATACTGCGTTTCTATTTAACCGCTGGATAAAATCTTAGGAAAAGCACTGAACAGTCTGATTTACTTACTCATTAGACACAACACACGTTCAAATCTTGTAAAAAGGGTAACTCTATTGATTAGCTTTTCTTATTAAGATGATTATCCTCCCATAGAGTACTTTATTTGGAAACTAAACTAAATTTTAGTAGGAGGGTTATAGGTGGCTTTTCCCATAATAGGGCTGCTTGTTCTGTTGGGGTATAGTATACGTGACAATATAGAAAAAGGTTTTTCTGTTATTTTGATAAAAGCATACTAAATTACAATAGTAATGGCTGGGTTATAAGAGCAGGAACAGGTGACACACTTAAGATAGAAAGAGTAACACAGAAAGGTCAAGGTAATTCCATGAAAACGCCACTTTAAAGCCCCCCCCCCCCCCCGCCCCCCGTCTCCCAGGCGTCTCCTCCTCACGAGGTGTCTCGATTTTGCCACTTCCACGAAAAGATTTGACGTTCAGGGACTCCAGCCAATCAGAACTGAGCGCGGACTACAGGCATTCTGCCCTTAGGATGTCATAAATATGTGGATCAGATTCCAAATTTCACAATGAGTGCTGCATCATCATACAGTGATGTGATAGATGATGGCTATTGGTATATTCCCATCAACACTCTGTCCTTGCGGTATCACTCAACGATTCAATGGATGGCGCCGAGTCCAGTACCTACCTCCACCATGCTGTTTGAAAGCCTCAGTGCGCTTCCGTTACTCAGAGCCACAACAGAGAAAGGAATGGAATGAAAAGATTTTCATGTACCCAAACGAACATGTAACTACCCTCATTCATCCGCATTGCGGAGAGGATGGGCAAAATCTACGTTCCTTAGTCGAAACACTTTATATATGCGGTGATATTTTATTACGATTAACCATCTGTCCCTGTGTGTATGGGACTCACAAAGTATTCTCGCCTTCGTAGGACAAAGCCAGAGACTGAAATACCTCACCAACATCTTTGATGATTATCATTCCAGCAAACGAATCTTACCCATAGTAGCACTGTCTCCTCTATTTCGAAGCAAGCTGCCCCTTCATTGAACCTAACTGCTAAGGATCCTGAGCAAAACTCTAGATGGTCTTTCTCTGTGCACTCTTCCTCTGCCTCTGACCAGCCCTCTCTCTCTGCCTCGTGATGACTGGGTGTTGTGTGCTGTCCTTAGGTTAGTTAGGTTTAAGTAGTTGTAAGTTCTATGGGACTGATGACCATAGATGTTAAGTCCCATAGTGCTCAGAGCCATTTGAACCATTTTTTGACCAGCCCTCCCTGGAACATTGTCTCAGATTTAATTTGGAACTGAGTAGAAGTAGGAGGGTACTATACCCGCTACATTCAACGTCTCGTGAACAAACAGAATGAGCTTAGATCCATGTATGCAATACAAGTCGACATTCTGCTTTCGGAAAGAGTATAACATGTGTTACAAACTTGTACAACTGACCAACACTACTGCTATAGACCGGTATTCTCATTCCAATATTGTAACTGCCATTCTACAAAGACTGTTCTGCACCAATCTTACTCACGTTACCCATACAGTTACACATGATCTCTCCAGATATATGCATGCTGAGTAGGTTAGCACTTCTTATTGGCGTGTAGTAGATACCAGCCTTCTACATTTGAGGTGTTGTGGTGGTATAACAGACGATGAATGAGAAGAAGAAAATGCATGATGACGATCCAGATGGAAGGAGTTTTATTGTAGTGTTTGGACTCCACGCCAAGAAGGTACTGGAAAGAGAGAAATGATTGTAGAACAAACACGTGGGCCTAAGGCTACATGGTTCTGCACTTAGACATACTTCAATGTCAAAGCAGTGTGGTTTCTAATATATTAGTCATATATTTCCAGTCCAGGAAATATATTTCCAGCACCTGACACACATTCACCCTTCATGTTTTATATCCCACTCACTATGGAGAGAGACTTTAAGATGATAAAATTACTACCTTATACACCAAAGGAAAAAAAAAACACAGATTCTTTGTGATACTTGCACTATATAGCTTTCCAACAGCGTATAGCGCTCACTGTTCACATCCTACTATGGTTTGGGAATTACACTATGCTCCCATCAGCCCTATAAAATGATAGTCAGCAACAGAAAATACGTGAAACAACGACATCTTATTAGGAAATGGACAAATGCGAGAAGTATGGCAAAGAGAGCACTGCCCCACTCTGCAATGTTAGCAAATTTACTCAAGTTGGCAGCTCCAAGATGGCGGATCCAAAATGACGGATCTAAGATTGCGGCCACATTTGTGGCAATGTCGAACTGACGTCATGGCTGGAAATTCAAATTTTAGTGGGAAAGTAGGTCAATTGGTCTACCTTAACTAACCCTACTTCACCTACCCCTCTGCCTGCCCCTCCCCTCACAACACCAAACCGGAAATTGGCAGGAAAAGGACTCTGTCTGTGTTGGGTTGCCAGATAGGATGGATGTTAAGTCTTTATTTTTGTATTCAGAGCAGTATATTGTTTATTTAAACAATTTGAGTTACCTTTGATCAAGCACTAAACGGTAGCTCCATTAAGTGTGTTCACCTTCAGATCCAGAGACCAATTCACCTAGTTCACAACACCACCACCAGATGGCGCTGTTGGCCCTCCCCCACCCCACCCCTACCCCTTTCTCCTGTCCCATCTGGAAAATGGCGAGAAATTCGCCCAGTCTGTGTCAAGCTGCTGGACTGGGAGGACTCACAATGATAGGCTAATATAGCGTGCACCAGGTATTGTTCAAACAATTTGTTTAAGAATATTGTTTACTTATTTCGAAGGTGATGCTGGTGTTTAAGCAATTTAGACAACATTAAAAAATTGAGATACTTTTTTTGTTTATTCCAATACCGAAAGGAACCACGTAATTATACTGTCACAGATCATGCTAAACATGTATGAAAATTTTTTCGCACATGCTCTATGCACCAGAGTTGCGCCTGCTGGAAGAAAGCATGCACTGCGCTGCTCCACACTGGCCACCGGCAACCGCAGGGGTCGCACTAAGCACTTCCTATCGTGCTGGAAATACCTCGACCTTCTCTGTGGCACACAGAAACCTCTTATCGCTGAACAAAAACTGCTTCAGGAGTTATTAAATCTGGTGTTGAAGCAATGTGGGGAATATTGTCACATACACATCTTGAAGATGTCACAGGAACTAAATGTACCACTGCAAAGAGAGAGAGAGAGAGAGAGAGAGAGAGAGAGAGAGAGAGAGAGCTTTGCAGATAATGCAAGCATGCTGAAACAATTTGTGATGTAACTACACGTTTTATTCCAAGAAATGCCATCACACTTGAATTCAGACTCTAAAAAGATGTTGCCAGGTTCTGGAACACTTGCGAAACCTCTCAGTCTTCATCCAGCCATCCTCCCAGAGACACTTCGGGCACTTTTGTGGGATATAGATCCCGAAACCGATATCAGCTACAATATACGATTTTACACACCAAAAGGACGGTTTTTGGAAGTCGAAATAAATATCTCTGTAACTCTGAACAGGACGCTCACTACTTTCCGACTTCTAGTTGCTTGCTTGAAGGCACTGCCAGAGAGAGAAAAATTTCAGATTCCTACAGCTGCTGTGGTGTTCACCACTTTTCACAAACGCTGAGTGGGCTCAGTTTATATTTTCTGCTGGAGTCAGGGATGTTAAGGCTCTTATTTTTTACTTTCCTCACTTTTCGAAGCACACTAGAGTCTGAGCACAGAAGGGAAAAATCAGAACAATTACATATCTGAAAGTTCATGACATATTTAGAATCCCCCTACAGATCGAGAAAAAAGAATGCAAACAGAATTCAAAGCACTGTCCTACAGACGAGAAAAATAGCTGGAATTTTCGATGAATTTTCGATGTCCTACAACTGCTGGTCTGGAGATATTCTAAAGCCACAACGGTGGGTGGGGCAGTATTCCAGATCAGTCTGTAGGGGCTTCTATGCCTCCCACAAAGGATATCTTGTGGCTATCTGTTATGGAACTTACGTGAATGGGGTATTCTGATTGGTTCTCACTGAATTTACCCGAAAAATTGCTGCTGCCTGTATGGGACACCTGGCTGCCTCTTTCTGAAGATGGACAATTTACTAGAATTTCAGTGACAAACTTTTTTGTACAGATCGAAAAACATACACCAGTCATTTTGTACTGACAGTTAAACGCTGCAAAAATGATCTACAGACATGAAATATGGAAACTACAGTCAAAGACACTTCCTCAATTAGACTACTCTGCCACTGTCAAGGAAAGCTTGAATTTGTTGGCGTGAAACCGATCTCCAACCAGGCTGTGTCACCACCATACCATATCGATGTAGTAAACACAGTTTGCATTCTGCACCGCACAAAATCATCACTTCTGCATCCTGCATGTAGCTATCGACCACCAGACACTCATACATATACTGTGAAGACAGACAGATCCCAAAACACCATAAGCACATTCACCGCATAGTCGCAGCACTATAAGGTGCAGTCAAGATCTAAGGCCTCCGATTTTTTTTCTGTGGACTGGAAAGAGAGAGAAATATGCGCATTGTTTTAAAATGAGGCCGCGTTCATTGTCAATACGTCCCAGAGATGGCAGCACCGTACGGCAGATGGAATTTTACCGCCAGCGGAGAGAATGAGAACTGTTTTAAATACTTAAAATGGCGACGTTTTCCTTACTTGAACATCGTGCAATCATTCGTTTTCTGAATTTGCGTGGTGTGAAACCAATTGAAATTCATCGACAGTTGAAGGAGACATGTGGTGATGGAGTTATGGATGTGTCGAAAGTGCGTTCATGGGTGCGACAGTTTAATGAAGGCAGAACATCGTGTGACAACAAACCGAAACAACTTCGGGCTCGCACAAGCCGGTCTGACGACATGATCGAGGAAGTGGAGAGAATTGTTTTGGGGGATCGCCGAATGAATGTTGAACAGATCGCCTCCAGAGATGGCATTTGTGTGGGTTCTGTGCACACAATCCTGCATGACGACCTGAAAATGCGAAAATTGTCATCCAGGTGGGTGCCACGAATGTTGACGAACGACCACACGGCTGCCCGTGTGCCATGTTGCCAAGCAATGTTGACACGCAACGACAGCACGAATGGGACTTTCTTTTCGTCGGTTGTGACAATGGATGAGACGTGGATGCCATTTTTCAATCCAGGAACAAAGCACCAGTCAGCTCAATGGAAGCACACAGATTCACCGCCACCAAAAAAAATTTGGGTAACCGCCAGTGCTGAAAAAATGATGGTGTCCATGTTCTGGGACAGCGAGGGTGTAATCCTTACCCATTGCGTTCCAAAGGGCACTACGGTAACAGGTGCATCCTACGAAAATGTTTTGAAGAACAAATTCCTTCCTGCACTGCAACAAAAACGTCCGGGAAGGGCTGCGCGTGTGCTGTTTCACCAAGACAACGCACCCGCACATTGAGCTAACGTTACGCAACAGTTTCTTCGTGATAACAACTTTGAAGTGATTCCTCATGCTCCCTACTCACCTGACCTGGCTCCTAGTGACTTTCGGCTTTTTCCGGCAATGAAAGACGCTCTCCGTGGCCGCACATTCACCAGCCGTGCTGCTATTGCCTCAGCGATTTTCCAGTGGTCAAAACAGACTCCTAAAGAAGCCTTCGACGCTGCCATGGAATCATGCCGTCAGCGTTGTGAAAAATGTGTACGTCTGCAGGGCGATTACGTCGAGAAGTAACGCCAGTTTCATCGATTTCGGGTGAGTAGTTAATTAGAAAAAAAATCGGAGGCCTTAGAACCTGAATGCACCTCGTAGATATTTCCCGCGAGGTCGGTCGGACATACACCGCAACCGACAGCCGACAGTTACGAGGCAACTGCCCTGCACACGCTGGCCTGATGGGCGAGCTGAGCGCCTTCCGCGCACAGCGTAACTCTCTGAACTGGTGTAACAGGGCTGGGATGGTACACCCGGCAGAAAGGTGTCCGATGATGATACTGTTTCCGATCTAGGCTACTTGCTGCAGTGGTTTCTGCAACGAGTTGCGGTCATCTCCAGACTCTGGAATTACAAGAACATACACTATGTGATCAAAAGTATCTGGCATCACCAAAAACATACGTTCTCATATTAGGTGCATTTCGCTGCCGCCTACTACCAGGTACTCCATGTCAGCGACCTCAATAGTCATTAGCCACCGTGAGAGAGCAGAATGGGGTGCTCTGCGGAACTCATGGACTTTGAATGCGGTCTGGTGATAGGGTGTCACTTGTGTCATACGTCTGTACGCGAGATTTCCACACTCCTAAACATCCCTAAGTCCACTGTTTCCGGTGTGATAATGAAGTAGAAACGTGAAGGGACACATACAGCACAAAAGCATATGGGCTGACGTCGTCTGTTGACTGACAAAGACCGCCGACAGTTGAAGAGGGTCGTAATGAATAATAGGCAGACATCTATCCAGATCATCACACAGGAATTCCAAACTGCATCAGGATCCACTGCAAGTACTATGACAGTTAGGCGGGAGGTGAGAAAACTTGGATTACATGATCGAGCGGTTGCTCATAAGTCACACATCATACTGGTAAATGCCAAACGAAGCCTCACTTGGTCGCTTGGTGTAAGGAGCGTAAACATTGGACGATTGAACAGTGGAAAAACGGTTGTGGAGTGACGAATCACGATATACAATGTGACGATCCGCTGGCAGGGTGTGGGTATGGCGAATGCCCGGTGAACGTCATCTGCCAGCGTGTGTAATGCCAACAGTAAAATTCGGAGGCGTGGTATCATGGCGTGGTCGTGTTTTTCATGCTTGTTTTCATGTTTGTTTTGCGTGGCATTATCACAGGGCCGGCCGGTGTGGCCGAGCGGTTCTAGGCGCTTCAGTCTTGAACCGTGCGACTGCTACGGTGGCAGGCTCGAATCCTGCCTCGGGCATGGATGTGTGTTAGGTTTAAGTAGTTCTAAGTTCTAGGGGACTGATGACCTCAGATGTTAAGTCCCATAGTAGTCAGAGTCATTTGCACTATCACAGTACTGGCCTACAATGATGTTTTAAGCACCTTCTTGCTTCCCACTGTTGAAGAGCAATTCAAGGATGGCGATTCGATCTTTCAACACGACCGAGCACCTGTTCATAATGTGCAGCCTGTAGCTGAGTGGTCACGCGACAGTAACATTCCTTAATGGACTGACCTGTACAGAGTCCTGACCTGAATCCTATATAACACCTTTGGGATGTTTTGGAACGGCGGCTTCGTGCCAGGCCTCGCCGACCGACATCGATACGCCTCCTCAGTGCAGCTCCCCGTGAACTGTGGGCTGCCATTCCCCAAGAAACATTCCAGCACCTTATTTAACATATGCCTGCGAGAGTGGAAGCAGTCATCAAGGCTAAGGATGGGCCAGCACCATACTGAATTCTAGCATTACCGATGGAGGGTGCCACGAACTTGTAGGTAGTTTTCAGCCACGTGTACAGATACTTCTGATCACATAGTGTATGTATTTTCGTATGTTTTGCCAGAATATCGTACCATTTACGTGATGGTTTTCGTTATCAAGCTCATAACTGTATGCTACCTGTCGCCTGCACGGTATAAATCCGAAGATAAAGTGTGGAAATTGAATGTCTACAGACCTGAAGCTTTAGCGAAGTCATTATGTGGAACCACGGAGTAGCTAGAAACTTATCTCGTCTGCAAAGATCTTTATGCGAAAACTGGAAAATAGAAGAAACTGGTAGTTCCACTCGTATTTTTTAACGAATACCAATGTCAGTGATATAACAGATTCAAGATCATCATTGTACTTCACAATGTCATCTAAGGTGTAACACAAATGATCGTGTGTGTTTTTCATGTGTAGAGAACAAGCAAACATCTCTTCCACCAGTTTTTCATCATCCAGATGCATAAATTACAATCGCTGTTCTCTCAAACAAATGAAGACAGGAACCGTGTAGAATGGCAGTACAAGCAGTCAACCGGTCGATTTACATGGGAGGGAATAATTGTCCGGTGGAAACAGTCGCCCATATTGAATTTTCTCAAATTTCCACGGAGAATATTCGCAACACACACGCTGTCACAAAGACTGACCAACACGTACTGAGTATTAGTACGCTGTTTATCCACGAAGAGAGCGACAGGTTAGGTTAACTGCATTCTTGTACCGCAGACTGTCCAGTTCGTATGTCCCAGCGTCGGCTCCCACAGTAAGCCAGAAACGTCAGTTCGTTCCAGCAACCACCTACCATTGTCACACAGCTGCACACCAGGCAGAATCGTCCCAGGAAACAAGTCACATATTTATCTGTGTATTTACAATTCAATATTATGGCAGTAGCGTCAATATGGCGACATTCGACAACGAGCAAAGTATCAGAAATACCACCACCTGATGACTATGGCTCTGCAAACATCAATATTTATATCATCCTTACGACTGGACGTAATTTTCCACATAAAATCTTTCATGCCCCTTACTGCTGTCGATGTGCTGAAATCGCAATTTTCCATGTGAAATCCATACCTTGCTTATGATCCAACAAAGTCATTTTCTTTGCACACATCAAAACAATGGCCACAGTAACTAGACACCCCAACACATACTTTATAAGCCTGCTGATCACAGCGAATCTATCACACATCCCCTGCTAAGTACAGTACTTCACCAATAATTGAATGCTGGTGGGACTGAAACAATATTGAGGAAAAGTCCGCAATAGATCGACATGTGTCATTTGATTTTCTTGTGAGTGGTAGCAGTGTGCCTTCAAAAGAGAGACATAAACGTTTTATAAGCGACCAGCTATTAAAAACATGATCACAATGACTGTGTTACTGTCACCCTGCGTGAGAAGGTGTCTTGGTTCTACAGATGCACACGAGTATCGCTAACAATAGAGGAATGTTGGATAAGGGTGGAAACTGTCAGGATGTGCCGTATTAAAACTCGTCCAAGTTTACAAAGTGATTTTTATTTCCAGCTACAGTGCCCCCATTCCTCTCAGTGTGCATCACCAGGTCCCACTATGCTGAGGACACCACTTCACTGTCTGCAAAACGGCTTGGCGCGGAACGGCTGCCTCAGCGACACATGCAACGCCCTGCTGTGTGTCGGCCTTGTACGGCTACGGAGTTGTGATGATGTCAAGCTGCGCCAGCAGTCGACTCAGCAGTCTTTGCCCCTGCTGCCTCAGCGCCGCCCGCAGGGGAGCTGCAAGGCGATCTCCGGCGTGCTTCCTCGCCAGTGTGGCTAAGATCGTGGCGACAACAAGTGCCTGTGATCTGGCATCCAAATCTGCGGCCCTCGCATCGGGATGCCTCCGGCTTGTGTTGGGAGCCAACAAGGCTGCCCGCAGTAGTGAGCCGTGGCATGGCCCGCCACTGGCTGGCTATGGACCCTGTGTTGGCCTCAGAGGGTCGAACCAGTGACCTGCCGTGGACTGGAATGCTGGCGCCCCATCTGCTGCTGCATGTAGCTGGTGGTGTGACATGCCCTGCCGTCCTGGAGAGCTGTCACACTTGAAGGCCTTGTTCGTGAACCGGCGCCTATTTATACACGACTGTGTGCCTCTGTTTTGATAATGCGCTGCTTTGAGTCATCTACTCATAACACCTGGGTTGGGCCAGTGGGCCCCTTCTGCCTGTAACTTGCGCCATGGAAACCGCTGCGTTCACTCTTTTCAGTGGTTCTGCAGCCCTGTGGCCTCCATTCTACTTTGCAACCACTGGTAGATGTCAACAGGCCCTGTAACTTGTGCGTTCAGAAATATTGCGCCGAAACTAACCTTCTCCCAACTTAAACGGTAGTGCTGCTATACAAGCTTTATAAATTGAGGAATCGTATTGCTTCTGAATGAAGTGGTCATTCACACAAATACCGTGACACTGAATATAATTGGTGATTGCTGGCGTGTGTTAACAAAATGAAAGCGCAAGTGCATACCACCAGTTGTGCAAGCCTGTAATAAAATCACCCTTCTCACCTAATTTAGAAAGTGATTCGACTAAGGAACGTGGTATTAAGCCGATATTTACAAATCAATAATGCTGCCACTAGATATTTCTCACTCTAACAAACTGTATTTGTAACACTTTCTATCTCAATTCCACGTCAGAGGTCTGTGATATATCCACTGGGTTATAGGCGAGGAAGGATGACGGTTTGATCTCACGAACAGATGTTTCAACACTAACGTGCAGGATAAACAATCAACCCAACACGGTATCCAAGCTGGAGTACCCCAAGGAAGCATCCCAGGGCCCATATTGTTTAACCTGTACATTAATGACTTCCCAGCGACACAAAACACGACGTTAGCCGTCTACGCGGATGACACCGCCATCCTTGCGCAAGATTGGAAACCGTCGAACATCAATTCACGAATACAGTCAGCACTCAGAACAGCTGAGCCTTGGTTGGAGCGATGGCGTATTAAAGTAAACGTCGACAAGTGCGAAGCAGTTCTGTTCACACGCAGACCGAAACTACTGCGCAAACAACACTGTAGACCAATAACACTACATACACGCCCAATACGTTACCGAGAGAAAGTGAGGTACCTTGGTGTCTGGCTGGACCGGAAACTTACATGGGGGGACCACATCGAATACGTTGCCAACCGAGCGCACGCGAGGTTCAAACAGCTCTACCCAATGCTCAACAGGGAAAGCACACTGAATAGGAGGGTGTCGAGGCCCATATACATGACACTGATTAGACCTCTGATGACGTACGCAGCTCCAGTCTGGGGATATGCAGCTCCTACACGACTGCGCCGCCTGCAGATCATACAGAACAAGGTGCTACGAATCATTAGCAACGCTCCACGCTACACAAGCACCGTGGATCTTCATCATGAATACCGCCTTGATACCCTCAAGGAAGTATTCAAAAAACACGCCACACGACTATACAGGAACTCGAGACACTCGAACAATCCTTTCATCCTCACTCTGGGAAACTACGATCACAACCACAGGTGGAAGCACAAGCGGCCGAAGACACTGCTATCTAGGGCATAGCCACCTATGGTAAACTAACATACGCAAACAGCGACAAACGTCGGTAAGCCCCTGCATATCAGCAACACTGACTGGCAACTACCAGCTGCTATCACTGTGTCGGTGCTTACCATCCCCAGAAGGTGTTGCTCCCACCAAGACTCTCTCTCCATGTCAAACAAGTGATGTCAGTCAATCATTATGTGACCAACAGAATACCAGTGGACGGATGGGATGGAAAAGACACCATTGATATGGGACAATGTACTGTAATAAGCATCACACTCGATAGTGCTAACAATTTTAGCAATTTTAGCAGTTTTTCTGTAATTTCAAGACTAATCAATGACACGGCAGAATGCTCACTAATTTCTGTATCGTTGCTACACCACCCCTCCACTACTTTGCGAGTACCAGTGTAAGACGTCACCTTCATTGCTTACATATTCGGCCCTCACAATCATATTCTGCACATCAAGACGCTTCATTCGAACCCAAACTCGATAGGATAAAGTCAATGTTGTATGAATTCATGTAAACAATATGCAAATAACAAGTAAATCGCAAATGCGCACCGTGATTGAAATACTCGAGGCTGGCATACTCACACACATTCAAGACACGAGGGTCACAAAAGCTTTTAGTTCGGGAGAGACAATCTGCATGCCAGGAGGCCGGTCCCTTCAGAGGACGAGTCAACCTATCTACGTTGGACAGCGACCGCCCGTAGAGCAGACAGCATTTGCCCGAGTGAAAGGAAGAATCACCCCATGTTTGGCTTAAAAGCAAATTCCGTTACATTGTGTGGGAGCACCCAGCCTACGCATTCTTTACAAACATAGCATGCAGATTCAGAGGTTTTCACAGGGAGACAGCAAACGGCAAACGCCAATGCTACAGATTTCCAGAATGGTCGCCTTAAACGAAACGTCATTCTCCCATTTTAGAAGAGCAATGCTGATTGGCAGACGATATTCCTGATGCCTTGAGCTGAAGAAGTAATGGAAGAGACCAAAAGATATACCCCATTCACGTCTGGCATGGAGAGGGGATGATCCGTTGTCGATCTTGGAGCGAGAACACGTAACGAGAGCGTGTGCGCTCGTACGTGTTCTCAAAGAGCGAGGAACAAGTCTCTCTTCAGTACTTCACTGGGAGAGCACTGCTGTCGAGAGCGAATCAGAGTGCGACTCTATATTGACTCCTTGCGATTAAATGTTGTTCACTGTGTTGGCCGCCACACTTATTGCGCAGTGTTAACGGACAGAGTTATAGTTAAACACCTGGGACTGAATTTTTGAGTGGCATCGCGGTGGTGGACTGGTTATCTGACCAGTGTACCACGCCAGTAGTTAGACTAGGGGCGAATGGGAGTCCTTGACTTCATCAAGGCGTAGGGAGAGTTTGATTGGCGAAGGTCAATCCAGATAGAACGAGAGTTATCTTATTTGTCAGCAGCGAGCGGCACAGACAGCAGTCATCGCAGCTTACGGTATTGTGTGCTACAGCTCTTGCGAGCCCCATATTTCCTCCACAACAGTACACTTCGTTGCATTTCACATGCGACAGCCTCGACCGTACCTAGCAACATTCTAACGGATAATTATTCAAGTTGTGTAGGTGCGGCTCTCAGCCATTCCGCCAAGTCAATAACAATCTTAAACTTTGTATAGAAATTTCATTAGCGAATCCTATCCTTAAGAGGTAAGTTCACGTTCCCAAAAGAACCCAGTAATAACTTGTTCAGTTCATAACTAAAAGTGCCTTTGTGATATCTCAGAATTTTTGCAAAAAAGATAATAATTTTCGTTAGTTTCATGTTTTTCTTACACTAACTTGCACTATTCCAGTACCCAAGTACCCCACTAGTTACGTAAGAAATTTTGTGAATTTTTGTGTCATTTCCTTACAGCGGACGAGTCCAGAAGATATTTATTGCTGAAAGTTTTTCAGGCATTTCTCTTTAGAACGTTAGGAGCGTCTGTCTGACTTCTGTAGTAGTGTGGGGGTGGAAATTGCATCTTGCAGGAGCCACAGTGTAAAGGGTACATCTCAGATTAATCCGTTGCACAGAATGACAGAATAGCACCCATACGTCGCTCACACCAGATACTAGAGTGAAAATGCAGATAGATGACAGTGGAGTAGGCTCATTCATTCTTAATTCTCGAACATATACACCAAAGTATACCAGTCAGTGTCCTATAGCGATGCAGTTAGGTTATCTACATATTTCTAGCACCTCAATCATAGTGCATAATTTACCTTTACAACTACCCATCTTTCCCTGTGTGGATGGGAGTCACAGAACATTCTCACATTATTAGGCTAAAGTCAGAGATTGAAAGTTGTCCTTGCACTGTCACTGACCAAACCTCCCTGCACTACTCTCACCAACTTAATTTGCAGCTGACCAGGCATATGAGGCTACTATACATGCTACATTCCACGTCTCGTGAAGGAACAGGGCGAGCCGAGTCCATAGCTAACATTCAGTGAAGACTGTTCCGCAGCAGTCTTATTCACAGCACCCATCCAAGCACACAAGATATCTCCAGATGGGCGCGTGTCGAGGAGGTTAGCACTCCTGATTGATGTATGAGATCGCTGTGATGATATAACAGACAGTTAAGAAGAAAGGTGTGGTTTGTGTATCATGGAACTCCAGACGGATGGAGTTTGAAGCATTTTACGTAAATCAAACTGCACTATCAATTCTAAAGTATTGTTCTAGTGTCTGGGGTCAGTGCTAAGAAGGTATTGGCAAGGTAGATCATAGAACATAAACATGTGCACTCCTAAGGCTACATGGTTCTGCACTTAAACAGAGTATAATGTTAAAGCCAGATCATTTCCAAAATATTAGTCATACGGAGTGAAATATACTTGATAATCTAATTTATATATGTTCAACATCTGACATACATCAACCCATCAAGTTTCTTTCTCACTCACTAAGGTGACAAACTTTAAGATAGTAAAACTACTTACTTCTACACAAAAAAGTTGAGTCTTTGTGATGCTTGCACAGTACAGCTTTGTGTAGATGCATAGCGCCCACTCTTCACATCTGATCAGGGTTCAGAAATTATACTACGCTCACATCAGTCCTATGAAATGATCATTAACGACAGAGAATGCCTCTTACAACGAAACAGGCATACGCATAGCAGTGGCGTTTGACACGTGAAATTACACGTCATGCTGCCACTAACAATGTAAACAGGACATCTGGAGAGCAGATGTATACGCATGGATTGGAGTACATCACAGATACCTGCCACTAACTTAGAAGCACCGTAGTTATGAAACCGAAGACTCTATTTGTGTCCGAGATGTGGCAAGGAACGGAGTACATTGCATTAATCTTGGTTCATCTAGAGGAATGTGCCGAATAAGATTTTCGCCGATGGACGTGTTTCATCACACATGAGTTGAAAGTCCTCTGATGGCTGTGGTATGGAGAGGTTTGCTGTTAACGATCGCAGGTAGATAGAGCTCTAAGGGATACAAACAACACACAATTTTATATGAGTCGAACGCAGATTATACCACACAACTGATACACCCCAAGAGGACAACGGAGAAAATGGTTAAATGAACGATAAATCACCCGCAAGCAACATCTTCCTCTCTCTAGAATGCATCAGTCTATCATTAAATAGTACCTCTCAACAACCTCTTCTCAACCGATCACTCCATCCACTTTCTGTCATCCTTTAACGCATATGCAAATAAATTTAGGGGTAGATGGTTCTCATTTCCAGGAAATCATCAAAGACTGTTAGCTGACACCTCATGGTTGAGACTGGTGCAGAGTACAGAGAAGCGCATAATAAATACTGTTTGTTAAGATTTAAAACACCTAAACATTCCTGCACAGGATCAAACATACAATCCATTCTGTATATTACAGTCCCACAGCTGGTTATACAACGCTGTTCAGCTAAGGACACACTATAAAAATTTATAAAGTGCTTGCTGATAATTTTGGAGTCAACTATATAAATTTATTACTCTACATCTTGTGGTCATTCACGTTAAACATTCTATTCCAGCCGTATAATCGCTGTCAACGAAAAATGACAGTTTTCCTGGTTCTTGGTGCTTTCATGTCAACGTTTCCACGTATTCCTCTTGCTACCACATACAAGAATTGTCCCACACAAAGTAGAAGACAGGCAAGTACTCCTTCAATTTCCCTGCATTTCGGCGTATTATCCCTCAATTTATGCATATTTTCCGCCAATTTACGTAATTTTAGACACTAGAACAACACTTTAGAATTGATAGAGAAGTTGATATACGTGAAATGCTTCAAATTCCGTCCGTCTTGGGTTCCATCTTGCATAAACCACACGTTTCTTCTTAACCGTCTGTTATATCACCACAACTCTCTCATATCTACTATACACCGATAAGGGGTGCCAATCTCCTCAACATGCGTGCATCTGGAGAGATCTTGTGCACTTGGATGGGTGTTGTGAGTAAGGCTGGTGCAGAACAGTCTTCTGGGGATGGCCAGCACGGAGATGGTGATAACGTACATGACTGAAATATGAGTAATCAATGAAAACGGAACACTGAGACATCTGCTACCCAATCACTGTCAAAGATGAGATTGTATATAGAGGTCATCACCTTCGGACAACAATTTGGAAACGCTCCACACTAGCGAAAAAGTCTTCCAGTTTCCATATGTTGTGATGTCTTCCTCTTCTTTGTTAATAAGAAGTACTGCCTGTGTCTTCTATTTCAGTCATCCTGTGTGTTGTGGGAGCAGCAGCATAATGTACACCATATGATGTCCAGTTTTATGTGAGAGCCAATGGATCGAAAGGCAGACTGTGCAATATGGTTCTCCAACACTACAGGCGATGAAACTTTACACTGGTCTGTGCAAGCGACTTTGATCACTGGTCACCTGCTCCAGTGGATCAATACATGTATATTTAATGGGCTCAGCACATTGGAAGAGAGAGATACGGTAAAATCTTATCAAGTTCTCAAACTGATCACATTAGTGGAGTTTTTTATAGTTTGTAGTTTTTCTCTGTTGGATGGTACAAAATAACCATTCTATAGATAATGTTTAGGTGACAGACATGAATGCACTTTCGCTTTCGGTCTGTTAGTACACACCCCAGCGATCACTGTCTGTATTCAATGTCGCGGCATTTGTGTGGAAGACCACTTCATTCGGAAGCAATACCATATCTCGATTTATAAAGCTTGTATAGTTTTTAACATGGATATCATTAGCGATACTCGTGTGTGCCTGTAAAACCAAAGCACCTTTTCATTATGTCCAGTCATAAGAATGATATAGGTATTGATATTTCCAGAGCCATGGTCGTGAGAAGGAGGTATCTGCGATACTTCGCTCATTGTCAAATGTCGCCATATTGGCGCTACTAACGTAACATTTAATTGTAATTACGCAGATAAATATGTGGCTCCTTTCGTAGAACGATCCTGCCTGGCGTGCGGATATGTGACAGAGGCAGCCGGTGACCGGAAGTAATTGACATCTCCAGCTTACGGTGTTGGGAGTATTCTCCGTGGAAATTTAAGAAGATTCAATATGAGTGAGTGTTTACGCTGGACAATTATTTCCTTCATGTAAACTGATCAGTTGACGCCTTGTACTCACATTCTACATGTTTCCCATCTTTATTTGTTTGAGAGAACATCGATTGTGACGTGTGTTGTTTGCAAGATGGTGAAATTTCGATGGAAGAGACCTGTATTATTTCCCTAGAGAAGAGAAATACTTCTCATTATCAATATTATAATATTAGTTGAGTTTTTAAAGTACAAGGATGATGTGGAATCTGTTATATCATTGACATTGGTATTCGTTAAAAAATTCGAGTTGAACTACCAGTTTCATCTATTTTCGAGTTTTCACGTACAAATCTTCGCAGATGAAATAAGTTCCTGTGTATTCGTAGTTACTTAATGGTTTTTAGCATGTCACCCCTTAATGACCTCACAAAAGTTTTGGCTCTCTAGAGATATAGTTTTCACTCTTCGGAATAATACTGCGCAAGCAATCTGTAGCATATTGCTGTGTGGTTGATATAGAAAACAGTCGTGTAAAATGGTATGATATTCGGGAAACCATGTGAAAATACATGAAATTCTGGAAATTTTTATATGCTACTCCACGATTTCAGCATAAAAAGGTCACAAATACGGTCGTTTTGGGGTGTATAATCAGATATTGCAGCTGATATCGCTTTCGAGATCGGTAAATTAATTCGCGCTTCTCACTGAGCGAGCTCAGAAAGTAAATATTCTTGTGATCCCAGAGTCTGGAGATGGTCGCAGAAACCACAGCAGCAAGCAGGCCAGGCTGGAAACAGTACTGTTAGCGGCGTTTGTGCCGAGGGAACCAGCCCAGCATTTGTATACCAGTTCGGAGGGTGACTGCTGTCCCCACAGGGCGCCCTGATCGCGCGTGAGGTCAGTGCGTGTGGGTGCAGTTTCCTTGTGACCGTCGGCCGCGGTGGATGACCTACCTGACTTACTGGTGAAGTACTTTAATCGGTGGGGGATATCTTGTACTACGTTGCATGTGCTTCCGTTTTTGGGATCTGTGGTTCTCCGTGGTATATGTAGGAGTGTCTGGTGACCGATAGCTATATGTAGGATGTGGAAGTGATGCTTTTGTACGGTGCGGAATATAAATTGTGTTTGCTACAGCGACGTATAGATATATTATAGTGGTACAATCGTTTGCGGAGAAGTAGCCTGGTTGGAGATCGGTTTCGCGCCGAAATAATTGAAGCTTTCCTCGACAGTAGCAGAGCAGTGTAATTGACTAAATGTCTTTGGCGATAGTTTCCGTACTTCGTGATTTTTAGAATCCCTTTGCAAGGTTTAACTGTTTGTGCTGTATGGCTGCTGTGTGTTTTTACATCAGTAAAAAGAAAAAAAAATTCCGCTGAAATTCTCGTTATTTGTCTGCCTGTAGAAAGTGGTCACAGACTAGCAGCAGGATTTTGGTGGTACAATTCAGTAAGAACCAATCAGGATGCTCCATTCACTGGAAGTTCCATGATGTTAGACTGTCACAAGGTATCCTTTGTGGGGGGCATAGGAGTCTCTACAGACTGGTCCGAAGAAGACAGGGGCAGAGCAATGCATTTACGGAAAATTCCGTGACGTCTTCTTTGATCGAGTGTTTAGAGACGAGTTGGAGCAGATCAGTCTGCTCTGGTTCGGACAGGTGGGATGCAGTCCACCACCCGCCATTGTGGGTTTAGAGCATCTCCAGACCCGCAGTTGCAGGACATCGAAAATTCACCGAAAATTCCAGCTATTTTTATCGTCTGTAGTATAGTGGTTGGAATTCTAGGAGAATCTTTTAGACACCCAATCTGGTGTGTGTCTTAGCTTTTTTGGCGATCTGTTGTGCATTTTGTAATATGCCATGAACCTTTAGATATGCAATTGTTCTGATTTTCCTATCTGTGCCTGGACACCAGTGTGGGTTTCCCATTACAGAGCTGTGCGAAAACAGAGGAAAATAAAAAATGACTGTCTTACATCCCTTACTCCAGCAGCAAAAATAAACTAAGCCCACTCAGCATTTCAGGAAAGTGATGAGCACCACAGTAGCTGCAGGTCTTTGAAATTTTTTTCTGTCTGACAGTGCCTCCATAAAAGCAGCTGAAACTCGTAAAGTAGGGGGGGGGGATGGTGAAAAGTGGGGGAGCGGGGGCAGTGGAGTACACAGAAAATAAATAAAGTGTACTAACCTAACGTTCCTCTCCAGCAGTTGAGCACAGACTGACCATTTCCCACCTTTTTTAAGTTCAAATGGTTCTGAGCGCTATGGGACTTAACATTTGAGGTCATCAGTGCCCTAGAACTTAGAACTACTTAATCCTAACTAACCTAAGGACATCACACACATCCATGCCCGAGGCAGGATTCGGACTTGCTGCCGTAGCAGTCGCGCGGTTCCAAACTGAAGCGCCTAGAACCGCTCGGCCACAACGGCTGGCCCTTTTTTTAGGCGCAGGGTGATGGTGGAGAGGGATGGATGACATCCAGAGTACTGGGGGAGGAATGAGGGGAGTTAGGTTAGTTGAGGTAGCCCAACTGACCTATCACCCACCAAAAAATTTGAATTTCCCACCATTTTTAGGGGAGTGAGGTGGTGGAGGGGGCTGAGTGAGCGATGTCATAGAAGTGGGGGAATGGTGGAGAGAGGTAGGTTAGTGGGATTAGCCCAACTGACCTATTTCCTGCCAAAAAAATTTGAATTTCTCTTCATCTATGTCCTGGGGGACCTGTAGTGTGGGAGGAGGGGGAGGAAGTTTGGCAATAACTCTCTTTGTTCCTCTATAACTGTGATGTTTGATGATTTGTAGAAATGTGTGGTTATTAGATGTGACATTACTGACGTTTCATTTTTTACATATTGTATTTGACTACCTTTTGTGAATATATCGTTACATAAAATGGACATTTGACTTTTAGAACGTGTTTCATTAGGGAAGAAGACCATATTGCTGTTAATAGGAGGCAATTCAGAGGATAATTTAGTGGATACCTGATTTGAAAAAAAATGTTCAAATGTGTGTGAATTCCTAAGGGACCAAACTGCTGGGGTCACTACTTAAACTAACTTACGCTAAGAACAACACACATACCCATACCAGAGAGAGGACTCGAACCTCCGGCGGGAGGGGCCGCGCATCCCGTGGCATAGCGCCTCAAACCGCGCGGCCACTCCACGCGGCGATACCTGATTTGACAAGTCGTTAAAATTAGTAGACATTTCAGATGATACTTTAGTTGACATATCATTCTTCTGTAACACTTGCTACAACCTAGCATTTATATCTGGTATTCATAGTATTATTGAAATCGCCTTCAGATCGTGAGTCACCGTCATGAACTGAAGCGTTCACATTGTCTTCAACTATGTCATCATACTCATTCTTGTCAGCAATAGAGTCAGTATCATGTTGATTTGCTGGATACATTTTGCTCCGTTTTCCGATCTGTACATTAACAATACAATATGACTGGATATATACATTTTTGGTACAACGTAATTCAAAATAAACTCGGCATCTAAGCAATTAATTATACTAAGCGAGAATGGCTACGTGGGAGCAGTGGCATAGTGATGCGCCAGTATGCGCTCCTGTGACACTGATTCAGCCATCTTGAACGCCTAATTAGCTACTATAGTTGGACTACATTTAATATACATACAATGTTCATACAGTTTTCTTACAATGTCCTATCTGAAAAGAGCCAGTGTGATATTTCCCGTAAAGTAAGTTCTAGGGTCAAGATAGAATGTAAACTGTTCTGAGACGGGACATATCACAAGCACTATATTGGAATAAAAATGGTCACGTTCATTTTACAGTTAGTGCTAGATTGAAGCACAACTTCCAATTAGCTGTCATATGCACCCTATTGGCTTAGATTTTCCGTTCACAGAAAACCAGTCGCTGAAATTGCTGTAGCAGAGTAGTTGGGTGAGTGTTGACCATGTTAAAAAAATGGCTCTGAGCACTATGGGACTTAACTACTGTGGTCATCAGTCCCCTAGAACTTAGAACTACTTAAAGCTAACTAACCTAAGGACATCACACACATCCATGCCCGAGGCAGGATTCGAACCTACGATCGTAGCAGTCGCGCGGTTCCGGACTGCGCGCCTAGAACCGCTAGACCACCGCGGCCGGCTGACCATGTTAAAAGTGGCACAGTGCAATGGCGTTTGATGCCGAGTAAGCAAACGGGGCAGACATGGACGGAGGATCACTCTAGCAAAGATATGGGCTGCAAATGGGGAAATACTTGGAGATAAGCGACTTTGACAAAGGGCAGACTTTTATTACACAGAACCTGTGCACGAATATCTCGAAAATGGCGAAGCTGGTCGAATATTCATGTGCTACTGTCTTGAGCATCTGGAAAGAGGACAGTGAAAGTACCACTAGGCACTAAATGGTTGGACGTCCTCGACTCTTCACAGAACGTGGGTTTCGGAGGTTTGTCTGCTCTATACTGTAGGACAGATGGTGACCTGTGGCATCTCTGCTGAAAGAGCACAATGCTGGTGTACGCGCAAGTGTTTTGGAGCACACTGTTCATCATACACTGTTGAACATGGGGCTCCACAGCAGACCACCCTCGCGTGTTCACATGTTGACCCAACGGCATATCCAATTACGATTGCAGTGGAAACGGGATCAGGATTCGACCGTCGATCACTGTAGACGTGTCGGCTCTTAGGGTGAACCACATTTTTGCTACACTAGGTCGCTGGTCGTCTCCACAAACGCCGTCATCGAGGTGAACGACGGCTCGTAATATGCAACGCGCCACGGTCGTAGGCTAGTGGCAGCTGTATTTTGTTATGGCAGACATTCTCCTGCGCTTGCGCGGGACTAGTGGTAGTAATCGAAGACGCGGTGACAGCTGCGAACTATCTGCATCCCTTCATGCTGATGTCTCCCCTGACGGCGATGTCGTCTTTCAGCAGTATAACTGTACGTGTCGCAGAACCAGAACCACGCTACAGTGGTTTGAGGGGCATTATATTGAACTCAAGTTGATGCCTGGGAAACCAAATTCGTCTGATATAATCCTATGGAACCCATCTGGATCGCTATCGGTCGCCATCACCCCGTACACAAATCAGTGGCCCGTTATTTACGCGAATTACATGACCTGTGTGCCAGCCGCTGCAGCCGCGAGGTTCTAGGCGCTTCAGTCCGGAACTGTGCTGCTGCTACGGTCGCAGGTTCTAATCGTGCCTCGGGCATGGATGTGTGATGTCCTTAGGTTAGTTAGGTTTAAATAGTTCTAAGTCTAGCGGACCGATGACCTCAGATGTTAAGTCCCATAATGCTTAGAGCCATTTTTGAATATGACATGTGCATAGACATCCAATACAACTTACCTTCACAAACCCACCAAAAAAACGTCGGATCCCTGATATGCAGATTCAGTAAAGTATTCCGTTCCAAAGACGAACAAACGAGTTATTATGCAGATATTCTTCATGTTTTGGCTCACCAGTGCATGTTGCAATGCGTGATAAAATTAATCAGTATTGAGAACAATATTAGACTGTAGGTTCAGAAAGAGAAGACGCAAATATCCGTCTCACAGCACGTACATGGTATGTAGTCATTGCATCACCAAACTTTAGCTTCCCAGTGGAATTTAACAGCTAAAACAAAATTTACTAATACAGATAATAAGTGGGAATTAATATCTGCATTGAAATAAACAATAAGTTAGTTGAGTCTGAATTAACCTTATTATTCAGAATTAAACTAAAACTACAGACCTGGAGTACTTACGTATGTCATTACAAAAGAAAGAACAGAAATCAAGCCGCGCGGGATTAGCCGAGCGGTCACAGGCGCTGCAGTCATGGACTTTGCGGCTGGCCCCGGCGGAGGTTCGAGTCCTCCCTCGGGCATGGGTGTGTGTGTTTGTCCTTAGGATAATTTAGGTTAAGTAGTGTGTGAGCTTATGGACTGATGACCTTAGCAGTTAAGTCCCATAAGATTTCACTCCCATTTGAACATTTTTGAACAGAAATCAAGCGAAGTGCAAGAAGGACTCTAAGTCAGCCCGCCTTCCTTTTTACAAAAGAAAATCTAACATACGCCATCGACTTCAGCATATTGAGTCCAATGACACACACACTATTTTATTACATTGTTTAACGAACTCACATACTTTAATGTATTACAAAGTTTATTTGTTGTTCACACAGTGTTTTTTATGACTTTATGTGTACAATAATTTTCAATTTTTGTTGTATTTGCACACACACACACACACACACACACACACACACACACACACACACACACACAAAAATGAAGTGCTGAAAAATTCAAGGTACACTATGTTATCAAAAGTATCCGGACACCCGGCTGAAAATGACTTATTTCGTGGCGCCCTCCATCGGTAATGTTGGAATTCAATATGGTGTCGGCCCAGCCTTAGCCTCGATGACAGCTTCCACTCTCGCAGGCATACGTTCTATCAGGTGCTGAAGGGCACTTGGGGAATGGCAGCCCATTATTCACGGAGTGCTGTACTGAGAAGAGGTATCGATGTCGGTCAGTGAGGCCTGGCACGAAATCGGCGTTCCAAAACATTACATCCCCGAATTGCTCTTCAACAGTGGGAAGCTAGAAGGTGCTTAAAACATTCATGTAGACCTATGTTGTGATAGTGCTACGCCATGAAAAACACGATCACACAATAACACCACAGTCTCCGAATTTTACTGTTGGCACTACACACGCTGGCAGTTGACGTTTACCGGGCATTCGCCATACCCACGCCCTGCCATCGGAACGCCACATAGTGTACCGTGATTCGTCACTCCACACAACGTTTTTCCACTGTTCAATAGTCCAATGTTTATGCTCCTTGCACCAAGCGAGGCATCTTTTGGCATTTACTGGTGTGATGTGTGGTTTACAGGCAGTTGCTCTGTCATGAAATCCAAGTTTTCTCACCTCCCGCCTAACTATCATAGTACGTGCAGTGGATCCTGATGCAGTTTAGAATTCCTGTGTGGTGGTCTGGATAGATGTCAGCCTTTTACACATTATGACCCTCTTCAACTGTCGGCAGTCTCTGTCAGTCAACAGACGTTCTTGTGCTGTACGTGTCCCTTCACTTTTCCAATTCACTATCACATCGGAAACAGTGGACCTAGGGATGTCTAGGAGTGTGGAAATCTCGCGTACAGACGTATGACACAAGTGACACCCAATCACCTGACCACGTTCGAAGTCCGTGAGTTTCGCGGAGCGCCCTATTCTGCTCTCTCACGACGTGTAATGACTGAGGTCGTTGATATGGAGTACCTGGTAGTAGGTGTCAGCACAATGCACTTAATATGAAACACATATGTTTTTGGTGGTGTCTGGATACTTTTGGTCACATAGTGTACATCAGTTAAGAACATATCAGCATTTCACTTTTTCAATGGATTGTCTCATGCTTACATTAACCTTATATAAGTATATACATATATCAGGTTGGTTATTGCCTTAATATTAATACTCCTGAGTGAACAATAGACTGTATAATAATGTCATGGGGCTAGGGCCTCCCGTCGGGTAGACCGGTCGCGTGGTGCAAATATTTTAAGTTGAGACCACTTCGGTAACTTGCATGTCGATGGCGATGAGGACAACACAACATCCAGTCCCTCAGCAGAGAAAATCTAAAATCTCCAATCCAGCTGGGCTGGGAATCGAACCTAGGCCCTTTTGCATAGCATTCCATTGCTCTGGCCACTCAGCTACCTTTTTTTTTGAGAATTATGTTCAAAGTTCCATTTAATTGATGACATCAGCAGACAGCAGAATTGCGGTTAAAAAAATGTAGCAGCGAATGTAATAGAACTCGCGACGTCTTTGCTACAGTGCGCGACGCTTACCATTACGCTACTTTTTTTTTTCCCCCTAGACCTCTTCCACTTCAGGCGTTGGCCCCTATCACCCATACCACCCTCAAAATCCAATCTAACCTAAAAATAATAAACAAATCTAGTGCCACCGCCACTTTCACTCCAACCTACTTTTCTTTCTTTTTTTGATAATATATAAAGAAATTGAATAAATCTTCTTTCAGTGACAAACTGTCCAATACCCGTGAAACAGAAGAACAAAAAATCAATCAAACATTTCTGAATTGTTTTATGTTACGGCTTCTGTCAAAATTATTTTTCCTAAGGCACTTTGACTTACCGTACTGTAAAAATAAATAAATAAATAAATAATTGCCAACTTAATTATAATGAAGCAAACTTAGTATCGACTCACTGTAGTGTTGTGCACCAACCAAAAATTACCGCTTCATTACGGCAAAGTGTGAAGTAAGAAATTTTGAAACAAAGCTTTGTATTTCAGACTCGTTTTAAGGTTGTGGTGCTCTTCCATTATATACTGTATGTACTCGTCTATACTCGCATGTGTATTCGTAACTGCAAACTATGCAAACTGGCCGATGATCCAAGTGTAGCTATTGTGCTTTGCTGCAGGAAAGAAATGCCAGTCCGGTTGAAGTACATCTTTACGTGTTATAGCAGAGTCTGTAGTTCTAGTAATTGTTGCGAGTTTTTTTCTAGTCCAGTTCCACATGTGGTATTGGTCTCGGCAGATGAGAATGTGTGCCAAGGTAGCTACAGTATGGCAATGATCGCAGTACGGACTCCGCTTCGTTTTGATATTGTGCAGCTTTTCACCTGTGGGGACCTTCTCGTTTACAATGTCATACCATGTGGACACTACTTTGCAGTGGAGAATGGGATTGTTAGTATTTTTCCAGACGTTACTCCAGTTGACCGCTGGATATTTCGCTTCCATTGGGTTTTGCCTATGGTGTCTCGTGAGGTGGTAATAGGTCCTTCTGGTGTTAAGCAGCTGTGAAGTATTTTGAATATAGCCATTTCCAGGTAGTAAGTCCGGACGTGATCGAGTTGAACGCTGATGCGACCAACATCGACTGGGGCCTTTTTGCTCGTTGGCGCTAACCTGTTGAATAACGTTTTCGTAATTGTCGGATGGGGTGTCTGCAGTATTTTGCGGATACGGTCCATATATATGGCAGTGTATTGGTTCTTGATGTCTTTGACGCCCAAAACACCTGCGGCGCGGGTTAACACTATGGTTGGCATGGTGACTTTAAAGATGTTTCCGCTCCATATGAACCAATACGCTCCAGCTAAAAGCTTTTGCGCTGTATCCTTGTGTAGTGGTAACACTGCTGCGATGTGATATACACTCCTGGAAATGGAAAAAAGAACACATTGACACCGGTGTGTCAGACCCACCATACTTGCTCCGGACACTGCGAGAGGGCTGTACAAGCAATGATCACACGCACGGCACAGCGGACACACCAGGAACCGCGGTGTTGGCCGTCGAATGGCGCTAGCTGCGCAGCATTTGTGCACCGCCGCCGTCAGTGTCAGCCAGTTTGCCGTGGCATACGGAGCTCCATCGCAGTCTTTAACACTGGTAGCATGCCGCGACAGCGTGGACGTGAACCGTATGTGCAGTTGACGGACTTTGAGCGAGGGCGTATAGTGGGCATGCGGGAGGCCGGGTGGACGTACCGCCGAATTGCTCAACACGTGGGGCGTGAGGTATCCACAGTACATCGATGTTGTCGCCAGTGGTCGGCGGAAGGTGCACGTGCCCGTCGACCTGGGACCGGACCGCAGCGACGCACGGATGCACGCCAAGACCGTAGGATCCTACGCAGTGCCGTAGGGGACCGCACCGCCACTTCCCAGCAAATTAGGGACACTGTTGCTCTTGGGGTATCGGCGAGGACCATTCGCAACCGTCTCCATGAAGCTGGGCTACGGTCCCGCACACCGTTAGGCCGTCTTCCGCTCACGCCCCAACATCGTGCAGCCCGCCTCCAGTGGTGTCGGGACAGGCGTGAATGGAGGGACGAATGGAGACGTGTCGTCTTCAGCGATGAGAGTCGCTTCTGCCTTGGTGCCAATGATGGTCGTATGCGTGTTTGGCGCCGTGCAGGTGAGCGCCACAATCAGGACTGCATACGACCGAGGCACACAGGGCCAACACCCGGCATCATGGTGTGGGGAGCGATCTCCTACACTGGCCGTACACCACTGGTGATCGTCGAGGGGACACTGAATAGTGCACGGTACATCCAAACCGTCATAGAACCCATCGTTCTACCATTCCTAGACCGGCAAGGGAACTTGCTGTTCCAACAGGACAATGCACGTCCGCATGTATCCCGTGCCACCCAACGTGCTCTAGAAGGTGTAAGTCAACTACCCTGGCCAGCAAGATCTCCGGATCTGTCCCCCATTGAGCATGTTTGGGACTGGATGAAGCGTCGTCTCACGCGGTCTGCACGTCCAGCACGAACGCTGGTCCAACTGAGGCGCCAGGTGGAAATGGCATGGCAAGCCGTTCCACAGGACTACATCCAGCATCTCTACGATCGTCTCCATGGGAGAATAGCAGCCCGCATTGCTGCGAAAGGTGGATATACACTGTACCAGTGCCGACATTGTGCGTGCTCTGTTGCCTGTGTCTATGTGCCTGTGGTTCTGTCAGTGTGATCATGTGATGTATCTGACCCCAGGAATGTGTCAATAACGTTTCCCTTTCCTGGGACAATGAATTCACGGTGTTCTTATTTCAATTTCCAGGAGTGTATTTTGCTTAGCGCATAGCTGTTAATCAAGAGAGCTCTCTGTATCCGATTGAGCGTTCTAGTTTTGTGTTCACGGAGAGTAGTCCTGAATATATTTAGTTTATGGTCCCAGTTGGCTACTGTCATCTCTCTTGGGTTGGACATTAGAATCATACCTAAGTGGTTCGTCTTCTCTGTCGTTTGTAGCCATGTTCTTTGAATGTTCTTCGTATGGGATCCGACAGGTAAAATTTTCTATTTGTGTTCATTGAGTTTGGCTCTGGAAGAAGTGGCGTAAACGTGGATTATTTGTTGAACGACTTCAATTTCTGAGTGCGTGTTAACTACTACACTGATGTCATCAGCATAAGAGTGACACACGGTTTTTGTACCCAGCACCTGTAGACCTTGTAACCTGTGATGCAGGTTTAACAGTAATGGTTCTACGGCGATTGCGTATAGTGCCATAGAAAGGGGGGGCAGCCTTGTCTCACAGATTGCTTGATCGGGACTGGTGAACTTAGCTGACCATTAATTTTGATTCGAGAGGAAGTTCCGACTGTACATTTGCGTATGGTCTGAATAAAATCAGCACCAAATCCCTTCCGTTGCATTACAGTTAGTTGAAAGTGGTGGCTGATGCGGTCAAAAGCCTTATCGAAGTCTAAAAACATGAGACAAACATTGCATTTACATAACCACGACAAATATATAATGTCCTTATATTCACATAATGCATTCGACATAGATCTCCCTGGGACAGTACGCATTTGATAAGGGCCAAGTACTTTCGGCAGTACCGTCTTCAGTCTACAGTTTATGAGTCGGGTGAAGATTTTATAGTCGGAATTGAGCAAAGTTAGTGGTCGAAAATCCTTCAGCGTAGTGCTACGTGATTTTTTGGGGATCAGTACAATCAGTCCTTCGGTAAACTGAGATGGCATCTTCATGTCTCCCAATAATTCATTGCATATTTTGGTGAATTCCGGTCCTATGATGTGCCAAAAACAAGCATAAAATTCTATGGGTAGGCCATCTAAACCAGCAGATTTCTTTGTAGGCGAATCTTTGATTATCGCACATACTTCTTCCTCAGTTATGTTGGCTACAAGATCGGCGTTGTCAGTCGGATGGACCGTGGGTTGAATGTAGGATAAAAGCGGCTCACTTGCCGTCGAATCAGTCGCCGACACGGAGTAAAAATCTGTATAATGTTGCACCACGTAGTTTTTTACTGTAACTTGTTGATCGTATTTGTTCCCCTGTTCATCACTGAGAGTATGGAGTAACTTTTGTTGACCTCTCTTGACTTCCCGTATCACGTGATATACGGACGTATTCTCCTGCGTCAGTTCAATCGGAGGATGCGATCGAACATTTTTCCCTCTAGTGATTGTCGTACCAACACCGTTATTCTTGCTTTAGTGCGTTTTATTCTAGAGCTGTTTGCTACTAATCCCATGGGGTCATCATATAGTTCGCGGAGGCAAAGAAAGTGATACTCCAAGGTGCGTTTCCGCCAGTACGCTTTCATGCGATCATATCATGCGATGCATTTTTTTTATCTGCGGTTTCGCAGACTGTAGCCACCACATGGTGCGTGATGGATATCTGGATTGCGTCCGAAGACAACGCTGCCATGTATCATGGATCTCCTGTTTCAGTACTGCGTCCTCCAAAAGTGACACGTTTAGCTGCCATACGCCCCTTCCCAGGAATGATTTTTGTTTAGTGTGCTGCGCGGTTATATGAAATGCGCAGTGATCCGAGAAGTTAAGAGGCCAAATTTCGAAGTCAGTTACATTATGGATAAAACCTTTCGTTACATACAGTCTGTCTAGTCTGCTTGCCGAAGTACTGGATACGTATGTGTATCCTCGGTTGTGCGAGCGAAGAAGCATCTATCATATCTAGTCCGTTAGTTAACAACAACAGCTCCTCACAGAAGTTGAAGTTTGGGACTTGATCCTCTGGATGCAATACGCAGTTAAAATCTCCACCCAAAATCATGTGCAGTCGAGGATCCGTTATTAATGGGACAATTTCGTCCTGGAACAAGTTGCCCCTTGCTCGTTTTCCACTGGATCCAGAGGGAGCATATACAGGGTGTTACAAAAAGGCCAAACTTTCAGGAAACATTCCTCACACACAAAGAAAGAAAATATGTTATGTGAACATGTGTCCGGAAACGCTTACTTTCCGTGTTAGAGCTCATTTTATTACTTCTCTTCAAATCACATTAATCATGGAATGGAAACACACAGCAACAGAACGTACCAGCGTGAATTCAAACACTTTGTTACAGGAAATGTTCAAAATGTCCTCCGTTAGCGAGGATACATGCATCCAACCTCCGTCGCATGGAATCCCCGATGCGCTGATGCAGCCCTGGAGAATGGCGTATTGTATCACAGCCGTCCACAATACGAGCACGAAGAGTCTCTACATTTGGTACCGGAGTTGCGTAGACAAGAGCTTTCAAATGCCCCCATAAATGAAAGTCAAGAGGGTTGAGGTCAGGAGAGCGTGGAGGTCATGGAATTGGTCCGCCTCTACCAATCCATTGGTCACCGAATCTGTTGCTGAGAAGCGTACGAACACTTCGACTGAAATATGCAGGAGCTCCATCGTGCATGAACCACATGTTGTGTCGTACTTATAACGGCACATGTTCTAGCAGCACAGGTAGAGTATCCCGTATGAAATCATGATAACGTGCTCCATTGAGCGTAGGTGGAAGAACATGGGGCCCAATCAAGACATCACCAACAATGCCTGCCCAAACGTTCACAGAAAATCTGTGTTGATGACGTGATTGCACAATTGCGTGCGGATTCTCGTCAGCCCACACTTGTTGATTGTGAAAATTTACAATTTGTTCACTTTGGAATGTAGCCTTATCCGTAAAGAGAACATTTGCACTGAAATGAGGATTGACACATTGTTGGATGAACCATTCGCAGAAGTGTACCCGTGGAGACCAATCAGCTGCTGATAGTGCCTGCACACGCTGTACATGGTACGGAAACAACTGGTTCTCCCGTAGCACTCTCCATACGTGGTCAACGCTACCTTTTACAGCAGCAACTTCTCTGACGCTGACATTTGGGTTATCGTCAACTGCACGATGAATTGCCTCGTCCATCGCAGGTGTCCTCGTCGTTCTAGGTCTTCCCCAGTCGCGAGTCCTAGGCTGGAATGTTCCGTGCTCCCTAAGACGCCGATCAATTGCTTCGAACGTCTTCCTGTCGGGACATCTTCGTTCTGGAAATCTGTCTCGATACAAACGTACCGCGCCACGGCTATTGCCCCGTGCTAATCCATGCATCAAATGGGCATCCGCCAACTCCGCATTTGTAAACATTGCACTGACTGCAAAACCACGTTCGTGATGAACACTAACCTGTTGATTCTACGTACTGATGTGCTTGATGCTAGTACTGTAGAGCAATGAGTCACATGTCAACACAAGCACCGAAGTAAACATTACCTTCCTTCAATTGGGTCAACTGGCGGTGAATCGAGGAAGTACAGTACATACTGACGAAACTAAAATGAGCTCTAACATGGAAATTAAGCGTTTCCGGACACACGTCCACATAACATCTTTTCTTTATTTGTGTGTGAGGAATGTTTCCTGAAAGTTTGGCCGTACCTTTTTGTAACACCCTGTATATTAACAAGAAGTAGATTACATATTTGTGCAGTTATGCCTCGTCCAGATTCAAGTATGGCTTTTGCTGTACATGGTATGCCGTGTTTGAACAATATTCTCGTTCCACATTCATTGCCTATGTTTAAGATCGCCTCATATCCGTACACATCTGCTATTTTCGTCCTAACTACCCCTTGTAACATCGCTATGTCAATGTCGGCTTCATATAAGTAGTCCTTCACAGATTGTAACTTTACGTCCGAAACTATTCTGTTTACATTGAGCGTGGCGATTTTATACGCCTGCGTCATTCGGTAGTCCAACTTGCGAGTGCCGGGGCTAGCAGTGTATTTAACACTAAATTCTTCTAGAATCTTCATATGTAAATTATCCTCTAAGCCCCCCTCCCGTTTCTAACTCCGACTTTTGCTGTTGCACATGGATTAAGAAGAAACGTGAACTGACTGTAATCGACCCTGCAAGTGGAGTAGAAAAGAATTTGACACCTGCAATAATTTAATTTAATGGAAATTAATTAAATAAAGGAAAGTTTCATTAACGTAGTGAGAAATGAAAGGGTTGCTCTACCGATTAACAGAATGAAAGATCTGTCCAAAATAACAATTTGATTTAATATGACTAAACTCAAAATAATAAACAAAACACATGAAACATTTACAATACATCAAATTGGATACTCAAATAAATGCTGTGAAGGTGAAGTTGTCCATAAACTAGATTGTGACATTTATGACGAAGTGGTATGTGGAGCTATTCCTTGCAACTCAAATCTTAAGAGAAACACCCAGCCAACCCAACATTAGTTGCTCCTACAGTAGTGAGAACTCAGACAATGAACATCCAAGACAGAACCACGTAAGAAAAGGCGGGAACAGGCGTGCTCTGCTGAGCTCTTATTATCACAGAGCAAAATTCCCTAATCTGCCAGTGCTGCAGACATACATTACCAAGCTGTGTTCTTAACTGCAAGGACACGATCTGGCGTACCGCAAGCGATGGCTGGTTGCTTCGACGTCCCTTCATGGTGATGATAATGTCACAGAAGGCAGGCTGTCCAGAGCAGCGAGAGCTCAGTCTTGTAACCTACTCCGACCGAAAGGCGAGAGCCGACTCTTTCAAGAGCACCCGTTCAAGCCGAACACAGAACATTGCCGCCCCCACGACAGTGGCCGTGGTTAAACGTTCCAATCAGCAACTCGAAAACCGGCGGAAAATTCCACTCTATTGCCGAAGCACTACCATTCCACCAATGGAGATTCTTGGCGCCAATTTCTGCGCCGATTTTGCTACGTCACGGAGCTATGCCCTGAGCAAGCCAATCACAGCTAAGATTTTGCAGAAAACGCGGGAATTTGCCGATCAAGACTGCCTGGGAACACAAGTCATTCCCACGCCTCGCTGGTAGCCCGCCAGAAAGTGTTTTCACTAAGTTTCTGCGAAGTAACGGAATCTCTAGCCCAGCCGCTCCTTCTGGCCCCTCTGGGCGTGTCGCTCCCGCTCTTATGACAATGTCGGCGTCTGGAAAGCATCCACTCGACTCCCTCACACCCGTCGGCTTAACCCTCTCTAGATCAGCAGAACCCGCCTGTCACCGGACCACCTGGGTGACGAGAGACGTTGCGTGTGAAGGAACAGCAACTTTTCACCGCATGCAATTAGAGAGGAAAATCGAATTACTCAGAGTAAGATAGAAATATGAGAGGGGGCTCCTGCCACCTCTCAAACTAAGCGCATTCAGTGTTGTCAGACCATGCTGTCCCTGTATCAGGTCCACAGCGGTCAACAGTTTCCATTGGTTCTTCAATTGGAGGGGCGAGGTTCATATATACATCCTCATTCGGGTTTGGGACGTCTGGTTTTCCGATGTCTACCACGCCTTGCTTTCCACTTCGATCTGTTTTAAGAATTTTGTTGTTTCGTGAGAGTTTTTTCTCCAGTTGTTGAATCTCTTCAGAGCTCTGTTTTCGCGTTTGCCATTTAGGCTTCACCGGCTGCTGTCTTATGTTGTCTTCCTCAGCATTCTTAAAATCTTCTAAGCGGGTGGAGTTTCGAGCCAAATTGCCTACCGTGCTCTTGGTGGATGATGGTGTGAATAGAGAAACCGGTTCACTGTGAGATTGCTCATTCAGGGATGGTTCTTGCATGTCATTCTCAACAGCAGAGGAATCGGAGAATTTGCTGTGGCTCCCAATATCTTTTGGTGTCTGTTGTGTTGAAACCGTTACAGCTGTCACAATTTCCTTAGGTTCGGGTGGTCTCGCTTCTGTTGAGTCAGTGGTGGCAATCTGGGCTTCTTCTCGAGTTGGATGGTTCTCTGTGTTCACATCAGGGCTTGGGGTCAGGACTTGGCCGCGGGTAGCCATAGCGTAAGTCGCTGGCAGCGCAGTCATAGGCAGCGGCCTCGGCGCCTCGCATGCCTGCAGCTGTAAACACTCAGCGTGGACGTGGCCGGGAGAGTTGCACGCCGAGCACGCCCTCAGCTGGCCGTCGTATATAACGGTACCTCGATATCCACAGACGCTGATGTATGATGGTACATGCTTGTGCAAATAGACCTTTAATTGTCTCACTCCGTTGAGAACATGGAATTTGCGCGCGTGGGACCACCGTTCGGCAACATTACTGAGAGCTTTACCGTGCGGCGCTTTCACTGCGTTTATCTGTTCTGTTGGTACTTCGAATGGTAGTTCAAATATCCTGATCGTTCGTATTCCAAACCCTGCATACATTACGGTGACTTCGCCTACGTTTCCATCACAATGTTTAAACTTCATAATTCCTCCGCAAGACTCAACTATTTTGTCACAAAAGTTAGCATTCCTCAATTTCACAAATACAACGCTGTTCACTATCGAAAGATGCATTCCAATGACATCCTCTGAATCAACTTTCACTTCGTATTCCAACCAATCTTCGATTTCGTGTAATTTAGGTCGGGCGTAATTACGACCAAACGAGAATTTCAAAGTATCTTGTCTGTTCAAGTGAGCCAACACGGATTCATATTTCAAATTTCAATAAGAAGTTCTGCAACGATGCAAGAAGCACTGCGACTTACCACGCTGAAGCACAGCAGATCGCGGTGCACGAAACTCAGCACACGTCCGCACAGCACGGCTGACGCGGCGTGACAGCTATCAGGGCAGACACAGCAGACTGTAAGGTAAAAATATGCAGAAATACCTAACAGGTTTAGACAAACATCTTCAGTCTCAGCATCTAGCTATAAACGAGATTAAACCCATGCAGGGTGGCTATGATATGTCGGAGTTTCCAGTCACATGAATGACTGTCAGGTTATTTACATACTCTAGACCGGTTGCAGTGCATTATCAGAGCCCACAGTTGATAACTGTACTGCTGTGGGTCACACAGCAACCAGCACTTCGGGCAGTGGGGTGGAGGGTGCAACATTTACTGTGATGCCATGTGACAGCTCATGCAATGAAGCGATGTCAGTGTGAACCACTTAGTCCCGTCTTAACTGGTTTAGGGGAGAGTTGGCTGGCTGATGGTCCTACACATCGGCCTGTTCCCTGATTCAAGGTGCTGTGGTGCAAGCTGCCTGGCTCCAGAGTTGTGCAGAAACTTATGATCCCACCAGCACAGTGCACACAGACATGGGTGGAGATAGTGTGGGGGTGGCGGCATGGGGCAAAGGGGAGCATGGACCTTTTCCCTCGCCCAGTGTGATTTTAAATAAAGACACATTTGTTCCTACTACTCAGTATACAGTTTAGATTTCGACTTACAATGCCATATGACAAAATGCTCTGACCAAATATAAATAACTATTTAAACAAGGGCAGTTGCTTAACTTAGAACAGGCAGGATTCAATTACACAGTGACCTAGCAGCTATAAATAGCCCTTCATGCCTGTACAGGCAATTTGTCTCCCTTTGACCTGTCATCTCAGATTCTGACATCATAGAAGAGCTGTGCCAGTATCAGGCCTCGGATTCTGACGTCATACTAAGGTTATCCCAGTATCCCAGATCTATCATCTTGGTTTCTGATGTTATAGTGCTGCGGCAGTATGCCCTGGTCGCCATGTAGGACCACCATCTTGTATTCCAGGCCAGCCATTTTGGATTCTGATGTCATATTAAGGCTGTGCCAGTACCCCAGGTCTCAGATTCTAATGTAATAGAGCCAGCATGCCCAGGTCGTCATATTCGATCGCCATATTGGATTTTTGAATTTCTCACCAATTCATATTTAGTCCTGCTTACACAGTAGTAGGGGAAAACTGAACCAAAATTTGAATTTTCCACCGAACTTTGAATTTCCCACCATTTTATGCATGGAGCAATTTGCCTTTGGGGTGGGGAAATCCTACAACTCATGGATGACGTCCTGACACGTCATTGGTGACGCACTTTTCACCAGAACCCTCTTTGCCTATCTACTCACACATGCCACTGATTCAGCTGTTGGTGGCCCTGACCACGATTGTCTTAACTGCTGCGATGGCGTCCTCTGATGTTTAATGCCGAAGGCAGTTCACTGTGGTCCCATAATTCTGCAACACGGGATGGTGGATGACCTCTTGACTTCTTCTTGCTTCACTTCTGCTGCACACTAAAAAAAGGACTGCTCTGTCTGTTCACTGAACCTGACCTACTTTGAAAGCTCAAACTGATTAATCCTAAGACGGAGCTTGCTAGTTCTCCTAAGAGAAAATCCCATCTTCCATACTCTAAGGCACCTTACTCCGTAGTAAATGTATTCAGCCAGGTATCGAAACCTTGAACCCACATATGGCATCACTTTTAGACGTAATAAGCCTATGTGGATCGCAAACATGCTTATTCAGAAACTCTTGTTAGGATCAGAGGTGACCCAAGATTTCAGATAATTTATTTCTCGGTACACGAGCGGCTGCGTACAGGCGTGAAGCGGTGACGGGGTCAAGCTGACATTTATCAGGTCTCTGAGGCTGGAGTCAGTACAGAATGACTCGGATGTTGTGCTAAGGAGATAGGTATGGTGATGAGAAGGAAATGAGACCCTGGGGTGGCTTACTGGTCTGATTTTTATTGCTTCTTCAGACGTTAGCAATGAACGTGCTGAAGAGCACTGGCACTCGTTTATAAAAACGTAGACGACGCTTTCTAAATTCTCCACTCAATGAACTGAACAATAATGTACAGTAGTACAGACCACAAACCATGGAAGTGGCAGATTCTGTTGCTCTAACTGACCCTTACGTTTAAGTAATCGTCATATACAGACACGGCTACATGTGATAAATGTATAATGATTACCAATAATCCTAATCCAGAGGTACATACAGGCAAGCTTCGAATCTACTTGTAAGTGTACAAGCTTATCAGAAGATTATGCTCACTCACGTAACATACGGATCATTCAATGCTGGTAGAACTATTCTGGTCGCTGCCGCTCTTCTGCTCGCTGAATTCTTACGGCAAGAAAAAAGGAATGAAAGTGGGATAGAGTTAATACTTTCATCCTTCTTTACCTCCTCTGCATTATTGCAGATGACGTGTCACTGAGCACATTTGTACTGTGCATGCAGTACACGTGAGGTGCCTAGTTGTTTCCACTGCCCTGTGTGGAATACATAAGTTCTTGTACACTTCACTAACCTGCTGTCTTCATGATGATGATGTCCCCAGCGCAGAAAACATCACGCAGGTCGTGGATTCTTTTTCTTGACGCTGAAATTAACTTCGCAAGGAGCTACTGCTACGAATAAACTATAACTCATTTGGGATGCCACTCGCGTTTTTATTGATATAGACACGAGAAACTATTCTTGATCACAACGTATTGAACATATCTTTCCACAGTCATTATATTTGGCTAAAATAACATGAAATACATTCTGCCACAGACAACATGTCTGTCTACTGGAACCGTCAGAACTGGAGAATAAAATTACACGAATCAAATACTACTATTACAGACAACATGTCTGTACCTAGCGACGGTCGGAACTGTAGTAAATAAAATTGCATGAAACAAATACTGCTATAACAGACAACATGTCTGTCTACTGGAACGGTCAGAACTGGAGAGCCGGACTGCCCGAGACACTTCGCGCGCCAAGACAGCAAGGCGTGACCCGAACGCCACCGAAGTGCATCGGCAGTAATATCGTCAGTCCTTTGTTTTAGTGACACTTTGATTTTAATAAATTTGAAATGACTGATTGATAGCTGGCTGTTGAGAGATGTTTATTTAAAAATGAAGTAATTTGGATGACAGGTTTAATTAATAATAGCAACTAAAGTGCCCTACCACCGAACACAGCAGCCAATCACAGAGCAGCAGCATCATGCAGGCGGTCTTTCTCACGAGAATGGTACCTAATCTAACATCTGTCACCGGTACCTCATCCCGTTTGCGTCATCTCTATGCTTCTTGCATCTCCACTGCCCTGGGAATAGCTTCATGGAGCCTAATATGATGGCTGAATAAGCCAGAAATATTACACTCTGCCTTACTTGACGTTCAAGGGACTCTGTATACAGCATTTGGGGCTGTTTGTTTACAAATGGGATGTGACTGCTTAGCTTTTTATTTACAATTCACAATCAGTGACCGTGAAGTGAACGGTTTCTACATCTACATATACGTGATCACTCTGCTATTCACAATAAAGTGCCTGGCAGAGGGTTCAATGAACCAACTTCATGCTGTCTCTTTGCCGTTCCACTCTCGAACGGCACGCGGGAAAAACGAGCACTTAAATTTTTCTGTGCGAGCCCTGATTTCTCTTATTTTATCGTGATGATCATTTTTCCCTATGTAGGTGGGTGCCAACAGAATGTTTTCGCAATCGGAGGAGAAAACTGGTGATTGAAATTTCATGAGAAGATTCCGTCGCAACGAAAAACGCCTTTGTTTTAATGATTGCCACTCCAATTCACGTATCACGCCTGTGACACTATCTCCCCTATTTCGTGATAATACAAAACGAGCTTCCCTTCTTTGTACTTCTTCGATATCATCCGTCAGTCCCACCTGATGCGGATCCCACACCGCACAGCAATACTCCAGAATAGGGCGGACAAGCGTAGTGTAAGCAGTAGACCTGTTGCAACTTCTAAGTGTTCTGCCAATGAATCGCAGTCTTTGGTTTGCTCTACCCACAATATTATCTATGTGATCGTTCCAATTTAGGTTATTTGTAATTGTAATCCATAAGTATTTAGTTGAATTTACAGCCCTCAGATTTATGTGACTTACCGCGTAATCGAAATTTAGCTGATTTCTTATAGTACTCATGTGAATAACATCACACTTTTCTTTATTCAGAGTCAATTGCCACTTTTCGCACCATACAGATATCTTATGTAAATCATTTTGCAAGTCGTTTTGATCATCTGATGACTTTACAAGACGGTAAATGACAGCATCATCTGCAAACAATCTAAGACGGCTACTCAGATTGTCTCCTATGTCGTTAATATAGATCAGGAACAATAGAGGGCCTATAACACTTCCTTGGGGAACGCCGGATATTACTTCTGTTTTACTCGATGACTTTCCGTCTATTACTACGAACTGTGATCTTTCTGACAGGAAATGAGGAATCCAGTCGCACAACTGAGGCGATACTCCGTAGGCACGCAGTTTGGTTAGAAGACGCTTGTGAGGAACGGTGTCGAATGCATTCTGGAAATTTAAAAATATAGAATCAATTTGACATCCCCTGTCGATAGCACTCATTACTTTATGACTATAAAGAGCTAGTTGTGTTTCACAAGAACGATATTTTCTGAATCCGTTCTGACTATGTGTCAGTAAATCGTTTTCTTCGAGGTACTTCATAATGTTCGAATACAGTATATGTTCTAAAACCCTACTGCAAATCGACGTTAGTGATATAGGACTGTAATTCAGCTGATTACTCCTACTTCCCTTTTTGGGTATTGGTGTGACTTGAGAAATTTTCCAGTCTTTAGGTACGGATCTTTCTGTGAGCGAGTGGTTGTACATAATTTTTAAATATGGAGCTATTTTATCAGCATACTCTGAGAGGGACCTGACTGGTATACAATCTTGACCGGAGGTCTTGCCTTTATTAAGTGATTTAAGCTGCTTTGTTACACCGAGGATATCTACTTCTATGTTTCTCATCTTGGCAGTTGTTCTTGACTGGAAATCAGGAATATTTACTTCATCTTTTTTGGTGAAGGAGTTTCGGAAAACCGTGTTTAATAACTCTGCTTTAGTGGCACTGTCATCAGTGACTTCACCGTTGTTATCGCGCAGTGAAGGTATTGATTGCGTCTTGCCACTGGTGTGCTTTATGTATGACCAGAATCTCTCTGGGTTTTCTGCCAGATTTCGAGACAGAATTTCGTTGTGGAAATTATTAAAAGCATCTCGCATTGAAGTACGCGCTATATTTCGAACTTCTGTAAAACTTTGCCAATCTTGGGGATTTTACGTTCTTTTAAATTTGGCATGCTTTTTTCGTTGCTTCTCAATGTGTATGACCTCTTACTGGACTGACGAAAGCGTCTTGCACTGTACGAATCTATCTAAGTTACAAGGCTTATAGCTTATGTCCATGCTTAGATGATTCTTTTTTTTCTGGCAATCCCTCATGATTCGGTCATTATAAATAGAATACTCGACCAAAAATTTAAGAAGAGGCAAACATTTGTGAAACAATTCCCTTAAGATCTATATAGCGACTAACTCTCTAAACATTGCAACGTCACAATATGCGAGTAATGAACATGGAAGTGTGCAACCGGCCGTTGTGGCCGAGCGGTTCTAGGCGCTTGAGTCAGGAAATGTGCTGCTGCTACGGTCGCAGGTTCGAATCCTGCCTCGGGCATTGATGTGTGTGATGTCCTTAGGTTAGGTTTAAGTAGTTCTAAGTCTAGGGGACTGATGACCTCAGATGTTAAGTCCCATAGTGCTTGGAGCCATTTGAACCATTGTTTTGGAAGTGTGCACTCACGAACTCCATCCCCTTGCAACCGTGCCGGCGTGCTATCACTGATAACACAACTTCAGCAGAAATAATTCAGAGACACTGATACACAAACTCGCAGGAACATAAATACTACAAATAATACTGAGTTCGAAAGGATGGGCCGTGAATAAAGTAGGAGAGGCGATGCACAGAGAATACATTATCACGTGCAGTGCGTTTGCTGGGACGGATGTATTTAGCCGAGACACGGCATAAATCTGGTAGCCGCGCCCGTTAAACGCAAGCCACGCAACGCATCGATTCATTAGGCAGCCCGCTTCGTTACGGCCGAGCGACTTCCTAATGAGGTGGAAACTGCCGAGGGGTGGCGGCGGTGGGCGTGGCGTCCCGCACGCGGCAACCAGCGATTGGAGTCCGGACGACCAATGGCAACCGAGAGGGGCGGTGCCGCGGTCGCGTACGCGGTACGCCCCGCGGATGCTGCGGAGCCAGTGCGGAAGCCGCGGGCGATGTGAGCGCATGGAGGCGGCGCGCAGCGCGTTCTCCATCGATGCCCTGATGGCGCGCGCCGACGCCGCGCCGCCCCCGCAGCCGCAGCCGCCCCCGCAGGCGTCGGCGCCGCTGCCGCTGCAGCTGGGTCTGGGGCTGCCACTGGGGCTGCCTCTGCCACTGCAGCTGCCGCTGCTGTACGGCGCCTGGCTACCCGTGTCGGCGCCGCCACCACCCCCGCAGCAGCCGCCCCCGCCGCCTCCCCCCTCGCACAGCCCACCGGCGCCGGCTCCCGCCCCTGCGTCTGTGCCAGCGTCTGCCGTTGACGGTACCTCCGTCGCAGGTCAGTCCCTAGGCTCGACAAAGAAGGCCAAGCTTGTCCATTTTGGATACTGACTGTGCATTAAATGAATATAAATGGAGACAACCGTGACCAGTCAGTTATCAAATTGTTGTTTATTCCTGTACACTAGTTTTCGAGCCTTTTCCGATAGTAGGGAAGATGAATGGTCGACATCAGCTTATTGGGAAAATTCTAGGAAAGTGTCGCTCGTCTGTAAACGAGATATCGTGTAGAACAATTTGTTACCGGTAGGTCCTTCCACACCCGAGTGCTACGAAAATCCTCCATGATCTCAAACGGATATCGATGGAGGTTAGACGACGTCCTTTTCGAGAAATGCTATTGGTTTAAAGTGCCGGCGTTTACGACTGACTGCAGAAATATTCTACAGCAGCCAACGTAGGCCGACATCTCGACTAAAGACAGAGACGGCAAAACACGAAAATTATGGCTCGTACGGAAGCATACAGATAGTCGTTTTTCCGTCCCTCTGTTCGCGAGTAAAACTGGAAAGGAAATGACTAGAAGTGATACAAGTTACCCTCTAACATGCGCCGTTTGGTGCCTTGCGGAGTACGCATGTAGGTATAGATTTCAGATGGATCATGTAGGGGCTACGTATTTGTTACTGTAGCGAGATGCTAGTCACTGACTCTGTGACGAGAAAATGGGAAACATTTTAATGTAGCTCCACGGGTGACAGTTACATGATTTGTTATATGCAAAAACTAATTTCCTTATTCACTGCATCAGTATGGGCGGTATTGTTGATTGGTGCAGAGGCTGGCAGTTGACCCTCATGCCAGGAATCTCAAGGAAATGTAGTTCTTCCACAAAACAATTGTGTGACCGATTGTCGAGTACTGTTCATCAGTCTGGGACCCATATCAAGGAGAATTAAAATAAGAGATAGAGAAATTTCAACAAAGAGCGATAAGTTTCGTCATGGGAATGCTTAGTAAGCGCGAGAGCGTAACGGGAATGCCAAACAAACTCCAATGGCAGACGTTACAGGTTAGGCGTTGCGTATCGCACACACTTTTACTATCAAATTCCGAGAGTACGGTTCCGGGAAGAGCCGGGAAACATATTACTTCCTTCCACATACGCCATGCGAAATTTGTGACGGTGACAAGAGAATCAGAAAATGAGCTAATTCCGAGGTTTGTCGACAATCATTGTTCCCATGCGACATTCGTGGAAAGAACAGGGAAGAGGTGAACAGATAGTTATAGCCTACCAGGCGTACCCTCCGCCACAGACCGTAAAGTTGTCTGCGGAGTGTAGATATAAGTGTAGATTGTTGTCGATATTCACATGGAAGTTTCCATTTTCATTGCTTGTTTACTGTGTAGCCAATAGGGAATGAAAATGGGTGGGAAGCGCCAGCTAGGTACGAACATCAGTATCGCCCGTACTGCCAAAGTAAGTAAAGATATTGGTTTTTCGACACAACTTGCGATGTAGCTGGGAATACTCAGCGTGTTGCTCAGTCAGTCGTATCTTTCTGCCACAGAGCCAGTACCCAGTATCATACTGCGAAATGAGAATGTAAGTCCCGCATGCCCCATCTGAAAATGAACCTGGAGAAGTGTAGGGAAATAAACAAGTATTTCATAAGTGAGTGGTAGCTTTTATCTGTATTTATACTGAAAGATCTGTCTTAGTCGATAAACTACGACAATCTGGTACTTCTCTGTCACTCGTATCACAGCGGTGAACAGCTATTGTCCGAATAAAATGATGGTGGTGACTTCCACCTAGTGCATGAAAGGTTATCGAAACCAAAGAATGGATCTCAAATTTTAGAGGAAACGGCTGTGAAAACGTAACTCGAAATGGCTCAAAGGCATTTTATCCAATATTGCAACTGCGCCATCACGCTCGTTTGGCCAGGTTGCCAATTAGCTGCGAAATATATAAAAAAAAACGTAGGAAGGTGGCTCCAAATGGTCAATTAACACAGTAGAAATACGACACTGAGTAAGTTATAATTTAGGGCTATAAAACCCAAGATATGCGAAAACTGTTCGTCATGTGAATTATTTATTTATATATTTCATTAACAGTACAGAGTAACCCACCGCCTTGAAATGTAAGGTGGGTCGGATGCTTCTGAATCTAATAGCAAAGACTTCTCATTTTACAATCTTATTCGTATGCAGTTGTTAATGCTTTTTTTTAGTAACATAAAGAACGTAATATATAAAGATTTCTCTGAGGTTACAGCGAATTGAATGCTTAACAATTGTTAAAATGGTCCCATATAATTTGTTACTGCCTAGTTGATGAGAAAATAGTTTATATAATGCAAATGTGAATGTCGAATGAAGCGTAGGTCCTACTGTATGTTTATAAATAAACTGCAGAGGTGATGAAATGATTTTTCTTTTTGTATTTCACAAGAGCTGCAATTTATTTTATCGTAAGCAGGGACTTCAGAAAGTAAGTTACACATCCCGTCCCACGCTAAGACCATTACACAACAAGAGCGGCGCATTGTCAGAAAAGAGTAACTGTTCCGGGTTTCCTACAGACACAGTTCTGCTGCGATACGAATAACAGATGCAAAACACTGTGGGAGGGAAATGGAGCGCCAACTGGAAACGTGCTCCAAAGCTGAAGTACGTGGGACAGCAGATTCTTCTGGACAAATCGTGTAAACTGCACACAGATTGACGTGGTAACTCGGGCGGTGCGTGCAACGGCGCGTCCAGTCGTAGTGAAATAGTGCCAGAGACGACGGGAAGCGGGCTGTGCGATTTCCTGCAAGCTGACAGAACTTCTGGTAGGAAAGAGCTTTTCCAACAGTGATGATGATCACACAACGGTTCACGAATAGCACCGTGACGAGGGAGCCGATTTTTATCTTCGAGGAATTGTACGATTGCTAGAATATTACAATTGTTGTTTATAGAGATTTAGTGGCTAGGCTGAAAAATAGTGCCATATAACAGTTTGACTTTGAAGTGTTGAGCAACATTCAATAAAAGTTACTTGGCCTGCCATAATAATATATGACTTACATTTTGAAGTCCCCTCGTATGCTACTTTATTTTTTCATACTATTGGGCTGGTGCATAAGTTCATAGCGTTTTCCGTAAGTTCAATAGACACAACAGACATACATACTAGAGATTTAGTCATCAATAATATATTCTCCTTCACTATTTACAACAGTCTGCCAACGGTGGGGTAACTTTCCCATTCCGCGACTGCAGGAATCACGTGATTTTAGGCGAAGAAGCTATGTTTGGAGTGCACTTTAATCTGGAAAGGAAATTTCTCGAAGGTTGTTCGGTAGACGGAGCAAGACGTGAAAATCTGAGAGATCGAGATCAACTGAATAAGATGGGTGCGGAATGACTTCCAAACCCAACTCCTGTATAGTGATTCTTGTCAATCTAGCAGAATGCGGGTGGGCGTTGTTGTAGAGTACCATCACTTCACACAAACTTCCTGGACTGCATCTGCAAGACAATAAATGTCAGCAGTGATAATTACACCTCGGCGAAGCATATCGTAGTACACCACACAGTTGCTGTTCCACCAGATGCATAGCATTATCTTTTGCGGATACCGCAAGTTTTCTACAGGGAGCTGGTGCTTTATTTGAGCTCAACCATTCCTTTCTTTTCCTTATGTTAGCATAAAGAACACCATTTATCGTCGCCAGTACCGATATAGGATACGATTGGCCTGTTTTGTTCACGAGCCAATTGATGACGAGAAAGCAGAGATGCACATATCGCCACCCGCTGATTTTTGTGATTTTCGCTTTACGCATGCGGTACGGTACCCACACACCCGATTTTTGTTCCTTCCCCATTGCGTGAAAACGTCGCATGGTGGTGGAATAATCAGAGAGCATCACATTTTCCAGTTCTCGAATACACTGACGCGGATCATTGGGCACTATTGCGTTTAAACGATTTTCTACAAACTCCGTAGATATCACTGAACGTGGAGAGTCACTAATGTCAAAAGATCTTCCTTAAAACGAGAAAACCATTTTCTTGCCATGCTCTGTCGGATGGCACCATCCCCGCACTCGGCGCAAATGTTTCTGGCTGCCTCCGCTGTTGTCATCCCTGTATTGAACTCAGACAGAAGAAACTGTCGGAAACGTTCCGATTTCTCCGCTTGGCATTCTATTTTCTAGCGTCCACAGCTCCACTCACGATCTCCAAATGACAAAATGATAATATGTAAACTCAAACAACAACAGTGAAGTACAACTCAAAAATGACAATCGATAAATAAACGCATTTTGCTTTGTCTTATTTATGGTACAGCTGCACAGCTACTGTAATGAAAATGAAGAATTACCATTAGCAAAAATAGAAAGACAGAAAATTTCGTTATCTGAGGAATATTTCTCAAAAATAAGTTACACATTTCTTAATAATGACCTTACAATTAGCTTTTGCGCTGAAAGAAGAATTAGGGGAATGAACATAATACACAGAAAGGACGAAAAGCGAAAAATATGATCGACAGAAATTTGTAAAATGAAACGTACGGACGAAAAGATTCAGACAGTATATAAACAAAAGCAAAAACACTCTCCACCTTTACACATCTTAGACGGGAACGACACTATACCGTACACATAATCAGTACTCTTTCGAGTTAGTACCGCAATTAGACTTGTTTATTTACAGTGTTACATTTACACTTACACAATAATGATTTCGGCTTTTAATATTGTGTCCTTTAGCACGACACTGTGCCATCTTAGGCAATTTATAACACTTAAAACACTTGATAATGGCACTTTAAAAGCCGAAATCATGATTGTGTAAGTGTAAATGTAACACTGTAAATAAACAACGTTCTAATGGCGGTACTGACTTTAAAGAAATATATTATGACTGTGGTCCCACATTATGAAAAAAATAGTAATCTTTCAATTCTTCATAGAACAGAAAAGAGGAGCTACAGGAAATTTATATAGTAGGTGGAGATTAAGATAAGCTCCAGTAACATTTTAAACGAACGAACCACGTTTATAAATAAAAAATAAATGCGAACTTAGACACGATTATTCTCGGTACGCAGATAATTTAGGAGATAATACAGCCCGAAATTTTCTGATCAATGAAGAAACTACTTTCATCTAAGATAATAAAATGTTATCAGACAATGTATCTCTGAGATAAAAATCGCACAGTTACATCACAGGTATGTCGAAACAAAATAATTTCTTAGTCCACGATTACTATTAAAGATGCCGTAAATGTGTGTAAATAGTGTCCATACTGCCAACATACAGGGTGTAACGGACGTAAGTGCAGATATTTCTATCGGTGACTGAGGGCGGTGTTCTGAACAATATTACATCAGTCTTTACGTCAGTTGCAAACTAAAAATTATAGCTATTACAAGTTGTACGTTTTTAGGTTCGCTACTACCTCCAAGTACACGCAGCAAGAGTAAGTCATTAAGACTTATTTTCTCCTGGGCAGTAAGTCATATGTTGAAGAGTGGACGCGTGGACGCAAAGTGATTAGTTTGCACTAACAAGGTAGTCCACTTAGTGTTGCAGCTCCGTCCGTGAAGAAAGCATCAGGTAGTAAATTATGTGACGTGTTTGTGGGAAGAAAAGATAACCAACACATTGATTTGCGTACATATTAAAAATATCTGCACTTAGATCCGTTATGCCATATTTATATAAGCTATGCTCGAAACTAGGAGCAGAAAAATAAAATAACTTAAAAAAGAATAAATCGCGGTTCTAGTGGAATACACATAGTGCAAATACTTTTCGTATCTGCACTTTATAGAAGCTACGGAATATAAAATACGAGAAATATTCTGCATAAGTATTACTGCCCTTCTTCACAGCTTAATATCGTACAAAGACACGGGGATGACGTTAAAAATTCCGAATCCTCTTACATCAGCTGCTTTCTCCCACGCTCCCAAAAATTTCATTAAGTCACAGTTACCACAACACAGCTACGTTGTTTTAAAATATTCGTACTCGAGTAAATTTTATCTAGTTTCCTGTTCACTTCAGTGAGCTGTAGTCAGCAGTGAATATGAAGTCTTTCTACAGGGAACAGAGTGTATCCGCCAGGAGAACAGACTTCAACCAACGTTTCAAAATCTACTGACAACTTGTGAAAGCCGGTACACGTGTTGATCGAGGGGAAGTCACGGTTTATTACTGTATTTAAATTGCCTCACCCCCACTCTTAACGAACTACAGATACCGAAGAATCCAATAATAGTAAGAAATATATATAAATTGTGTCAATATGATAATAATAGCAAAATGAAAATGCTATGTGGCTAGGGCCTCCCGTCGGGTAGACCGTTCGCCTGGTGTAAGTCTTTCGAGTTGACGCCATTTCGGCGACTTGCGTGCCGATGTGGATAAAATGGTGATGATAAGGACAACACAACACCCAGTCTCTGAGCGGAGAAAATCTCCGACCCAGCCGGGAATCGAACCCGGGCCGTTAGGTATGGCATTCCGTCGAAAGACCACTCTTTTTTTTGTTGATCTTATTTTGTTCTATATTGTTCGTTGAATTTGTTAGTGGCGGACGTCCGATGACATTCGTTCAGGTTGTTCATTGATCCGTTCACTCAGTTTTTTATTACAGAGGATAGCTAAACCCTCTGACCGAACACGCTGAGCTACCGTGTCGGCGTTCAGCTACTAGAGACGGACATAATAATAGTAATAATAATAATAATAATTTGCTTACATCAATCCTTAGTACTTTTTTGCATAACTTTCAAAAAATTTCAATTCGGAGATATATATAATTAGAAAAGCATTTGTCCCAAAATTTGTGAAGTACTTGGGTCGCTGCAATAATTTAAGAACTATAATAGCTACCAAACGTCACAGCTTCCACAATGTCCCAATTTAAACGGTATAAAAATGGAAGTGTGCACACGCGTACATCATTTCACGTAACACTACGATCGTGGATACTAGTCTGATGATTGTGTGTATGTGAGCATGTAAATGTCTGGGAATACTGTTGGATCTCTGACTCATTTCCGCCTACATTGGGAAAACTAGTCTTTCTGTAATTTATTTCTGTTCTTAGTGGATCATCTTTTCCTATGTGTCTCTCCTTACTCAATTTCCGGTGGACTGTCTATCCTTCCCGTGGACTCACGAAACCTGTCATACGTGTTGTTTGTACCAGGTACGATCAGCCTCGACATTTTCGAGACTTAGTATTCGTGCTACTTGTTCTCCGAAAGCTAACTGAAAATTCTGGAAATTAAAATGTTAGATTGCAGCACACATTTGAACAGTACATAAGGACGAGCTTGCAGTATAAATATCGTTTTCTTTACGGATGGATGATGACGTCACTTTGAAACTAGTTCGTGCCAGCAATACCAAATTTCAAAGATTTACTGCATTGCCAGTGTGAGATCATTTGATTGTACGGGGTGTTTAAAAAGTCTCTCCGCAGTGCCGTATGATTGTTAGCGGCGCGTGCCGCATGCCGCAGTGAATATACCGAAATGAAACTCAGTGAAATACAAGTTATTAATTTATTGAATATTCAGTTTTACTCACAAATTTTCACATTAAATGTTGAAAATGTCCGCCCTGTTGTTGAATACACAATTCAATTCGTGTAATCATGTTTCCAAACACAAGCTGTAACATTTCTTCTGTAACAGAAGCAGTGAAAGTGGAGTTTGCAGTTTTCAATTGATCTATGGATTTTGGACGGTTCTTGTAGACAGTTGCTTTCGCCACACCCCTGAAGAAAAAGTCAGATGGTGTTAGGCCAAGCGATCGTGGAAGCCAAAGTCCCTGAGAAATTATGCGATCACCAAAAACATCAGCAAGCAGTGACACTGAAACGCGAGCTGTATGCGCGGTTGCACCATCTTGTTGGAAATAACCGTTCAGTATTTCACTTAACACAAGTTCCCCTATGAATGGGTACAGATATCACTGCAGTATCGTTGTACGTTTATTGTTTCGTTGAAAAATATGGGACCCACAATCCGACGTCTAGAAATTGCAACCCACTCCTATTTTCACAGAATGAAGTGGTTCCTCATGAATACACAATGGATTTGCAGTACTCCACATACGAGAATTTTGCGAATTCATGTACCTGGATAAATGAAACCACGCCTCATCAGTGAAAAACGTTTCATTAAGAATATCCCTTCCATTTTATTGAACGATATTTTTGAACCATTGACAATAATGCACTCTCTTGCCATGATCAGTATTTTTCAGTTCTTGCACGACTGTCACTTTGTATGGGAAAAGTTCTAACTTTTTCCTTACAGCTGTGTAGGCCTTTCCGACACTAACATCGATTTCCTGGGCGAGTTTTCGTAGTGACTTGTTCGGACTCACGGACATTTTATCGGAAATACCGAGTAGTTTATCCACAGACAAAACGCTAGGACGACCACTTCTCGGTGCATCTGTCACTGAACCCGTAATTCGAAATTTGTTAATCAAATCTCGCACAGTATCACGACGTGGGAGTGTTGTCTCCGGGAAAACTGAATTAAATGTTTGAAGAACTGAAACTGTGTATTTACCGCCAGCTTTGAACACTTGTTCGACTAAAAACACACGTTCTTCGATGGTTAGCATTTTAAGAGTGACAAAAACGAAACAAACGAACAAAGGAACTAAACTTAAACGTTCACGTCAACGCGTAACGACACACACCAACGATACTACTGACGCTGGCTGAGATAAAAGAAACAGTGGAATGTTGGGAGAGTCCACTTGAAGGGAAGAAACCCAGGCAGGCGAACAATCATACGGCACGCGCGGCTAATACTCATACGGCAGTGCGAAGAGACTTTTTGAACACCGCGTAGAAGTCTTTCTGTTTGAAGCGTCGTCGCGCCACGTTTTTGACCATTACAGAGGAAGGTGTAGGCACCTTGGAGACAAATTTAAAACTTATGCATCGCAATGGAAGTCAATTGCGGGGTTTGAAAAAGTGGTCCTTTTCGTGCAGCAGTGTTTAACGAAGTACTACCGGAAGAAGGCTGCGCAAATCTTCTGTCAGATCTTGATAAGATTTCAAATCGGTGCGTACGTTGCCATCTTGCTTTAAAATGTACAGAAACTATAATTTTTCGCTTCTCAAAACGAAAAAACGTAGTGTCTTATGACTGCAACATCAACGAGTCACAAATGGAATAATCCAACCAATACAGATGGCTCGGTGTAACAATTTCCAGCTACGTGAAATGGAACGATCCCATAGGCTCAATCGTAGGTAAAGCAGGTGACAGACTTCGGTTCATTCGTAGCGTACTAGGAAAATGCAAAAAAATGGTTCAAATGGCTCTGAGCACTATGGGACTCAACTTCTGAGGTCATTAGTCCCCTAGAACTTAGAACTAGTTAAACCTAACTAACCTAAGGACATCACACACATCCATGCCCGAGGCAGGATTCGAACCTGCGACCGTAGCGGTCTCGTGGTTCCAGACTGCAGCACCTAGAACCACACGGCCACTTCGGCCGGCCAGGAGAATGCAATGAGTCTACAAAGGAGAGTGTCTACAAGAAACATGTTTTACCCATCTTATAATATTTCTCATGTGCGTGGGATCCTTACCAAATAGTAGCAACAGAGCTACGAAATCTGTAAAAAGAAGGGTAGCACGAATGGTCACATGTATTTTGTCCCGGAAACGCTGAAAAAACTGAAGAACGGGTGGTTGAAGATACACGTAAACCATCCCGTGAAAGCCTAGTCTCAAGAAGCAATTTTAAGTGAGGAATCTAGGAATATACTCAAACCCCTTACGTACTGCTTCCCTAGCGACCGTATGTGCAGTATTATAGTAATTACAGCGCACGAAGACGAGTTAAGTAATCATTCTTTCCGTGCGCCATACTCGAATGGAACGGGAAGAAGGACTAATAACAGGTGCAAATGTAAAGTACTCTCCGAAATACACCGAGTATAAATGCCAAACATTGAGTATCTTTGTATTTGACACTCGTATTGGATGAATACAAGAACTGGCATATTTTATAGTGGCAGTACTAATTCGCGATGTGGGTGCGTTTTCGAATACTTTATGTACTTCAGTGTATCGGTTATGTGGCGTTGCCAGAAACACGCCTGAAGGCGAAATTTCATAATTTCGAAATCGATCGTTTAAATAAAACATCATTAACAAAACATCCGAGTAGATTACTCGATAACAGCATATTAGGTACGACTGCTGTTTGCGAATGCACATAGTCGTCCCAAAATATGATACCATAGGAGACAGTAAACAGAATATAAGAAGAACAACAAACTTTGTAGTTTCAAAATCAGTGACAGTGGAGATTACTCTTACAGAGGAGATAACAGCAATCTGGATTTTGCAGACCGACTCTTGTTGGGGTTTACCGTTGGCGATAAATTACTAGGAACAGTAAAAGCCGCAAGTTATCTAGGAGCATCCAAAAAACAAGGACTGTATACATCTAGATGCAGGAAAGACAGATTCTAGACTGGGGTTAACTAGCCTACTCCTAAGAGGATGTGCTCGTAATTCACCTACGAAACTTAGGAAAAAAGAACATCGTTCTACCGAATCTTGAGCACTGAGTCAGTCGGCGAATATTACCTGAGAGGAGTTGGAGAAGATCGCCGGTCCGAGCCCAAGGGGTAGGGGTTGGAATCATCTCGCCAACCCTCCCTCCCATACCCCAAAGAGAATTTTACTAATAAAGTTTATATTTTTAGATACATCAGTTTCCAAATTTCTCAGATAATTTTCGGAGAATAAAGTAGCGTGAAATGTGAGACTATCGAAATGTCACAGGTTCTAGAGAATTACAAGCAGTATTTAACACAGGACTTGCCTGGAGACTATCTCACATGGATGAGCCTGCGGCCTGAGCGGTAATATTCCAGTCAGGGAAAGGTGTCTCCATTCATAGGCTGCCAACAACAAATGTGAGGGGATTCAAGACTCCGCAGGCAGACTCGACAAATCGTAGGATGCAGTGAATTAGAAGTTACCTGAGAGTACCTTTCCATTTCATAAAAAAGTTAAGGAATTGTTTTTAAATCTATAACCTAGATGTGAAACCATAACCTATGTGTAAAAGAACATATCATGTAATATTTCAGGACACCCACTGAAGATGCCTTGTAAAAAAGGCGAAACGCGTCTGGATGCATAAATAAAAATAAAAATTTCGATGTGCAGCATGCAAAAAAGACATTTTCTTTGAAACAACTGCAATTTAAATCGTAGGATGTTGGGTAAGGCAAGCCAGAAAGGAAAATAAAGGCCCTTAAAATATATATAAAAAAACACTGATTTTCTCTAATATAGACGAAAATAAATGTATAACGGGTACTCAAATGAAAACGAGCCACATGGAAAAAATTAAGTAAACTGTTTATTATTTCAAAATAGTCACCATAACTGCTAATACATTTATCCCACTGTGAGGCAAGAAGGTCAATGCCTTCACGGAGAAATGTCTGCGGCTGTCCAAGAACCACGATTTTACCCAGGCGTGCACATCTTTGCCCGAAGCAAATGTACAACCACGAATGCCTTTCTTCAGGGCTCCAAACATACGGAAACTGCATGGGGAGAGATCGGATTCTATGGAGGATACGTTAGGGCTTCCCAGCGAAGCTTCTGCAGCGTAGTTGAAACAACAGGCATGTGTGCTACAGGAAAGTCACGATCATCTTTTTCTTTGACTGCAGTGGCCCGCTGCTTATTCAATTTCTGGAACACGGCGCCAAATTAATGCTAGCGGCATGTGGACACTTTGCAAAAATTGAGACGCGCCATCAAGTCCAAACGCGCAGAAATGTTGACAGACGACGTCATTCAGTGGCAGGATAATGCCAGGTCACGTGTCTCCCAGGGTCCGCCGACGACGCTGCAGATGTTTCGCTGGGAACCCCTTACACATTATACATACAGTCCCGATCTCTCCATATGCTATTTCAACATTTTTGATGCCCGGAAGAAAGACATTCGTGGTTTTCGATTTGCTTCGGACGAAGAGATACACGCCTGGGTGCAATCACGGTTCCGTAGGCAACCGCAAATATTCTTTCATAAAGGCAATGACGGTCTTGTCTCCCATTGGGATAAGTGTATTTACAGTTATGGCGATTACTTTTGAAGTAATGGAAAGGTTACTAGTTTCTCCCATCTGTGTCGTTTGGTTATGATGGTCCCTTATTAGCCGGCCGGTGTGGCCGAGCGGTTCTAGGCGCTTCAGTCTGGACCCGCGCGACCGTTACGGTCACAGGTTTGAATCCTGCCTCGGGCATGGATGTGTGTGACGTCCTTAGGTTAGTTAGGTTTAAGTAGTTCTAAGTTCAAGGGGACTGATGACCTCAGATGTTGAGTCCCGTAGTGCTCAGAACCATTTGAACCATTTTTTTGGTCCCTTATACTACAATGAACAGCAGTCCCTACCATTTATACGACTCGTAGCCATGGTTTGCAGATGTGTAGCTATTCACAATGATAGTGAAACACTAAAAATGATAAATGCACACAACGACTGTACAGCGTGTTTAAGATAAAGTGTTTCACTGTGTAGTTTACAAGATAAGTGTAATAAGTGAACGGGATGTTTATTTAGATAGGTAAAATAAAAAAAAATTACTCTTTGTACTGCGAAAATCGTCTGTTTAGTTATTTTCCTGAGAGTTACAGAACCAAGTTGTAATTTTTTAAATGTAACATTATTTTTCGGGTACCGTACCTCAATCGGCAAAAACGGCAGTGGCGTATTACATGGATTAAGCTTAAATCTTAGTAAAACAAATCTAACGTACTGTCAGCTAAAGCACTAATGTGATGGGATGCACTGGGATGTTGTGTTATCCGTCTGTATGTCAGTCTGTCTGTCAGTTCGACTATTAGACGCCTTTTACTTACAAGGGAACCTCCCCATCGCACCCCCCTCAGATTTAGTTATAAGTTGGCACAGTGGATAGGCCTTGAAAAACCGAACACAGATCAATCGAGAAAACAGGAAGAAGTTGTGTGGAACTATGAAAAAAATAAGCAAAATATACACACTGAGTAGTCCATGTGCAAGATAAGCAACGTAACGGACAATGTTCGCTGATGAGCGCCGTGGTCTCGTGGTTAGAGTGAGCAAGTACGAACTCAAAGGTCCTTGGTTCGAGTCCTCCCTCGAATGAAAATTTTATTTTCTCTATTTTCGCAAAGTTACGATCTGTCCTTTCATTCATTGACGTCTCTGTTCACTGTAATAAGTTTAGTGTCTGTGTTTTGCAACCGCACCGCAAAACCGTGCGATTAGTAGAGGAAAGGACGTGCCTCTCCAATAGGAACCGAAAACATTTGATCGCAAGGTCATAGGTCAACCGATTCCTCCACAGGAAAACACGTTTGATATATTCTATACGACACTGGTGACGGCATGTGCGTCACATGACAGGAATATGTTATCGACCCACCTAACTTGCACACTTGGCGAATGGGTAAAAAGATTATTCTACCTTGCCCGATTTAGGTTTTCTTGTGGATGTGATAATCACTCCCAAAAAAGTGATGAAAACATAAGAGTTTGCCACATAAACTGCATCAAATGAATGCAACAGTTTCAGTGTCGCACAGTTTTCCCTGTGCTCTGTCAAAACGTATGTTTTTTACGTTTTCAAATGTTTCCATGCGTAGACCGTCAAATTCTGTATATGTCCAAGCAAATCTGAACATGTCCTGGAATTTTGGAGAGCGAAGTTGATTAGGTGTGAGTGCCTGAACATTGATAATTATCTGAAAATAAAAAATTAAAATTTTCACCCGAGAGAAGATTTGAACCAAGGACCTGTCGTTCCACAGTTGCTCACGCTAACCACGGGACCACGTCGCTCGTAAGCTAATGCTCTCCTTGATGTTGCCTACCTTTCCCATGGACTACTCAGTTTGTATATTTTGCTTATTTTTTTCATAGTTCCACACAACTTCTTCCTGTTTTCTCGATTGATCTGTGTTCAGTTTTTCAAGGCCTATCCCTGTGCCAACTTATAACTAAATCTGAGGGGGGTGCGATGGGGAGGTTCCTTTGTTAGCAACGGGCGGCCGGTTTGGCCGAGCGGTTCTAGACGCTACAGTCTGGAGCCGCGAGACCGCTACGGCCACAGGTTCGAATTCTGCCTCGGGCATGGATGTGTGTGATGTCCTTAGGTTAGTTAGGTTTAAGTAGTACTAAGTTCTAGGGGACTGATGACCTTAGCAGTTAAGTCTCATAGTGCTCAGAGCCATTTGAACCATTTTTGAACTTAGCAATGGGTAGACGTATCAATTGAAATTTATGTCGCATATTAGGAGCTACGGTACCTTGGCGGTGTGTAAAATTTACGAGCCAACGTTAGTGCAATTAAAAGATACGGCCATTATGTCACAAATTTCAATACTCGCAAACTCACTCATCAAGACTAGTAGGGTCCCCCCCGTTGCCCTAGAATCATGAAATTTGACAAGGAAGATTCCACAGAACAAATAAGGAAAAATTCGAAAATTGTTAATTTGTAATAATGTCGTAAAACTATTTGGTTGCCATTTGTTGTCCTTTTGTCTGTCTTTCCGTCTGTAAAAATGCCTTTTTCTCAGGAACGGGTAGAGGTATCAAGATGAAATTTACGTCAAATATCAAGTCTGCTGTTCCTTCTTAAGCTCCTAAGTCAATGCATTCAAAAGACACGGTCGTTTGTAAATATCCATTTTTTTCAGGAGCGAGTAGAGGTATCAAGTTGAAATTTACATCAAATACTAAGGTTCACGATTCCTTGGAGGCGTATATAATTTGTTCTTCTAAGTCAATGTAGTCAAAAGTTATGGCCATATACGTCACATATTTTGAGACTAGCAAACTCACTCAGCAAAACCTATAGATCACTATTTATCTACATGTCGGGCCCTGTGCTCTAGTGGAGCCGGTGCGGTAGCTTAGCATGTTCAGTTAGAGGGCTGGTTGCCCTCTACAATAAACAGAGCTATTCAACAATGAATTTGAAGGGTTGCCATCCGCCTAGACCAAACACCTATAATAGCGATGAACAAAATGAAAAAAAAAGTGGTGGAAGAAAAACCGAGAGGTCGCGGGATAGAATCTCGGTCAGACAACGGATATCTCAAATCTTAGTTTTAAACTAGCTTTTACCTCTCAAAGACGTGATTCGGGTTCCACGTTAAGCTGTAGGTTCCCTTTTCCTGGCTGGATAACTATGGTAGGTAATGGACACACAAGTCGTCGAAGTGGCGTCCAGTAGAAAGACCTGCACCGGACCATTGAACCACACGAAATTATTATTATTATTATTATTATCATTTTGTACGCAATTATCAAAGTGCGAGTAATAACGTACATTTTCGGTTTCTTTTCTGTCATGTAGTTGATATACTCAAAGCAAATCAAATTTCTATAAATATTACTAAGGGAGCAAGAAACGTTCAAAGATTCTGGAGTAAATTCAACAAGTTGTACATAATTGTCTTCAGATGGATGTTCTGGTGGCGGAATGTTCATTTAAGTGTACTGTTCAAACGAGTGCTCCCTTTCCTCAATGCGCAACTCACTGCACTTTCTAAACGATCTGCGGACAACGTGTGGCAGCAAATACGCTGACGTTAGTGACTGAAAAACGAGCGGAGATATAATAGTAATTGGAAGAAGAAATCAGTATTTGCTTCCAGGCTCGGTATAAGGGCGTAGACCAGGATAGAAATTTTTTAGTCTAATTTTTTAACTGGCTTAAAACGTTCCTTAGACGGTCTATTTTTAAGACTCATTCATATAAAGTGTGATATAAATGTTGAAATGTGTTGAAACCGCGTTTTACTGCCTGGGGTTCTGGCGCGTCCGACCACTCGAGTGCAACAGATGTAATAAATACTACAGTAGTTACTGACGGAATAGGGGTTTTGTTAGTGTCGGATAATATCGCAGAGGGCATTAGTATCAACTAAAATACTATTCTCAGTAAGATTACCCTTCATAACATGAATCGTTTATGGTAAACAGTCTGAAAGTACGTACTTGTATCGCGTCCGTTTAACTTGCTTTTCATATTAATTTAAACTTGAGTGCTTGAAAATGACAGACAAACTTATTTATACGGACAGAAAAGGTTCGAAAAATAATTCCAGTCCTGCAAAAAAGGTTCGATTAGTAAGCGGAAGCCAGTTAATTTCGTCAAAATGAGAGTGTTTCGACATTGGCGCAAAACAGACCAAATGTACGGTGTTGGCATTGCCGATTAAAGCTCTGTTCAATTTCAATATTAAAAAACACAACTTAAAAATTTAAACGCTTGTTTTTTTTTTTTAAATTTTCAAGTTGGCGGGAGCAATAACTCATGAAATATACATGCAATTGCATTATGCCTTTTTGTAACTTTTGAGTCGGCGTTTTTTCTGTTGTAGTACGTAGCATATTTGGGATATATTTTAAGTTCTATTTTAGAGTGCCGTAATTTTGTTAGAAAAACATTGTTTAAGCTTCCTTACGTACTACGGTAGACATTATCAGTAGTTTCAAAACAGTTCTGGAAAGTTTGTTCTAGGCTGAGAATTGTGGCGTTCAGACCTTCCACCAATCGCCCTCGCACTCCGGAAAAGCCTTTCGTCGATGTCGTGTAGTGTCTCTGAGTGCAAGTTTTTGTACTTAAAAATACGTAATACAAATTTTAGGGTGTACAATAAGGTCTAAAATCAGTTTTGTAATTTGTTTGTTATTTTATTGAAAAAAAATCGTGGATATTGTTTCCAAAATCGAGCGTCACCCTGGTCTAGGCCCTAAAGACCGCACGGGATCTGTAACACTAACGAACTACTGAGTCCCTATTCACCAATATGTAAGCCTACTTACTCTTAATAATGCATTATTTTACTTACATATAACGATTGAAGGTAACGTCTAATAATATTTGATTTTACTTATTTCAGCAAAACAGTTACTATATAGTTTTAAGCACAATCGTTACAGTCTCAGTTACGGCTTATACCAACAGGAATAAAGCGGAAGAACAAGTTTACATTATAACACTACTACAATCTGCAGATTCAGTCATTAGTCAATTTTTTAAATTAAAACACGCTCTGAAGGACTATTATAAATAAAATTATCATCTTGTAATGGAATTGCATGATGTACTGAATGTTTTAGTTAATGATGTGGATTACCACAATTTTCGCTCACGTTACTCGTAGCAAGTCCAAAGAAGTGTATTCAGCTTGCCTTTAATGATAAACCTCCATCACAGAGCTAAAATAAAATTTTAATCCACGACAAATACTTAGCTCGTTTAGGAACAGAAACCAGCCAAGTGACCAGTGTGTTCTTACTCTCTTTCTTTCTTTTTTTTAAGTGGGAGGACTGAACCAATCGCTGGCCAAGATTTTTACCGTCGTTAGAATTATCAGCTTGCAGTACTGACAGTTGCTCGCCGTTGTAGACGCTGACTCTAGCGACTCTCCTGGTATTAATTATGATTTAGTACAGAGCACCTTTCAAATTGAAATGCATAATATTATAAGCTTTGACCTCTGGACACAATAAAATTTCGCAATTCTCTCCACACGACTATGTGACACAGCCCAACGTTGCGAAAGTCTGGTATACGTTGTGCTTAGCGGCGGAAATTATCTTGCTCATGCTGAGCACAACACTTGACGATAATGTTGATGATTAGTGAAAACCACCACAGCTGCATTATTTTACATTCATTGTGTTATGACCTGTTTCGTTCGTTCAGCATCATCAGGTTACCAAGCTGTGCTTTTAAGTCACTACGCGAATGCTCTGCTTGTCGTATGTGATGTTAAAGAACAAACAGCTTGGCGGAAGAATGGCGATTAGGCACGGCATGCGGCGTACAGTAAACGTGCTATTGTACGCAGCATGCTTGTCTGCTAGCCATACTTCGGCCAGACGGTAGAAAGAATGTTTTGGATTTGGTCTTTAACTTTACATACGACAACCATACCATTTGTGTAATGACTCAATCACAGCTCAGCAGCCTCATGATGTTCGACGAATGAAACCGCTTGTAACACAGTAAACTTGTAATGGAAACGGAAATGCCGTGTGGCTAGGGCTCCCGTCGGCTAGACCGTTCGCCTGGTGCAAGTCTTTCGAGTTGACGCCACGTCGGCGACATGCGCGTTGATGGGAATGAAACGATGATGATAAGGACAACACAACACCGAGTCTCTGAGCGGAGAAAAATCTCCGACCCAGCCTGGAATCGGACCCGGGCCGTTAGGTATGACATCCCATCGCGCTGATCACTTTTTTTTTTTTTAAATCTCATTTTGTTCGCTTTTGTTCGTTGTATCTGCTCGAGGCGGACGTCGTAAGACATCGGTTTAGTTCGTCGTTGATCGATTAACTCAGATTTTTTATTACAGAGGGCACGTAACCCTCTGACCGAACACGCTGAGCTACCGTGCCGGCATCCACTCAGCTACCAGGGGCGGACAATTTGTGATAATACAATGGAGGTGGTTTTCATTTATCTTAACCTTAGCGGCGGAAGCTGGAAACCGATACTGGGATATTCATCGGAAGACAATGAGAATTCTGTCGTGTATGAATGGATTGAACTCAAGCATGCATAAAAACTTTATAGAAATACATTCAAACATCGTACACACAAATGGCAAAGGCTGAATACAAAATTAATGAAAGACACGTAAAACAGGAATGCAAAAATAGCACTGAGTAAGTAACCTTAGCTTACACCAATAACTGTCAGACTTTTAATTAAGCTATTTCGTTTAGATCGTACGTCGTTCGGTACGATGTTATTTCCACAATTTAAGGTAAACGAGTCGTCAATATTGTGATGCAAATTCGTAAAAATGAACAACATACTATAGTAGAACACAACATGTCGATAACAATATCGTGCCAATTTGTAATACGTAACATTAACGAAGCAGCATAGCGACAAATGTATTCTTCGAACGTTCAAAAATACACATAATGTTATGCGGACTAGCTATTATCTCTGTTACTTTAAAAATAGTGCCTAATCATATGAACAGACTCGTAAACAGTATTATTGTCTTCAGTAAAAGCTGTTAGCTATTAATTTTTCGCCAAACAACTGGGCAATCCATCTGCGGGGCCGCTGACATGTGGTATACGGATAAAGCGTTTCATTCACTGTTTGGCGAAGAGAAGCGCCCATAAATGTTATTTGTGCATAAATTGTGAAGGTGATAAAAGGAAATGCTCCAGCTTTTTCTTAAATACAACAGGGTATTAAATTTGTGTCTGATCTGATTGTTAGACTCTTCCGCCAAAACAGTGACCAAGAAAGAGTTTGAGAACGTTTTATCTCACCGATGGGTAGAGACGGTATACTATATAAGTGAAATACTTGAGTTGTGATTATACTGAGAGGATATGTACGTGAGCTGTGAAGCAAGGTACTTAGGGGCATCCACACTGAGAACCTGGTGAAAAAGCCATAGCATACGCTTACGGTAGTCGTGCAGTTTGTCTTGCTGCAACCTTACAAAGTGCGTGCGTATGCCACTGAAATGGTCAAACAGGTAGACATGGCAGCTTAACGCACAGCACCATTTATAGTTGGCTCTAGCCGTCTAGACTTTTCACTCGTCGAAGTGTGCTGGTTCACATCGCAATTGTGGAAACTCGGCAGAAGGAGTGACGGCACAAGTTTCGGTTTCAATTATGTTCCGAAAGGTTTGTAGAGCATAGATATAATCGAAAGTCTTCGTGCTTGTGGTGACAATGTTCTCAGCTCAGAAGAGGTGCTTATCATTGGCAAGCACTTCATATTCGACAATCTGTCTCTAATGAAATCGTCGTCGACAGCCGTCGAATCCTAGCATTTAGTCCCTTTGGAGTGAGCGCATTTTAACAACAGCTACAGGAAGCGATGGGACTCGTTGCATTATCGCCCACCGTTTCTTTTTACGAAGAAATGTAAAAGAATGTCGCGTTCACCGCGCAAAGTGACATCAGAAATGATGTTGTTACGCAGATTTTCACTTTTTTCGGAAAAAATTCTGCTCAAGTTAAAAATTTGCTGAAGATTCAGACAGTCACTGCTACATCAGTATAATGAATGTAAACAAAATATTTGAAAACTGTCTTCAAGAGCAGTTCAAGGCTATATACGTGGCATCAAGGGGGCTTTGCATTGTTCAAAATGGTTCAAATGGCTCTGAGCACTATGGGACTTAACATCTGAGGTCATCAGTCCCCTAGAACTTAGAACTACTTAAACCTAACTAACCTAAGGACATCACACACATCCTTGCCCGGGGTAGGATTCGAACCTGCGACCGCAGCAGTCACGCGGTTCCGAACTGAAGCGCCTAGAACCGCTCGGCCACCGCGGCCGGCTTTGCATTGTTGCTGAAATTGTGTGTTACCCGAGAAAACTGACCCATGATTGCGAAGTAAGCACAGAGAAAGAGGAACGGAACATATTATCGTAGAATGAAAACTTGGATTTCTGGTCAGAGTTGTAGCATGATTACGTTTACTTTTCAGATCAACAGGTTCTGTTGAAGTCTCCGCTCATTTCGTAACTCAGAGATCGATTTTGAGTGCTCGATCAATACGCAATAGATTTATGGCCCTTGGTTTATCATAACCTAATTCTTCACATAATAAACGTTTGAGTTGATGTAAAATGACAAACTTTCGGCTGTTACATAAAGTTGCTTGAAATTAACAGTCACTTTACATATCTTTTTACTTGCATTTACTTTATCAGCTTTCTTAAGTTTTTGTATTTAGTCTCTCTGTTAGAAATTATCCCCAGCATTATTAACATTTATTGGAAGTTAGAACACACCTTATTAGCAGTGACATAATAGGTTCTGTGCGGAATAGCTGCCATAACCTACTCCCGCAAAGTCTCGTAGGAGAGTACTGCTCAATTTGTTTTTCGACACTTCCTTTGAGAAGTCTTCTGAAAGAATTGAAGTACCGCAGTCGGAATAAAGGACCAAATAGTTCGATGCAGGTAACTTGTTTCATACAAAAGACGATGTTTTCATTCATTAGAATAACGGTTACTTACGCTGTACTTTGACCTGGAAAAATCCAAGTCCAGGTTTGCAATCTATGAACAAAATGCAACCTCTCTGTTTATATGTGTGAACCACATTCTGTAGGATTTTGATGTCACATTTGGACTGGTTTCTGTTTTTGGTTTATTAAACGCATTTCTGTTTTCGATTTATTGAACACTTAGTAGTGGTTACTGACGCCATAAGAAAGACATCACAAGTCAAAATAATAAATAAAGTCACCTCAGCTAAAGGTGGCAATTGTGGAGAGTTGTCTGTGTGCTAGGCAGAGAGACTGCAGCAGCAGTGTCAGATGATCAGATTCAAACAAACAGTATGGCACCATCACTGATGACGGCAGATTTAAGTGGAGTACTCTGTTGTTTAATGTTGAATGATAATAAACAATCATTATGCTAAGTTCTCTTTTATTTTTCAACCATTTAAAATCACCTCAGACATTCGGAGTCGTAGACCTACAGCCCTGGACGTAACAAATCAAAATAAGTATAAATATATCCACGAGAGCTGTGGACTGAGACTTTACTGATAAGAGCTTACTTTTTATGACAATACAACTCCATCAATCCTATCTGGTAAGGCTTACATACCGCACAGCAATACTATAGCAAAGGACAGTCAGGCGTTGTGTAGGCAGTCTGTTAAATGGATTTTTTTTGCGTCTGTTATGTATTCTGCCAATAAAACGCAGTCTTTGGTTCGTCTTACACACAATATTTTCTACGTGATCGTTCCAGTTCAAGTTGTGCGTAACTGCAGTACCTAGGTATTTAGCCAAACTGACAGCCTTTACATTCGTGCGATTTATCGTGTAACAGAAATTTAACGGATTGCACTTAGTACTCGTGAGGACAACCTCATATTTTTATTATTTAGGGTGAACTGACGCTTTTTATCACAATACATATGCCTTGTTCAAATAATTTTGTAACTAGTTTCGATCTTTTGATGATTTTACTGGACAGTAGATGACAGCATCATATACAAACGGTTTAAGAGGTGTGTTCAGATAGGCTCATAAATCGTTTATACAGATTAGGAACTGCAAAGGGCCTATAATAGATCCTTGAGGAACGCCAGGTATCACTTCTGTTTTACCCGATGCCGTTTCGTCAATTACTGCTAACTATGACCTTTCTGACAGGAAATCACGAATCCAGTTGCACAACTGAGACGATACTCCACATGCACGCAATTTTATTGGAAGCCACTGGTGGGGGACAGTATCAGAAACCTTTTGGAATCTAGAAATGTGGAAACCATTTAAGATCCCCTTTCGATCGTGCTCATTACTTCGTGCTAGTTGTGTTGCGAAAGAGCGAAATTTTACGAATACGTGCTTATTGTGTGTCAATAGATCGTTTTGTTCGAGGTAATGTATATTGATGAATTCTTCTCGGGTTATCAACCGAGTGGTGGCGTCGTCTTGTCGCAACGTTTCAATGAGTTTCGTACCCATCGTCTTCGCCAGAAGATGATGGGTACGAAACTCATTGAAACGTTGCGACAAGACAATGCCACCACTCGGCTGATAACCCGAGAAGAATTCATCAGTGGAAAACCCCGAGAAAGACTGAAATCACATGTAACTTACATTGTTAGAAGACAGTGTATGTTTCAGAATCCTTCTGTAAATTTAGGTCAGTGATATGCGTCCGTAATTCAGAGGGTTACTACACGACGATACGTTCCTGTGGACAACAGCATCGTCATTGATCAATTTGATCGCATCCGATAAATATTTTACATATTATATTGAGAACATTAGAGTTCCCATTACGCTTCCACACCCGGTGTTATTTTCAGTTCTCTTGAACTTTCGCCATCCTTTATTTTTTGATACTTGGTCCTAGTAATAATATCTTATAAGGAATCAGATATTTGTAAAGAGCGTATTCTGGTTATCAGTTAAGACTTTGACAGAGTATCAAACACCCGTCGAAACGCTAGAAAGACGAAATATTCCTACTCATCTTCATCTACTATTTGCAATATATCGTGTATAAAAAAAACTAGGTGTGCTTCCCAGGAGTGGTTTTTCTTGATTCGTTAAGAGAAACGTCTTTTCTTCCAGTAGAGTGCTCGAGCTTAGAATGAGAATACATTCAATAATCCTCCAGCTGGTGTCTGTTATATTGGTCAGAAATTCGGTAATTCTTTCTTGTCTCCTTATTGCAAATCGGAGTGACCACCGATCTTTCTGATTCCCGTGGGTCCTTTCGACAAAATTAATCTAAGATACATGCTGATTCCGCAGCGTTATCAATGTGAAATGGGATAAATGTGGTACAGGTCAGGACCTGGTGCTTTCTTCGATTTGAGTACCCTCAACTGCTTTTCAATGCTCCGAGTACCTATTTCACTTTTTCATTCGTGGTTATTCAGGACGATCAAACATTGGTATGGTAGTATCTTCATCCATGAATATATTTTTAAATGCGAAATGTGATCTTTCTCTTATGTATCTCTCTGTTGTCCTCATTTTCAACAACATATTGATTCACTGGAAATTAAACGGAACGTTTGGATCCATTCATTGACTTTTCATAGAAAGAGAACGTTCTACTATTTTAAGGTAGAGCTATCTTCAAGATTTGACTGGGGAAATTATTGCAGGTTCCACGTATACTTGCTTAGCCCTTTTTCGAGATGCACGCATTGTTATTATTTTTTCTCTATCAGTTTCGATACATTCTGTTTTATGGCGAGAGTATAGCGATGTATGTTTTCGTAGCATTTGCCAAGTGGTAGGACCAGACCTTGGTGGAGCTTTGACGTTTTTAGTACGTGGTACAAGTTTGTCTCGACCACGATTAAAGATGTATTTCAGCTAAAACCATAACTCTTCTGCGAACGTCACATTTGTTCAAAAGACAATCAGTTCTTTGTCTAATTAACATGCTACTATGTGTCTGTCCTATCAAACACAAATACTCTCCATAGCTATTACAAGTGGTGCGCTGTTAGACGTTATTGTAGTAAAGGAGCACTGAAATGGCTGTTAAATTGCTACATGAAAAACAGCTGGCAGTACACGTGCGGCTAATTTCTCTGAGGACACCGCGACACTCATCTGCTTTAATCGTGGAATGCTTTCCTGCAACAGGGCTGCAAATGATAATAATGTTTCTTCGCTTGGCTACGTGCCAGGTGATGGTATGGTATTTTATGTTTTATCGTCTGTAAAACCTATTTATGCAAACAGCAAAAGATGCTCGGCGGTTCGAAGGAAGCAAGAGAACAAGAAATGGAACGAGCCAACTATTAAAGAGAAGGAGACAGTTTCAGTTACTTTTTTGGAAAGTAACTGAACATGTTGATTTAAATAAAAGTATGTCTTCAAGATACAATGAAAATTTGAGAAGAGAAGCCGCTGGAAACATTAATAATATGAAGAAAACAAAATACATGCAGATTTTGGGTAGACATAACATTTTATCATTTCAGATGACAGGTGGCACTGTGATGAACAACAAAATGCTCCAAGTATTTAAAGATTTCTTTAAGTTTATAAATAGTTTAAGAAATGAATCAGAAACAGAGAAAGCTAATAATTAAAATAACGGTATTTTTTAAAATAATTCCAGATTAAGTGCATAAAGATTTTGCTCTGTCAAAACTGAGAAGCCGGCTAGAGGTGATGTAATTTCCATAGAAAGTTTTTAAACTGGAAGGAAACAAATGCAAACGCAACAAATAAAATCATGTACTGAACGTCAGAGTAGCAAACGAATTCTTCGAATCTAGCGTAATGCTGTAATTATTTTACTTCACAAGAAAGAAGAAAGATGAGAAATAAAATATCTATTGGCCTGTCAGTCTCTTCTCCGTGATGTAGAAGATTTTCACCAAAGTCATCACGAAGTACATTGATGAGACATTCAATTTGAAACAAGCAAAGGAAAAAAACCGTTTAGAAGTGGGTATACCATAATGAGCCGTTTACAAGTCGTGAAGGGAATTATAGAATGTAGCACTGAGTATTCATAGGTTTTCATAAAGCTGCAACTCGGTTTCAACAAAATGTTTACTAACAGATATGAGAAACAGCGCATTGATTTTGCCAATGTTAGTATGTATACATTAATGCCACATCTTCCGTTACATTCATTAGATTAGTGGGAAGTTCAAAGGTGGGCAGCATTCATGGAGAGGGATCTGTATTACTAAAACTATGGTCAGTAGTCATCAAGAATAATTTCACGTCCTCAGAGTGGGAAAACGAAGAAGGAACGCGTCTTAATAGAGCCTGATGACATTTTACTATTTGCTCTAGTGCACTTAAATGTTAACAGTAAGTGGGAAACGTTAATGAGGCAAGTTATGATAGGACTTAAATTTTTTGCAATAAGCACATCGAAAAGAAAAAAAATGTATGAAGTAACTAGAATTAGTTGATTAGTGTTAGTATTTAGAGTGGCTGAGAGCAAAGATTGGATGGACAGCAAAAGAATTAAACGGCTGAGTAAAATGGTGCGATGTGTTTTCGATAAGTTTTGGAAATTGGTCTGCCACCAGGTCACTGATTCATTGATTTTTGAGGGAGGATAACAGGCGTAGCACAGCGCCCCATTCCAGTCCTTATCAGCATTCCTCCTGCGCAGGAGATCTTCTGTAAAGTTTGGAAGGTAGAAGGCGAGGTACTGGCAGAAGTGAAGCTGTGAGGACGGGGCGTGAGTCGTGCTTGGGTAGCTCAGATGATAGAGCACTTGCGCGTGAAAGGCAAAGGTCCTGAGTTCGAGTCTCGGTCCGGCACACAGATTTAATCTGACAGGTAGTTTCAGCAGTAGACCAGTCTATAGTGCGGCTCCGGGCTGTCACGTATGCACATGGTCGTCACACTGAACAACGTTTGTAACACGGAACGTAAACGTGGTTCGCAGTTAACAAATACTGTCCTCTAATGTGGAAATTAAAATGCGTTTCTTTCAATGGTTTATCAGTTATTTCTCTTCCGCCTGTCCTCTTTTAACATTCTTGAAACTTCGTAAGTGAACTACTACGGAATACACAGCGTCTGTCTTCAAGCGTCTGTTTGTTCAGTGTTGTTAGGTTTTGCGTAACGCTGTCCCTTACCTACGGTTGAGGCCATTTTATCATTCCATTTCACACTGCTACAAATTGTTACCGGTCCCAGATCGGATCCGCCCGACCGAAAAGGCTCTCACTTCTACAGACGTTCTCTCTCCATTGTTACGGCTGTACCGCTGGTGCCCGTGCTGAAAGACGGCGTTCCGACCAATATCAAATATTTATAATCCGATGTTTCGAACTGATATCTTCGCTCGACAACGGACTAAATTTCTTTTAATTGTATTCCATAGATACTACGTTGCATCAAATTAGCCGGCCGATGTGATCGAGCGGTTCTAGGCGCTTCAATCCGGAACCGCGCCACCACTACGGTCGCAGGCTCGAATCCTGCCTCGGGAATGGATGTGTGTGATGTCCTTAGGTTAGTTAGGTTTAAGTAGTTCTAAGTTCTAGGGGACTGATGTCCTCAGATGTTAAGTCCCATAGTGCTCAGAGCCATTTTTTTTGCATCAAATTACGGAAAACAGTGTGCGAAATTTTAAAGATTTTACAGAAGAAAAAACGCACTGCGTAAACTTTGCGTATTGTTGATTTTAGCTCATACCTTACAGTGAATAGAAGGTAGACAAGATATCGAAATCGCATTTAAAACTGAGAGCAGAAAGATATTTCATTACCGAGTTGTTAGGTTTTATATCCTGTGAACGGTGACGCGCGTCGCGTCCACTGACGTCATTGCGCATCTCAAAGCCTGTGGTTATAACAATCCTCATATCTCAATCAATTCTAAATATCGAAACGAGGTTTTTCATATGATAGCACGCAATGAGGTTATGCCAAATATTCGAAACTATTTTATTCACCGAGATATGGAAAGCCGGCCTCTGTGGCCGAACGGGTCTAGGCGCTTCAGTCCGGAACCGCGCTGTTGCTGCGGTCGCAGGTTCGAATCCTGCCTCGGGCATGGATGTGTGTGACGTCCTTAGGTTAGTTAGGTTTAAGTAGTTCTATGTCTAGGGGACTGATGACCTCAGATGTTAAGTCCCATAGTGCTTGGAGCTTGGAGATATGGAAGTAACTCTTCTAGAGCAGGGAGAGGTTGGCAGCTCATGATGCAAACACCTGCGGAACAGCGTACCAGGACGTCCACAGCAGCGAAAGCGTTAACAAGGGTCGGTGTGCGAACCAGCCTGGACGTGGTTTTCAGGCGGTTTCTCGCACCAGCTGAACAGCGGTCTGGTATCTGAGTTCACCCTCAGTTACACGACTGGCACATATTTAGAAAGCTTTCGCTAATTTTCATACGAATAATACTATATGCTCACAGTTGGGCTATACATTTCTGTCCTGGGGGGGGGGGGGGGGGGGGAGTTCCGGGGTTGCGTCAGGAAGGGCACCTGGCAACCGCTTGCATCAATCGTGCCAAATATTTTAATAACCGTGCCGATCCTACGTCGATGCGGCACAAAGGCAGAAGAAGAAAACGGAGAAGATTCGTTCATATTGTTACAGCGAGTTAATTACATGATTTGACTCACTAATAATGTTGTCATAGGATACCACTTTTGTGAGTTTTGTGAAGTGCGCTCTTTTACGTTTCTGGATATTAAAACAATATGCCAATATTTACACCATTTTGAAATCCTATTAAGAGCTGATTGAATACTTGTGTAGCTTCTTCTGGGTAGAATTTCATTATACAGGGTGATTCAAAAAGAATACCACAACATTAGGAATTTAAAACTCTGCAACGACAAAAGGCAGAGCTAAGCACTATCTATCGGCGAATTAAGGGAGCTATAAAGTTTCATTTAGTTGTACATTTGTTCGCTTGAGGCGCTGTTGACTAGGCGTCAGCGTCAGTTGATGCTAAGATAGCGACCGCTCAACAGAAAGCTTTTTGTGTTATTGAGTACGGCAGAAGTGAATCGACGACAGTTGTTCAGCGTGCATTTCGAACGAAGTATGGTGTTAAACCTCCTGATAGGTGGTGTATTAAACGTTGGTATAAACAGTTTACAGAGAATGGGTGTTTGTGCAAAGGGAAAAGTTCTGGACGGCCGAGAACGAGTGATGAAGATGTAGCACGCATCCAGCAAGCATTTGTTCGCAGCCCAGGAAAATCGACTCGCAGAGCTAGCAGAGAGCTGCAAATTCCACAATCAACTGTATGGAGAGTCCACATTGGCACTTATCTGTCCGTAACTACCTGAACGTCAACTACCCAAGGCGATGGATCGGCCGCCAGGCAGCCCGTGACAGAGCACTGGCCTCCAAGAAGCCCTGATCTTACCCCCTGCGATTATTTCTTATGGGGGTATGTTAAGGATATGGTGTTTCGGCCACCTCTCCCAGCCACCATTGATGATTTGAAACGAGAAATAACAGCAGTATCCACACTGTTGCGCCTGATATGCTACAGAGAGTGTGGAACGAATTGGAGTATCGGGTTGATATTGCTCGAGTGTCTGGAGGGGGCCATATTGAACATCTCTGAACTTGTTTTTGAGTGAAAAAAAAACCTTTTTAAATACTCTTTGTAATGATGTATAACAGAAGGTTATATTATGTTTCTTTCATTAAATACACATTTTTAAAGTTGTGGTATTCTTTTTGAATCACCCTGTATTTAAGTGCATCAGCCGCAAAAATTCTGACGTTACTGTAAATATTGTTTGCCAGTTCGTATGCACATGGGTCCCAACACACTTCCCTGAGGTACACTTGAAGTTACTTCTATTTCCGCCCCTGACTCCATTCGAGATAACATACTGCATACTCCCTACCAAGAAATCATCCCTGCGCTCGCAAATTGTGTTTGAGGCCCCATATAGTTGTCGTTTTAATGATAAACGTCAGTATCATGCAGATGAGGTGAACACGGTAAGTGCCATAACACGATTTCTCAGAAACGTCGCTTAGTGGAAGTGGCGTCAAAGTAAGCGAACCCGTGTCTCGGCTTATCCGTAGATACTCGACTGTTTCTGAGAAAACTGTGGTCAAAGCGAGTAAACATTTCAGCCGAAGCGCTGGCACAAAGGCTAGTGTCCCACCATCGCACTTTCGCCCTTCGTATTCGAAACCCGATTTTATTTTCATTTTTGTTTCCATTTATCTGCTCATAGCCGTACTACACGAATGTTTTCTAATTTATATTGAAATGTCGTTGTCCTTATTCGTCCACTAATTGTACATCTTGTGCACTAATTAAAATAAAACAATAAATGAATGAGAAAAGTATTAGAAATTGTTTTCGGTGAAATTGACGTAGTGTATCTTGATGCATAATCGATTTCAAGCGCTAGTTTTGGGTAAAGTGTTGCGTTATGCGTGGTTCGCAGCGAAATTATTGCCAACACATGAAATCTTCGGCAGTGTTAAATACAGTAGAGCGTCGACTATCCGAACGTCGGTCAACCGAACGACCGCTTAACCGAACTGTGTACTCACTCGCACCTGTTACTCTCCCACCCTACCTTCCATCATCCCCCTCACTCCCAAACCAAGTTTCCCACAGTAGTTGCCGCACTGGACCACCGCTGGCGGAACATTGCTTCTAAGGGGGCCTTCACAAGGCGCTGCTGACCGGCCAAGCCGCCAGTCGCTGTGTTTGAACAATCAGCACACTTCTGTCGGTTTGGCACTGGCAGTAGAAGTAGCGGCAGTATCAAAGCTGTTCGCAGCAACAGCTGCGCCACAGAGTTGAGGCGTGCCGCTCCGCGCAGTTCTCACGGCGCAGTCACCTTCTGTTCTCTGTTACGACCACATGTGTGCTGCTGCGTGAAGAAGTGAACTTGACGATACAAGATGCTTAAACGTTAACGTGTTGTCCTTTCTATGAGGGACAAGTACGAGATTATTAAAAGGTTAGAAGAAGGTGAATCTGCACCCACTTTATCCAATGAGTACAAGGTGGGGAAGTCGACAATTACGGATATAAAAAACAACAAAAGACAAGCATAGCAAACTTTATAGCTATGCTTGATTATACTGATGCATCAACAAGCCGTAAAACTATGAAGCTCGCCACTAACACATATCTAGATGATGCTGTTTGCAAGTGGTTTACACAAAAGAGATCGGAAGGAGAACCTATCTCAGGTCCCATTCTGTGTGAGAAGGCAATGCAATTCAACGAAAAACTTGGAGGGCCTTCGAACCTTAAAGCGAGCACGGGCTGGTTAAAGCGCTTCAAGTCAAGACACGGCATTCGTGAGCTTACAATACAAGGAGAAAAACTGTCGGCTGATTCTTCAGCAGCTGATTCTTTCAAAGTCAAACTAAGGGACGTATTAAGGGAAGAAGATTATGCTCTCGAAAACGTTTACAATGCTGATGAAACTGGACTTAACTGGAAAGCTTTACCGAGAAAAACTCTTGTTTCACATCATGAATTAGCAGCACCTGGTCCTAAAACAAGCAAGGACCGTATTACAGCTTTGGCTTGTGCTAATGCTACTGGAAGTCACCGACTGACTATGTTCGTCATTGGTAAAAGTAAAAAACCGCGTTGTTTCAAGCACGTTAATATGTCAGGCTTGCCTGTTGTGTACACCTCAGAAAAGAGTGCCTGGATGGATAGTACGGTTTTTATGAAGTGGTTTCTGGACGTTTTCGTACCCTCTGTAAATGCTCATCAGCTAAAGTATGGGAAGAGGTAGAAAACACTACTTCTCCTTGACAATGTACCAACTCATTCGTCATGTGATATTTGAAACGAAAAAGACCTCCTTATTACAGCCCATGGATCAAGTCGTTATTGAGACTTTCAAAAGATATTACAGGAAAGAATTGTTGCGTAACTTATTGTTAGAAAGAGAAGAGGGTGGAGAAGGAAGTCTCTTAAGAAATCATAAGAATATTGACTTGAAAGACGCGTCCTACATGATCAGCGCAGCATGGAATAGTTTAAAGGAAGAGAATTTGAAGAAAGCCTGGAATAAAATTTTTGACACAGAAGAAAATTCACAAGGTATGATTGAAAATGACGAACAGAATGATATGTCCGAAATTCTCGGTATGCTAAAAGAAATAGATTGCCACGAATGTGACGAAGAAGGCGTTCGTGAATGGATGAATATGGATGATGCAGATCCAGGACACCAAATCATGCAGGACAGCGAGATTGTAAACGTCGTCACTGATAAAGATGACGCCACCAGCAAAAAAAAAAAAGGTTCAAATGGCTCTGAGCACTATGGGACTTAACATCTATGGTCATCAGTCCCCTAGAACTTAGAACTACTTAAACCTAACTAACCTAAGGACATCACACACATCCATGCCACAGGCAGGATTCGAACCTGCGACCGTAGCAGTCGCGCGGCTCCGGACTGAGCGCCTAGAACCGCTAGACCACCGCGGCCGGCCGCCACCAGCATTCCATCAATCAGTGTTCCAGGAAGTGAAGATGAAAGTACACCAACAGCTTCTGAGGCGTTCACTTGTTTAGAGACTGCCTTGTTATGGTTTGAAGCCCAAGATGAAAGTGACCAGTTTCAGATATCTGTAATGAAAAAAGTACGTGACTTAGCTGCTCGTAAGCGTGTAGGCTTGCTTAGACAGACCAAAATACAGGATTTTTTTAAACGTTAATTTTGTATACTGTGTGTATTGTTCATGCAAAATGCGTATGTAATATGTATATATTTTTGTTTAATAAACTGTGCCACATACTATATATTCCTGCTGAAGTTGCCTTTGTATGTTGCTTTATAATACTAAAAGAGATGCCTGTTTTTATGAATAAATTTACTGTACAGTACTTCTTTTTGGCAAATAAACATGTACAGTTCGATTATCCGAACAAACCAGTTTTCCGAACACCCATGTCCCCCAATTACTTCGGATAATCGACGCTCTACTGTACTTTCCTTTCCCGAGTGAGATTCGTACGAGGAAATGTTACTGTAGTGAATGTATGTTTCGAATGTTTCTGCGTTCCGTAGTGTCCAAGGGAATGCATCATCAAATCTTCCACATGGATAAAAATAAAAGTTAATAGATGGAAATGGAAATGAGGGTTCGGCTTGTGGGCCGGGAGTCCCCCATTCGGGGAAGTTCGGGCGCCGAGGGCAAGTACTTATTGTTATTCGACGCAACATTGGGCAACTTGCGCATCAGAGATGGGGATGAAATGATGATGAAGACAACACAACACCCAGTCCCAGAGCCCCAAATCTTCCTCATGGATAAAAATAAAAGTTAATAGATGGAAATGGAAATGAGGGTTCGGCTTGTGGGCCGGGAGTCCCCCATTCGGGGAAGTTCGGGCGCCGAGGGCAAGTACTTATTGTTATTCGACGCAACATTGGGCAACTTGCGCATCAGAGATGGGGATGAAATGATGATGAAGACAACACAACACCCAGTCCCAGAGCGGAGAACATTTCCTGTCCCCTTGGCGTGGCATTCCGCCGCGCTTACCACTCAGATAACGGGGGCGGACATTAATAGAAGAATTGATATAAGAATGAAATATAAGAATACGAGAATTTAAAAATATTGTAACCGCCTGAAAATAGCATATACAAATATATAAGAAGTCTGTGACAGTTATTGCCAAGCGCAGTTGACATTTTACAATTAACACAACTCCCTTGCATCCCCTAACTTGATAAGAAACGTTCCTGTAATAACCTGTGAACATGGATAGATAAATGAAAAAAGATAAATAATGAATAAAAACAATATTCGGATTTCGAACATGAGGCACAAATCTGAGAGACCGCGCCGCTAGCCAATCTGCCACCATTCCCGTTGACATTATTGAGCGCTAAAGAGCATGTAAATTACGTCGAAAACTTTGACCGTCGTTTTCTCAGGAAAAGGACTAGTATCTATGTTCGCTTATTTTAACTCTTCTTCGACTGAGCGAAGTTTCTGGGAAATCTGGTTATGACACTTGCTGTGTTCTGCTGGTGAGTCAAATGCTTTTCGAAAGTAAAAAAAAGATCCACTCGATTGCCTTCATCATTTGCTTTGATGATGTCATGAGAGAAAAGCGCAAGTTTGATTTCGGATGATCGATATTTTCGTAATCCCTAGTTATTGGCATTAGAGACGGAGCAGATGTTCCAACTGGGAAGAATGAAGAAGGAAACTGACTGTGTTCCTCAGAAGGATCTGTTCCAACATTCTACGGAAACCACGGAAAACTCAGGTCTGGATGACTGGTCGGATATTTGAACCATTATTCTTCATACTATAAGTCTAGTGTGTCTACATGATTCTATTCATGAGGCAATCTGTTTGATGTGTTCATATTATCTGGCTACCTCGAGCACCATTGTGGTCTCATGTCTTGCTCAGCTGGTGCATATGTATTATTTGTGTGGTAGTACTTCAATCTGTATATCGAGGAAGCAATGATGGAAATAAAAGAAAGGTTCAGGAGTGGAATTAAAATACAAGGTGAAAGGATATCAATGATACGATTCGCTGATGACATTGCTATCCTGAGTGAAAGTGAAGAAGAATTAAATGATCTGCTGAACGGAATGAACAGTCTAATGAGTACACAGTATGGTTTGAGAGTAGATCGGAGAAAGACGAAGGTAATGAGAAGTAGTAGAAATGAGAACAGCGAGAAACTTAACATCAGGATTGATGGTCACGAAGTCAATGAAGTTAAGGAATTCTGCTACCTAGGCAGTAAAATAACCAATGATGGACGGAGCAAGGAGGACATCAAAAGCAGACTCGCTATGGCAAAAAAGGCATTTCTGGCCAAGAGAAGTCCACTAATATCAAATACCGACCTTAATTTGAGGAAGAAATTTCTGAGGATGTACGTCTGGAGTACAGCATTGTATGGTAGTGAAACATGGACTGTGGGAAAACCGGAACAGAAGAGAATCGAAGCATTTGAGATGTGGTGCTATAGACGAATGTTGAAAATTAGGTGGACTGATAAGGTAAGGAATGAGGAGGTTCTACGCAGAATCGGATAGGAAAGGAATATGTGGAAAACACTGATAAGGAGAAGGGACAGGATGATAGGACATCTGCTAAGACATGAGGGAATGACTTCCATGGTACTAGAGGGAGCTGTAGAGGGCAAAAACTGTAGAGGAAGACAGAGATTGGAATACGTCAAGCAAATAATTGAGGACGTAGGTTACAAGTGCTACTTTGAGATGAAGAGGTTAGCACAGGAAAGGAATTCGTGGCGGGCCGCATCAAACCAATCAGTAGACTGAAGATAAAAAAAAAAAAAAAAAAAAAAACGTACTTAGTTTCCGAGATATGACTTGACAAATGGCGGACCTCTGATATTTAATGTACAGGGTGGTTATAATTAAACTTACGCTTCTTGGGAAGGCCTCCATGAAAAACGAGTGCTTGAAGGACAACGAATCTTCGTGGAAACATTTGTAAGAATATGCGATACAGAAATAACAAATAAACAATTGAAAGAAACATTTTAATTTCAACATCGGAGGGTAACATTTGTTAATTATGTACCGTGTCTACTTTCCAGGTTACAAACATTGCTGAACCGGACGACCATTTTCACCCACGACAGTTCGAAACTGCGTTAGAGACATCATTTCTTGAATGTCAGACCGTGGAATGTGCAGCTGATGTGACACAGCTCATGCACTGCTTGATGATCGAACGTTGCGTCCAGAATTCTCAGCCTTAGCTATAGCAAATTCTTCAACAGTGTGTGGCTCAATGGCCGTCGGCCCCTCCACGAGCTGTTCCCAAATCGCCAGTTAATTTGAACTTTCTAATCATCTTCTTCAACCCCGATGAGGAAAGAGGAACTCTCCATATTTTTTCAGTACGTCAATACTCGCGAAGAGCAACAGTATTGCTTTCGTTTTAATAAAACCTCTTACAACTAAAGCCCTCCTCGCCTTAGCCAGATCCATGTTGACTTTCTGCAGCTGTAATGCAGAATGATGCTTCTATTTCAACCATACGTGACCGTACCAGTGATGGCGCCTAACGTGAAGTCATGACACCAACACTACTAATAAAGCAAATCCTGCAGTGCACAGTATGAACACCATTATTATAAAGTTCGGTACCCATAAGTTAATAGTTTTCCGTCTACACTGGTTAAAGTAGCGAAAGATATAACCACCTTGTACAACCACCGCAGTATGTTAATTAGAACTAAAATGTAACATCGAAGAATAAATGAATGTTTAATGACGTATCTTTCAATGTGAATAAATGTTACGTAGAGGTATTGGTAACTAAATACACAACTGTAAGCCATTATTTATGCACGATTGCGGTGGATATCCACAACTAGTTTGTCCACTATCGTGATTGGCATCCCATGAAGATTTAGACAGACAAGCTCAACAGCCGATTTAATATAATTTAAAGACGTAATCGAGGAATGCTGGGTTGCAGATCTTTCTGCAAGAGACGAGGGACGTCAAAACGAGACGTTAAGTGGAAGAACAGAGACTAGCGTCAAAGCCGCGTCGCACTTGTCATCCCCTACCAACCTACAGAGAAGTTCATGTATGCTAGGCTGTTTCTTCTCGACATGTATGTTTGCTAACTTTTTATTGTATTTCTTTTGCTTCCAGCTGAGCAACAGTTTAGCCACTTACGTTGTTATTTAATTTAATTGCAGTTACTGTTGTGTCTAGACAAGACAGCCTAGACACAATGAGAGGAAGCTGAAAGGCACGCGCTAAGCTAAAGCAGGATGGCGTGAGGTCTGAAACAGGATACGTAATGAATGCTATAAAGAAAAGTACGTAGCTTCTGGAATACTTAACTTTAATCCATCCTTTTGGTACATCTGGAGATTGTGGCGATACAAGTGAGACTCTTTAGATACATGCAATGTTACTAATGGCGCCTTGCTAGGTCGTAGCCATTGACTTAGCTGAAGGCTATTCTAACTATCGGCTCGGCAAAGGAGCGAGGCTTCGTCAGTATAGTCGCTAGTTACGTCGTCCGTACAACTGGGGCGAGTGCTAGTCAGTCTCTCGAGACCTGCCTTGTGGTGGCGCTCGGTCTGCGATCCCTGACAGTGGCGACACGCGGGTCCGACATGTACTAATGGACCGCGGCCGATTTAAAGCTACCACCTAGCAAGTGTGGTGTCTGGCGGTGACACCACAGTTACATATTCATTTGTTGTGTTAACTGTGAATTTTCAATACATCCCACTATCTCTCAGTTACGATTATCACTAGAAATAAGTTAAACATCTAAACGTTCTTATTCTTATGCTGAGGATTTTAATAATTGGCACTCATATTTTACTCGAGTAACTAGAGAAATTCAAATCGCTGCTATGTTTAAAGTATTTAGCTGGTTCCAAAAATGAACAGCATCGAGACAGAAGTGATGACACTTTCTGCAGGACCTGACCATCATTTTGCAGGACAATGCTCAAGCACGTACAGTGCAAGCTGTTACTGATTTGTTTGACCGATGGGTCTGCTAAGCGCTATACTACCTACTGCACTCCCCGTAAGTTCAAATCGATTTCTAAACTGAAGAAAACACTTCACGACATTCACTTCAGAACTGATACAAATTCGTCGGGCAATAGACCGCGCCGCTCGGACTGTCAACAGAACTGGCACTATAAGAGTGTCCTACGACTTCCACGTCGCTGGCAACGGGTTATACACAATGCTGGTGACTACTCTGAGGGTCAGTAGAACTTTGAAACACGTATGTATTTTGAACGAGCTGTAAATAAATAGTTGCCACTATTGAAGTTCCAACCCTCGTACATGCCCAAATCTACATTTATAGTCCTGAGTATTCTTTATTGTAAACACCTATTTTGCAATATTTATTTTCTGTAACACTTATTATTTTGTAATATTTATTTATCTCTCAAAATTGATTTTCTGTAGGAGTACGTAAGTTACTGTTTACTGTAATATGAAATCATTTTATTTTGTTTTTATGTGCTACCACAGTTTTCTGACACGTTCCATATCCTGTGATATTGACACAACATGGCTCACTGGAACAAGAAATAAATAAATAAAATGTGGTTGCGGGTGAGTCTTAGTGCTAGTGCCGAACTACTGAACTCAAGTATGAAGATGGTGTGTGACAGTGTCGTTGAATGTTCAGTTGCGCAGATCAGTCTTTGAACACTAGTCTAGTCCTAAAAGCAGTGAATGGTGCCCAACGAAAGTAGTAGAATGTTCAGTGGCTCAACTAGCCATCGACTATAAACACAGTCCTGATGTAGTCTTAGGGAATACTCTGGATACAGTTGACAATGTGCGTTGGTATCGTCAAACTAACCTGTTGATACACTCTGACCAGAGCTGTAAATCCGCGTTTTGGAAGTGGATGTTCCTTGGGAACTATTTGCGTGACGTAAGAAGGAAGCATATAGTCTGTGTCGTGTGCGATCTGTGTATCGTGTGGTCCTATATTGCGCCTCTGTGGAGACTGGCCTTGGCGTGTGGCGCCCTCCCTGTGAATGGTTGTGTACCATATATCCTGGCGGACACAGCCAGTCATTAACTTACTGCGCCCGCCCGTTTTTCCATTCAATATTGTTGCTAATAAATTTCTAAATACTTAGTTTTACGTCCTCATGAATGTTAGTACGTTTGTTGGAAAGAGGGAGATCTCTTCTAAGCATGGTCCCGATGATAAGTATCATAATTTGATGTACAGGACGCGTAACCGTTGCCTGCCACTGGGACACTGAGTTCCTATAGCTAATACAATTGGGATCCGGTCAATCTTGAGAGTGTGGAACAGAGTAACTCCTCGTAATATTAAGAAATGAGAATATTTACCTTCCTCTTCATTCCTTTACGTAACTGTCCAACCAGCAACGTTACAGTGTGGCCAGTGTAACGCCTCATTTGGATGCCACAACTATCAATCCTACATGGAAGCCACCTCTGACTAAGCTGCCCATCTGCGTTATTCTGGAGAAGGGAAAGCCAACTATGTTTGTTGGAGGAACTGCCGCTGACGCTACACAGAAGCGACGTGTCTTAAGATTCCAGGGGAGTGTGCCACCCACGCCGCGCCGGAACCGGTGCGTCACCAGCGTCTGTGGTCGTACATGAGAATCGAGACGTCTGTTTGGCAGCCAGCTCGTGTTCATCTCGATAAGCCGGCCTGTCACCTCCGCTCATTGCTAGCCTGCACGGCGGTGGCTTGCACTTCTCCCAATCGCTCGGGAGTTGGAAGACCCACTTCTGATAGAACCGGGGTTTCACAGACTGGAAGTGAATAAGCGTTCCGCTATACACTATTCACACGGTGTTTTCTCGACATCTTGATGATACGTACTTTTTTAAAACGTTGTCATTATTTTTGTGTTATTAGTTATGATTTAAAACTGATGTAACACCTGAATAAAGCAAGATATTCTCTCATTTTTAAAGATTTTATCAACCTTAAAAATAAACAAGGAGTTCCATCAGAGTATCAGGATTCTCAAAGTGTTCCTCAGAGGAGAAGTTTGGGAACCTCTGTGCTAGACCATGTCTTCAGGAGGTCTCGTTCTTTGGGAGACCGACATTTGGTTGCCATTAGGTACTGACAGTGTGAATCCTACGATCTGAACGCCTGTGCTTTTTCAGTTAATTAGTATTTGCGAGCTAGCGGGTTGCACTGCTGCCGTCAGTAACGTACCAAAGGGAGCCTGACAGTGTGTTGCGACTTTCGCCGTGCAAAGTATCTTGCCTCTTAGTTCTGAAGTAGGAAGCTTTTTCGGGCGTGAAATTTTCGCCTGTTTGAAGAAAAAACCCAACTTCGTCCCTACCTCGAATTAAGGACCGATTTTGGACGTTATTAGATACTATCGAGTTCTATCCTATATGTAAATTTCAAAATTTGTACGTGATTAAATGTCGTGCCCATCACGAGGTAAATACTGGTAAAATTGAAAAAAAAATTTCCGAATCCTATACATAATAAACACAGTGCGATACAGAATTTAGAAATATTCGTTGCCAAGAGGGAATTTTGGTAATCAATGGAAAAAAAAATATTTCAGCAAGTTAAATAGTTTTTGAGATATGATAAATTTCAAGCCAATTCCAGAACGAGAGGGCTTCACCTTCTTGAAATAAACTAACTTAACTGGGACCCCAATTAAATTTAAGAACATAGTTTTGAAGATTTTGGAGACGCTTGTGGAGATCGATACCATTCCAGATTTTTACATGACTTTTAAGGAAACTGAGACTATAAAGCGATATTTTGCTGCCGCGGAGAGCTGTGGTGGCTGCGTTTTGGCGACAACGTTCCAAGTTTGGGCCTTAATCGTGAGATGGTAACTAATTCAAATGAGACTACAGCAGTCGGAGTGAGGGAGTGAGCCATCGACTTTGCGTCGCCACTGTTGGTAGGTTGCAATTTGAGGGAGAGAGTTGTGTGGAATATTAGTGAATAATAAAGGTGAAATAAATGTCTGCAATGGGTAAGAAGAGGAAATGCAATTTGAGGAAAAATTCTAATTAGAGAATTCAGATGGCAATAAGAAGTTGTTAAGCAAGTTGTGTTCAGGTTTAAAGTGACTCAAGTGTTTCTGTTAACAATCCGGTGTACGTGATAAGAAACAGGAATTGTCATAAAGATGTTTCATTTATACTGCAATGATTTCATTGGGAATTTTTCAGAATGCCGCTGACCAAAATAAAAATAGTATTGGAAAAACAGTGAAGAGTACGAATTAAAACTTGTAAGAGTTGTAATGTCCAATAAACAGTGACTGTAATTACAAGTTGCCGCCAATCACGAATAATCTCAGTTTCAGTACGCAGAATTCCACGGACAATGTTAATCTACATTAAATTCTTTTGAATATCAGGCCGAGTCATTTTGCAACTCAAAAGCAGCTACACAAGAAAACCGTCGTTTCGTCCATCTTTGTAGCGGTCCTCTCCAGGTAGGCGAAACTGCTGGCTTTTGTTGATGAACTTTCTCGTCTACATCTACATACATATACTGCAAGTCACTATACAGTGCATGACGGAGATTACCTTCTACCACTCCTAGTCAATTCCTTCCCTGTTCCACTCCCAAACTGAGCATGGGAAAAACGGATGTACGAGCCCTAATTCCTTTTATGTTATCGTTGTGGCCCTTACGCGAGATATACGTTGGTGGCAAGAGAATTTTTCTGCAGTCAGTCGCAAATGACGGTTCTCTAAACTTTCTAAACGGTAATCATCTTTTGGACGTTGATGTTCTTTTTCTTTCCGTAGTTACTGTTCTACAACTTTTCTGAATAATATTTACTGAACAAAACGTCTTCTTCTCTCCAGGGATTCCCATTTGAGTTCGCAGAGCGTTTGAGTTATACTTGCGTGTCGAACGAAACCAACGGCAACAAATTTAGCAGCACGCTTTCGAATTCCTTCGATGTCTTCCTTTCATCCGACGTGGTGGTGATACAAAACACTCTAGCAAGACGCAAGAATGGGTCACACAACTGTGTTTATAGATGAGCTACACGTCCTTAGAATTCCCCTAATAAACCCAAGTCAACCACGTTTCTCCCTTTTTTGCACTTCACGTCACTTTGCAACGTTATGTCAACGTATTTATCGACATGACTGTGTCATTCACTACATCACCTATATCGTATTCGATTATTAATTTGGAAGAAGCACCAAATAAAAATTCTGTCTAAGTCATTCTGCGTATCCTCCTACGGTCACTCACCGACGACGCTTTTCCTTACACTACAGCGTCATCAGCAAACAGTAACAGACAGCTGCCCACCCTATCCGTCAGACAACAAGAACGGCCAAATCACACTTGAGCAACGCGAATAACATACCATCTTGCAATGAATGTGTTGACATAGATTTTTCCTAAATCTCTTTAAGAGAGAAAGATGTTAAGAACAGAGGATATAATTACAAGCCACAAAGAGAAACACTACAATACGAAGGGAAAGGTAAGTTCAGAGAATGTAACATCGGAAGAAGTACTAAAAAATAATTAATTCTAGTACACTGGAATAAGTTCATTCGACTACTTTGCTGATGAAACCCCGTAAAACCACAAAAACACATAAAGCAAGGCAACCTGTACACTACCATCTTTACAATTAAAGTGATTAGAGGTCAGCAATCAAAACAAAATAGAAAATGCACAAGTTTTAGTTTTTGGGCCTACATCAGAAAACCATCCATAGATCTTGTCTAATAAAACGAAACGCACTGAAGATGTTACGCAATTTTCGAATCATGTATTGGTAGAAAAAGGAAAACACAGGGGTTTGCAGAAGGTGAGATTTCTTTAAAAAAAAAAAAAAAAAAGTTTGGTTCGCAAAGACGGAGAAAATGTCAGTAGAAACTTCCAATCCCAGCAAGATGATTAAACTAAATACAGAAGTTTTCCGTACAAGCGAAACATAAATCATATAGCTGTGTCTGTTTATTTTTGCCTATGTTTCCTTTTCTGACGGGCACAAGTGAACAGTTTAAGTGATGATTAGCATATATGAGCTTCTACATAACATGGCACTCAGATTTTCAAAGGCAAAACTCATTTCACCTTTTCTGTTACCTGCACGACACGAAATTTCTCCAAAAAAGTATTTCGCGGGATGCACTCCAGCAGGGTTTCCAAAAAGGGCACTGGAGTCAGATAGTAAAATATTCCGTTGTGGCATCCCTCACCTTGTCTCCCGCAATTGGTAGTGCTTACAGATGAATGTCTATTTTTCCCCGTGCTGCCTTATCTCGATGGAGCCTCCAAACAGCACGAAGTTTAGAGTTCAATTGTAGTTATACTTTACTTATTAACACAAAGACTTATGACATTTATAACAAATGCTGCCACACTAGGTGCTACAGTGGTTGGGAGACTGAGCGCACATTTTGGACTCTGGTTGATATCCCTGTCTAGCCATCCAGTTTCAGCTTTTCCGTCCTTTACCAAAATAGTTTAATCAAAATGTCGTGACCGTATCTCTCAAAGGTACAAGGCAAATTTCCTTCCCTTCATTATTACAACCCAAATCTATTCATCTCGAATGACATAGCCGACGACGGGACTTTATACTTTAATCTTCCCTTTTTATGTTAAGGTGCGGAAGCGCCGACGATGAGGTTATTAGTGGCGGTGCAAACGCTGAGATTGAAGTATGGAAAAAGTGATCATCTCCTTTTTAAAGCAGCCATCGCGACGTTTGTCTTAAGATATTTGGGGAAACCGCATAATGTGGTGTCACCGCCAGACACCACACTTGCTAGGTGGTGGCCTTTAAATCGGCCGCGGTCCGTTAGTATACGTCGGACCCGCGTGTCGCCACTGTCAGTGATTGCAGACCGAGCACCGCCACACGGCAGGTCTAGAGAGACTTCCGAACACTCGCCCCAGTTGTACAGCCGACTTTGCTAGCGATGGTTCACTAACAAAATAAGCTCTCATTTGCCGAGACGATAGTTAGCATAGCCTTCAGCTACGTCATTTGCTACGACCTAGCAAGGCGCCATTACCGGTTACTATTGATGCTGTAAAACATGTACCGTCAAGAGCGATGTTCACCATTTACGAATTAAAGTTAACTATTCCAACAGCTACATCCTTTTTTGCTAAAGTCTAACTTCCTTGTCCTGTTCCAGACCTCACGCCAGCCTGCGTGAGCTAAAACGCGTGCCTTTCGGCTTCCTCTCATAGTGGGTTGGCTCTCTTGCCAATCCACAACACATAAAACCTAAATCTTGATAGCAGAAAGAGGCTATGAAGCACGTCCTCCTGCACGCGAGTCCATAGTCCTATTGCTGCGACAGCTCCGTTAATCAAAAACATTCGCTAACTCCTCTTCTGTTACTGCTGTCCGCATCAGCAGCAAGCTACCCTGCACTTGGAGCACAATTCAGTGCTCTGTTGCTTTCAAGAAAAGCTGACGCACTTCCGTCTGTCAATGTCATAATGTTTTCTCAAAAATTAAGTTATATGGCCACATCAGGCCGTGTGAAACAGTGAAGCAATGGCTCTCCTTCTTCCGCAATCTACATCACTTGCTTTCGTCATTCTGTCTCTCTCTTCTACCTGTTCTTTCATTTCCATTTCTACTAGCGCTCACAGTATGATCTACCTGCTTATAATATCTCTTTATTGATGTACTTCTCACGAACAAAATAATATTAACTCTGTTTAAGTGTAGGATGAATCGTAATTAATGGCGTAGCCGTATACAGATGAAAGTGTACAATACTAGAAGGAAAAAACTCAGAGTACAGCCGGCCGGTGTGGCAGAGCGGTTCTAGGCGCTTCAGTCTGGAACCGCGCGACCGCTACGGTCGCAGGTTCGAATCCTGCCTCGGGAATGGATGTGTGTGATGTCCTTAGGTTAGTTAGGTTTAGGTAGTTCTAAGTTCTAGAGGACTGATGACCACAGATGTTAAGTCCCATAGTGCTCAGAGCCATTTGAACCTCTAGAGTACATGGGCTCTAAAATGCATACCTTCTAAGCTATGACCACTACTTCTTGTGAAACTAAATATCTTCTACTGAAAGCTCTTCCACATTATGGGAGGAGGTAGTACGGATCAAAACAAGATAAAAAAGTCTAGTAAACGCAGGCTCTAAAATGCATACCTTAAGAGGTATGACCGATAGTTCACTAGGAGAGTTGTATTACACGGTAGCGAAGATGAACAAATGCTCATAGATCTTAAGGTATGTATTTTAGAGCCGATATTTTCTGGACTCTTTCTTATCCTGCTTCGTTCTACTACCTCTCAAAACATGGAAAGCAAAGAGCTTGCGGTAGAAGATATTTGTTTCAAAGTATTGAAAATGAAGTGCTCGTAGCTCTTAAGATATGCAGTTTAGAGCCCATGTTACTAGACTATTTTTGCTTCTAGTATCATGTACATTCAACTGTATCCGTTTACGTCATTAATTATGGTAAACCCTGCATATACTGACTGGAATGCTACGGCTCCTGCCGCATTACGTATTTCAGCCTTCATAATAACGATATATTGATAATTTTTACTTATGGACCGTCTGACAGCAACTGAATGAAACAATTTTAGTGGCATACGCGTTTCGCCTTTATTTTCTGCAAGGCCTCATCAGTGGTCTGGAATATGTACATATGTTTGCTATTTAATTTACATTTTTGTCACTGTACCTATAGGTTATAAACAGTTCTGGTGGTTTGGTATTTCCTATTAAGTAGTAATGTTTTGAACTATACTTACAGGTTGCGTGGACAATTTCTTACATATTACGCTCCTGTTGCATTTTTGGTGTTCTTCTTCTTATGAATGCCAATTTGCGGTTTTTCCCACATTCCACAGCACTATGAACTGACCGCTTGTTTCAATGCAATGATTTGATTTCTGATGCCGACTGTCAAATGTTTTTGCCAAAGATTGAATGTTATTGCCGAACTGTCGAGTGTAATTATTGAAGTATCTGAGATATGTTAGTGTGTGCGTTTGTGTGTGTGAAAGAGTTTTTTTTTTGTTTTAGCTTATTTCCTTTATTAAGTGTAGTAGGGAGCCTGCGCTGATGTGTGTTTGTTCATTTATCACGTTTGTTTTCTGCTATGGCTTTCTAGATGTGGAAGTTTTCTTGCGTTTGTATAAAATGTTTGTCATGGTTGCTTATTCTCATTATTTTCATTTCTTTTTCCATGTTTGTAGGATGATGGTTATGGTTTTTTAAATGTTCTGCAAATGTGGAATGGTTTGTTTCATACTTCCAACATCTGATATGTTCTTTGTATCGTGTTTCAAAATTCCTACATGTCATGGCTATATATACTGCATCACAACTTTGACATTCAAGTTTATATATTCCTGATTGTTGGAATTTGTCCCTCTTGGTAGCTGGCTGGCTTAGGTGTGATTGGAGGGTTTGCCCAGGCTTATATGCTATACTGAAGCCCTGTCTCTTTAGGATGTTTGCAACTCTGTGTGTTAGTTTATGTGTGTAGGTCATGGTGTACCATCTGGTTCTTTTCTGTGTGGTGTTGTCATTGTGTGTGTGTGTGTGTGTGTGTGTGTGTGTGTGTGTGTGTGTGTGTGTGTGTTGAGTGTGTTGAGTGTGTTTGTAAGTTTTCAGCTTGTGAATTCTCTTGTATTCTGGAAATGATGTTTGTTTTGTATTTGTGTTTTTATTTTTTGATTGAGCCTGTGTACTACATGTGCGTCATACCCGTTGTTCCTAGCTATTTGTATGATTGTACTCATTTCTTGTTCATAGTTTCTCTTGTTGCGTGGGATTCTGTTTAATCTATGTAACATGTGTCTTAGTGCTGCAAGTTTCTGACTGTGGGGCTGGTTTGATGTGGAATGTATTATTGTGTGTGTGGCTGTTGGTTTTCTAAAGATGTTAAATGTATGTTTGCCATTTTCTTTTTTTTATTGTAATGTCAAGGAAATTTATTTGATTTTCGTTTTCTTTTTCAAGTGTGAATTTTATGTTCTGATGAGCTTTATTTCCGAATAGAGTTCATCTGTTTTTTACTTGGCTCATCTTCTGTCCCTTTATTCCGCGGTCTTCCTTGGCGTCTTCTGTCTGTCTACAAATATTTTCGAATATATTATAGGGTATTCTTTCTTGACCCATTTTCTTTCGAACCAACCAAAAAAGTTATTTGCGCTCTGTTTCATCCGTTTCTGTCTCTTTCTTCTGTATTATTACCCGTACATCCTCATTTTTCCTATGTTCCAAACGGGAGATCTTCGATTCTCGCCATAGAAATTCCATTTCCATGGCTTCGATCTCCTTGCGATTCTGTATTGTATGTAACTTATTGTAATGAATTTACTGTCGAAAATGTAGAATGTCCCTTTGTGTAACGGAGGGCCGTGCGTTCCTAATATTTCCAGGTTATATTAATAAATTGCCACTTGGATACCTCAGCAGGCAAGTTTACATGACTGACATAATACAGCGGCTCCTGTTAATGCTAGAGGCGCGTTGACAAGCGTGGCCGCCACGCCCGCTAGATCGGTCAGAGCCCTGTGATGGCAGTAATTGAGCGGGAACATTTTTTAGCTCGTGGCGAAAATAGATGAAAGTGTGACGCACGGATTAAAAATAAGAGCGGCCCGTGCGTCGCAACGTACATTCACAAGCTGCGGACGTCGCCACCATACATTTTCTGTAAGTTTCGTTATTCTATTGTTTTGCAAGAATGTGCTCGATAGGTTAAAGCGCAGATGTATTGACATCGCAGAGACCACAACTTTGGGTGTAAGAAAGTACAAATAAAACGTATGTCAGGTTGGACTTTTAATACCTCAGAACGAAATGTTGGAGTGTTCATAGTAAGATGACATACACTGCCAAAAAAACAAAAACGAATTAGATCTGAACATTTCGCAATTCCGTTGTACCACTTGGATATCGAAAATTTTATCTCTAAAAGACTTCATTTCCGATTAAAAGTTGATTATACAATTTTGATTCTGCATCTCCATACATACTCCGCAAGCCGGCGGTGGGTACCCTGTACCACTAATAGTCTTTTCCTTTCCTGTTCTACTTGCAAATAGAGCGAGAGGAAAACGATTCTCTATATGCCCCCGTATGGGTCCTAATGTCTCGTATCTTATCTTCGTAGTCCTTACGCGAAATGTATGTTGTGGCAGTAGGATTGTGTGTGGTAGTCAGCTTCATATGCCGGTTCCCTAAATTCCCTCAGGAGTGTTCCTCGAAAATAGCGTCCTTTTCCGTCCAGTGATTCCCATTTGAGTTCCCGAAACATCTCTATAAAACTTGCGAGTTGTTCGAGCCTACCAGTAACAAATCTAGCTGTCTGCCTCTGAATTGCCTCGATGTCTTCGTTTAATCCGAGCCGCGCGGGATTAGCCGAGCGGTCTTAGGCGCTGAAGTCATGGACTCTGCGGCTGATCCCGGCGGAGGTTCGAGTCCTCCCTCGGTCATGAGTGTGTGTGTTTGTCCTTAGGATAATTTAGGTTATGTAGCGTGTAGGCTTAGGCTCTGAGCACTAAGGCTCTGAGCACTATGGGACTTAACTTCTGGGGTTATCAGTCCCCTAGAACTTAGAACTACTTAAACCTAACTAACCTAAGGACATCACACACATCCATGCCCGAGGCAGAATTCGAACCTGCGACCATAGCGGTCGCGCGGTTCCAGACTGAAGCGCCTAGAACCGCACGACCAACAGCGGTCGGCTGTAAGCTTAGGGACTGATGACCTTAGCAGCTAAGTCACATAAGATTTCACACACATTTGAACATTTTTTTTAATCCGACCTGGTACGTATTTCAAACACTCGAGCAGTACTCAGGAATAGGTCGTACTATCGTCCTATATGCGGTCTCCTTTACAGATCAATCAAGTTTTCCCCAAAATCTCCCAATGCACAGAAGCCGAGGTTTCGCCCTCCCTACCATAATCCTCACATCCCGGTTCCATTTCATATCGCTCTGCAACGTTACGACCAAATACTGAAGCGACATGACTGTGTCAAGCAGGACACTAATAATGCTGCATCTGAACATTACGGGTTTGTTTTTCCCATTCATCCCCATTGACTTACATTTTTTTTACATTTAGAGATAGCTCCCATTCATCACACCAACTAGAAGTTTTGTGTAAGTCTTCTTGTGTCCTCCTACAGTCACTCAGCTTCGACAGCTTCCCCTACATCACAGCATCATGAGCAAAAAACCGCAGGTTGCCTCCCTATCGTCTCCGTCAGATCATTTATGTATATAGAGAACAACAGCGCTCCTATCACACTTTCCTGGGGCACTCCTGACGATACCCTTGCCTCTGGTGGACACTCGCCGATGATGACAACATACTGAGTTCTATTACTTAAGAAGTCTTCGAGACACTCACGTATCTGGGAACCTATTCCAAGTGCATAAAACATTCTCGGACTTCTTGCCGCGTCAGTTCAGGGTAAAACGTCGAGCGTTCGATGATTTCCACCATCGTTTGCGTCGGGAGAACCTATTTAATATTCTCGTAACTTCGTTAATAATCTGCAGTGGGGCACCGTGTCAAATGTTTTCCGGAAATCTAGGAATATGTAATCTGCCTGTTGCCCTTCATCTATAGTTCGCTGTATGTTACAAAAGGGGAAGTTGAGTTTCGCACGGCCGACGCTTTCTAAAATCGTGCTGATTAGTGGAAATAAGCTTCTTGGTCTAAAGTAAATTTATTATATTCGAACTGTAAATGTTTCAAGAACTGTACAGCAAACCGACGTTTAGGATATTGGTCTGTAATTTTGCAGGCCCGTTCTTTTACAATTTTTGTATACATCGCTCACCTGCCTTCTTTTCTAATCACTTGGGACTTTTGTGCTGGGCGAAAGACTCGCGATAATTGAAAGCTAAGTACGGGGCAAGTGCCCTGGCATACTATTTGTAAAACCGATTTGGGATTCCATGGCCGGCCGGTGTGGCCGTGCGGTTAAAGGCGCTTCAGTCTGGGACCGCGTGACCGCTCCGGTCGCAGGTTCGAATCCTGCCTCGGGCATGGATGTGTGTGATGTCCTTAGGTTAGTTAGGTTTAAGTAGTTCTAAGTTCTAGGGGACTGATGACCACAGATGTTAAGTCCCATAGTGCTCAGAGCCATTTTTTTGGGATTCCATTCGGACCTGGCGAGTTACCTGTTTTCAACTATTTCAGCTGTTTCTCTATGCCAGGGGTGCTTGTTATTATGTCGTCCTTACGGGAGTCTGTTCCGTGGTTAAATGACGGTATGCTTGTACGACCATCCTGCGTGAACGATTCTGAAATTCGAAATTATAATTTTGGCTTTTTTTTTACTATCTTCTACTGCCGCACTAGACTGGTCAATCTGCGACTGGATGGAAGCATTAGACCCACTTAGCGATATTACATGGGGTCTCAGTCAGATCTTTTGCTAAGATCTGACAGTGGCCGTTGATGTTTGCTTCGCGCATAGATCTTTTCACAGACGCACTAATCTCTACTAACTATTGCCTGTCGTCATTTGCAAGTTCTCTTTTGAACTGAGAGTGCAATAGCCTTTGCATCCTCAGCATTTTCAGAATTTCGTTTTTCAACCATGGTGAGTCTTTCCGTCCTAAATCCACTTACTAGGCACATAGTTCTCTAGAACACAACTCACCATATTCTCATTAAAGTTTGCCCATAATCCCCCTATGTCCATCTTGCTGCAACTATGTGTAGTCAGTTCATTGTCTAAGTAAAACGATAACAGCTGCTTATTTTCTCTTTCTAATAGAAACACTCTCCTTGTCTACATGACTGTTTTATTAACTTTCGCAACCATGGTTGCTATAATGACATCAAGACCACTAATCTCCGTCCCTGTACTGAGCTGTCGACAGGGTCCTACCTGTTTGTACCTACAAGGTCTAAGATATTTCCACTGCGTGTGAGCTGCCGAACTAGCTGCTCGAGACAGTTTTCGGAAAACGTATTCAAAAATACCTTACAAGACTGTCTGTACCCTCTGCAATGAACCTATAGATTTCCCAGTCTATACTGGGTCTTTAAAGTCTCCTCCATTTAGCACTGCATGATATGGGTACTTATGAGCTACTGACCGCAAACTTTCTTTGAGTGGCTGTGAAACTGTCACAGTGGAGTCGGACGGCCGATGAAAACATTTAACAACTCTCTTGGTTTCAACTAGACCTGTTGTACGCGACCAGATAACTTCACTGTTATACTCAACTTCGACTTCAATGGAGATAATATTTTTCAATTGCAATCAACACTCTCCTGCCTATGGCATCTAATCTGTCATTCAAATATACGTTCCACGACTCGGTAAATATCTCAGATGTTTCCACTTTAGGTTTCAGTCAGCTCTCGGCCCCAAGAACAATTTGAGCGTGAGAACTTTCCTGGACGGCAGTAAATACTGGAACTTTGTTACGAATAGATCAACAGTTTACTGATAATTTGACAGTCGGTGTGTCTTTACTCTGAACGCGGTCTGACGTCCCTTTCTGCGTATCGACCGGCGAGTGTTCATCAGAGTACCTCAAACTACCGCCTAGCCACGTGTCCACCCCACAACTACTCTTTACACGCGAATCTGCTTCCTTTGTGTAGTGCACCCCTGATATAGTAGGTGTGTGTGCTAAAGATCGTCAAGCACATTTTCTTGTCGTTTCGGCAGATATTTCAAATTTCGTTTTTGCAATGTGTAGCTGGTGTCAGCTCCACAAATACTGTTCATCACATGCGACGCCCAGCGCCGACGGAATGGGTCGTTTTGTTTCCCTTTCCAAAGAAAATGATTTTTAAATGGGAATATTACGTGCTCATTCGATTGAGACCTACCAGATTAATCTAATGCGATACCCGTTTTATCGATATTTCTTAACAGGAAAAATAAATCACGAGGGGTAACTGGTACTCGAGCAACGACTGAGCAACGCGCTTCTACATTTCGCAGCAGTCAGCGGGCCCGGGGAGGTGCTGTCGCCTCTGGAGTGCTCGTTATTGCTCGTGTTTTAATGCCCCTCTTAATACGTATTGGTAAAACGAGTATCGCACTAGACTAATCTGGGATCACACGGGCGAATGGGCACACAATATTCCACTTTAAAAATAATTTTGTTTGTAACGGGGAACAAACTGACCGTTACCATCGCCGCTGGACGTTGCATGAAAGACATGATGAGCAACATTTGTTTGGCCTGACTCGAGCTACACATTGCAAAAACAAAATAGCAAATTTTAATTTTCGAGAACGTGTCTCTCGGAGAACAGCGGTTTTTTTATTGCTTAAGAATGGACATGAACACTCATAACCGCAAGAAACGAAATTTTCTTTTTTTTAACGAGGTTACCCGTTTCGGTCTGTTTAAGACCATCTTCAGACCTGCCACCGTGATGGCAGATGGTGGCGGTGAAAGGAGCAGGCGTTATGTCTCCACGAACGCTAGCGTTAACTACGTGTAGTATATTGTAACTTTAATACTTTGAGAATAATTAATAAATAAAATGAATTAAATAAATGACAAATATGTTCGATACTTATCTGTGTGTTTTATAAGCAGAATTTAGGGTTTTTCAGAACTAAATATTGTGTATAATTCCTTAGAAACTTCGTTCAGTAAACAACTCACTACCTAAAGTGAACAGGGTGTATATCTCGTTGAGGTAACTACAAGTTAATTTAGAACCCAGATATTGCAGTATTCACGCAGAAACTGACATCAGACATTTTATCCTGATTAATCAACTAATGTTACCTTCGAAAAACCAAAAAGCACGGATATTTCTAATATGTAAAAGGTAGTTCTTTTTCATCCACAAATTTGTTATTAAGATATTAAGTGCTTCAGCTCAATACCATAATATAACATAACTAAAAATTAACAAACTCATTTATCCACGCATATAGTGAGCAACAGGTCTAGTTTCACAGTTATTTATGCGTCGGGTAGATGGTTCTTGTGCATATACACATAAACAATTTAACAAATAATGCCAGAACTAATGCTGCACTATTCAGTAACACTCCATCACTAGTAAATGCACGCACAACGCACACGTCCTTTCAACTTACAAGACCGTGACAACATCGCTGTCTTTCAGTTATACAGTATTCTTTATGTTTTCCCATTTGTCCATCTGAAAAACCGAGGCGACAACCGTCCGTAATCAAGATACTGAGTTCGAGAATATGACAGAAGGTTAATAACTTACATTACAGACGTTGTGCATAAAACTGGCCAGTGGCATGAGATATAACATGGAAGTTGTCTGCAGAATGCTGGAGCTGTTTTATTAGTTACATATTTTACACGTTTACTTATATAGTTGTAAATCTCAGTTTTTTAAAATATCATGGATTTATTTATTCCTTTTATTCTTTTACTCAATGTATTAAACATTTAGATTTCCAGGTAGATTCTCGTAACAGTTATGCGAGTTTTTTGGTTAACTGTTGTTGGTAAATGTGCATTAAGTCTATTTCCTACGATTATGGAGACAACTGTTTCTGTAAGAACTAGTAACACCTTTGACAACGAGAATAAATTATGGCAGTTGTACTCAGACGGCACAATTAGAATCTGCAACCCTTCAAAGAGTTTTTTAAACTGAGGCCGATTATTTTTTAAGTCACTATTCTGATGGCTCTTTTTTCTAACTGTAGAGTTAAAGGCCACACTGTACATACGCTAAGGCCTTGGCAGCAAGTTATATTAAATAATTATGCTCTATGGGTCTATAGTTATCGATGCAACCCTTAAGGACATATGCTTAAAAATATGTGTAAACAAACAGTACATTTACGTATTATTCTGGACTGAGAAGCTCAAGACGTCACTTACCTGATTACTATCAAAATGCCATAACAGCTCATGTAACTGCTCTCACTGAATAATCTACGGTGATAGTAGCTAACGTTTTCGTCCTTTTTCGTCAACGTTTGCCTCGTGGTTCCGATCAAGATGGGAAATCGCCCGCTATCGATTTTGGCTTGAGTCCGCCGCAGCACTCACTGGAAGGCACTGTGCACGATCGGTTGTATTCGTGTTTTAACTGTTTGTGTGTTTTGTGTGGGAACCAACACGACATTTTCCTGGACGAGATTGAAAAACCACTCAATAATTATAAAATCAGTCAACAATCACAATCAGGCTGGCTTATTATTACTGATAAAGTTTTTTATTTGGCTCGGATTTATTGAACCACACCGCAGATTGACCACCATTTCTGACAATAGTTATCTCTGTAAACTTTGAAACCTATTGTCATTGATAAGGCGTGACACACGTCTCCGATCCTTGTCGGTTAGGATCTTTGTACGACTACTGTTCGTACAGTATGGTACATGGCCTCGAATGGCGCTCCATTCCTTGTAAACATGTTGGACCTTTCGCGTTGAGACACCAACAAATCGGGCAACTTCACTCACCGTGTGGTTAGGGACACGTTCAAGTATGACAGCTCCTTCCTGTTTTGTGACATCTACCCACCTCGTTGCTCTGATTCCACACAACAGACTGGTACGTACGCAGTACTTCATTGTCATGACTTAACGTCAGCGGTGGAGGGTCATATGAGCGCCTGGAACCAGTTCCACACCATCTGCACAGCTCCAAATTCAGTGTTGCGCAGTGTACAGAGAGGCAGGGATGTCCCACTTCGTTGTGGTTCCACGGTACGGTTTTGCGTTTACGAATTGTTTAACGCCAATAGGTTTATTGTGAGACGCTTGAATCACCAGTCCTCGGTTTGTTGTTACAGCTGTGTATCGAATACATTACGTGGAAGCACCTTTCGCTATTTTATCCGCTTCCGTAACGGTGGTTGCTAAGCTGACGAATGTGCGGTTGCACTCGATTCCTAGGTGACCGGCTCGAATTCTGGTGAAGGCAGAAATTTTTACCACCAGAAGATGGTTGCCAACGGGAGTTTGTGGTCATTGAGGAGGAGGGGGGACGCCGAAAGAGAAAGCAATTTCTGTCAAAAAGTGAGGAGTAGGTACCTCAGGAGAAAAGAAGAGAGCATGCGACACAGATCGAAGTACAGCATAGTGCACCTACGAAAAAGCAGGAAAGAAATTTTTGGTGAAAATTCAAAACTGTTGAAGTATTTCATTTTCAATCTCTCCCTGGGGTCCAGTTCCAAGTATCCTTCATACCTCCATCTGAGTGTCTTTTTTAACCAATAAAGGGTTCCCCTTTTACTAATTTCCAAGTCAAATGGACATATTCCTAGAATGAATACCCAAGTATCATAAGGGGTAGTGCAGCAAGCGCCCGTTAATCTTAGTAAACCTCCTCGTTGAACTCTTCTCACTAATGAGGCTGCCTTCACGAGCTGCAATATCCTACGACTGATGCTAATTTAGACTGGTGGTATGCTTCGATTGTCTGATTGTTTTCTCGGGATGCCGAAATTGTCTATTTGCGATGGCTATAATATTGTTCATCACCTTTGTATCTTTACTGCATGGTTCCTCTATATGATGTGCAAAGATACGACGTTCGTTCAGGAATACTCCTAAATATCTCGTTACTGCGTTTCTTCTAATCGATACATCATTTAATTTTATTTTATCGTTTCTTGCTAGGCCCTCTTTCAGCAAAAGGTGCTTAGTTTTGTGAGGTTCTAGTGACGACCTGACGCTTCGACACCATCCTTCAAGTTCACGGAGCTCTGCATTACAGGGCTATTACAAATGATTGAAGCGATTTCATAAATTCACTGTAGCTCCATTCATTGACATATGGTCACGACACACTACGGATACGTAGAAAAACTCATAAAGTTTTGTTCGGCTGAAGCCGCACTTCAGATTTCTGCCGTCAGAGCGCAGTGAGACAAAATGGCGACAGGAGCCGAGAAAGCGTATGTCGTGCTTGAAATGCACTCACATCAGTCAGTCATAACAGTGCAACGACACTTCAGGACGAAGTTCAACAAAGATCCACCAACTGCTAACTCCATTCGACAGGAGCTGAGAAAGCGTATGTCGTGCTTGAAATGCACTCACATCAGTCAGTCATAACAGTGCAACGACACTTCAGGACGAAGTTCAACAAAGATCCACCAACTGCTAACTCCATTCGGTGATGGTATGCGCAGTTTAAAGCTTCTGGATGCCTCCGTAAGGGGAAATCAGCGGGGCGGCCTGCAGTGAGCGAAGAAACGGTTGAACGCGTGCGGGCAAGTTTCACGCGTAGTCCGCGGAAAATTGGCTCATGCTACAACTGGAGACCGACAGCGCCGACTTCATCTTTCAACAGGATGGTGCTCCACCGCACTTCCATCATGATGTTCGGCATTTCTTAAACAGGAGATTGGAAAACCGATGGATCGGTCGTGGTGGAGTTCATGATCAGCAATTCATGTCATGGCCTCCACGCTCTCCCAACTTAACCCCATGCGATTTCTTTCTGTGGGGTTATGTGAAAGATTCAGTGTTTAAACCTCCTCTACCAAGAAACGTGCCAGAACTGCGAGCTCGCATCAACGATGCTTTCGAACTCATTGATGGGGACATGCTGCGCCGAGCGTGGGAGGAACTTGATTATCGGCTTGATGTCTGCTGAATCACTAAAGGGGCACGTATCGAACATTTGTGAATGCCTAAAAAAACTTTTTGAGTTTTTGTATGTGTGTGCAAAGCATTTTGAAAATATCTCAAATAATAAAGTTATTGTAGAGCTGTGAAATCGCTTCAATCATTTGTAATAACCCTGTACATTTGTCTTTTATAATTCTTCTGGGGTCACCACTTGCAATGAACAGCATATCACATGCAAATGCGCCAGTCGTGTCATGTTATCGCTGTCACGTAACTTCTGAAGTGTGGGCTCCAACACTACATCGCAAAACTCTTCAGTCTTTTGTTAGTCTTCCTTATTTCCTTTCCTGGACATATTAAAGAATCATGTCCCCCGCACCACCTATTCTCTGACAGTTACACTTCGCCTCTGAACACTCCAACGTCCTAAGGCGACTAAGGAAAGGCGGCCTCCTTAGATTATCGAAGGTGCCAGCAGTACGGATCACAATCGCTAGAGCGTACGTTGGATAAGTGTCTGTCGCTAGCGAGATCGCCTTATTAATTGCCTCTTCAGTTGAACTGCCTCTTCTAAACCTGCAATGGTGAGGGCTCGTCCTGTGTAGCAGTCTGTGATCGTGTAATCTCTTGCACTATAATTTTTCAATTATTTTGCCGAGAACGTTGAAAAGACAAATTGATCTGTATGATTCGGGTGTAATCGGATCCTTGCCTTGCCCTTTACTAATTATCACCACTTCAGCATTCTTCCACGGCGCACGCCCCTACCTTGCAAGAACCAATCGTTGTACAGTTCGCGCAAGTAATATCTAATTCGTCACATAAGGCTTATATTACTTCGGCTGGGATCCCATGAGATCGTGGAGATCTTTTATTTACAGTCTTAAACGTTTTTACCTAATTTCTTAGCCGCGTGGTCTTAGGCGTCTTATCATGGTCCACGCGGACCGATGACGTAAGCAGTTTGGTCCCATAAGATCTTACCGCATTTTTTTTTACTAATTTCTTCTCGTGCGAAGGAGTACACAAGTTTATTGTTTCTATAGTCTTCGCATAACAATTTTCCTGACCTACTCTGATCTGTTTCACCCTCTTCTCTGTCATCGAGAAGCAGTGTTTCCAGTTTCTGTTACTGGCCCATCATTCGATCTGAGAGGGGATAAGACTATTGGTGATCGTATTTTCTCCCAGACCATTTTGTATAGTATACCCCAGTGATCGGTTTCTATGTTAATCTACACGAATTGCTTCCTTCGTTCCATTTTTGCTTTCTACAACTCATCCCCAGAACGTTGGGTAACATATCTGTATCTATGCCGTCTTCGTATTCTTTCTCCTTGGGTCATGCTGCTCTGGTATAGCTTCCTGACTCTTTTTGTTTTACATCTTAATTTCTGCAATGCCTTGGTCCAGATGCTAGGTACTCCTGGAGCAGGGTCTACCCTGACAGATATCGACGTTTCCATTGCAGTACGTATGGCCGATATCAGTTCTTCCGCTTTAAAGTCTACATCATTACCCAGCGATGGACTTCCTGGACAATGAAGCACTCTTCTGAGTTCTTCTCATTTAACTTCCTTGATGCTGTATTCGGACCTTAAACGATCGTTAACTGTAGTACCTTGGATTTCCCTTCCAGTGATGGTACAGTGTACGATACTGTGATCACTCGATGTGATACCACTCTCAGCCCCCCAGCCTTTCACACGGTGCGCCACTGTGGTATTTGCTAGAGTGACGCCTCTGTTTGACCTTGCTCTGACCTCCCTTCGTAGGTTGGCAGATTGAAAGTTGTATTCAGTACCTGTAGCATGAGTTCCATCTCTTCTTCTAGTTTCCTTCCACGGCCATCAGTCAGGCGGATATATCACAATACTGACTTCGCATCTGCATCAGTGGAACACACAAGAGGCTAACTCGTCCTTCGTGACTAATATCCCTTAGCCTTAGCATATACGAGCGGCGTTTGAAAAGTCCGTGCAAAAATAAAAACTACTTATGTGTTTGGGGTAAATCTTTTTTACTTTTCGACATAGTCTCCTTTTAGACTTACACACTTCGTCCAACGCTGTTCTAATTTGTTGGTCCCTTCCAAATAATAGGGATTGTCCAAGTCTGCAAAATAGCTCTTTGTTGCTTCAATCACCTCCTCGTTTGAATAAAATCTTTGTCCCGCCAGCCATTTCTTCAGATTGGGGAACAAATAGTAGTCCGAGGGAGCCAAGCCTGGAGAATAGGGGGGATGTGAAACGACTTGGAGTCCTATTTCCATTAATTTTGTGACCACAACTGCTGAGGTGTGTGCTGATGCATTGTCGTGATGGAAAAGGACTTTTTGCGGTCCAATCGCCGGCGTTTCTCTTGCAGCTCGGTTTTCAAACGGTCCAATAACGATGAATAATGTGCACCTGTAGTAGTTTTACCCTTTTCCAGATAGTCGAAGAGTATTATCCCTTGCGAATCCCAAAAGACAGTCGCCATAACTTTTCCGGCCGAAGGAATGGTCTTCACCCTTTTTGGTGCAGATTGTCCCTTGGTAACCCATTGTTTTGATTGTTCTTTGCTCTCAGGAGAATAGTAATGTATCCATGTTTCATCCACAGTGACGAAACGACACCAGCAGCATTTTAAGTACAAACTTTGAGAGCAGCACTCCGAGTGAGAGAAACAGGCTTGTCGGAGGTTGTCGAGGCTGACAAACAGCGATACGGAGTTGGCGTCCTAATGATCTGACTGAGAACTCTGTCTGAATAAAAAAATAAAAAAATGGGTTTTTAAAGGACTGTGGCTGCGCACTATTTCTCCCTTCCTATAGTCGGCCCACCAATACACCGGCACTTTACAGGCTTCAGCCAATCCGACAATTGGCTCTGCACCCCCAGGGCGTCTCTGGCCAATTACATTCAGATTCCTGCCCTTCTCCTACTCCTTAAGTAGGGATGTATCTGAGATTTACACTAACAAACTCCAAGTTTGGTAGCTACAGCGTTCAGCTGAACGGTAAACGTCACTGCCCTTCCGCTTATGGACAGCGACAACAGTGTCTTGTGCCACTTGGTCCCGCCCAGAGACCGTTCGTGGATGGGACCGCTTTTGTAACACTCTAAGCAGCGTAAACCCACTGACGTTCTCAGGAGTAAGTATCGAGCTTGCTGCCTTTGCTAAGACGTACCTTTTTGTGATCATCTTCTACTGTGATGCCTTAGATCAGCGTCAAGGTGGGCGGATGGAGTTAGCAGTTAATTCTCTGAAGTGAAGTTCTCTCATGGAACAGCTGCCCAGAGTGTCTGCAATCCGTAGGACTCTTGCGTTACTGATGACCTCCGGTAACCTGAACGCTACCTCTTTTGCCTGCTCTCTGCATTGTGTCTTTGATTTCCCATCCTGGAGTGCCCTTGCTGGTTTCCAACAGCCTTAAGCTTAACAATGCACAAGTCATTACATCGTCAATACATGACATCCAGGCCGGCCGGTGTCGCCGAGCGGTTCTAGGCGCTTCAGTCTGTAACTGCGCTGCTGCTACGGTCGCAGGTTCGAATTCTGCCTTGGGCATGGTTGTGTGTGATGTCTTTAGGTTAGTTAGGTTTAAGTAGTTCTAAGTTCTAGGGGACTGATGACCTCAGATGTTAAGTCCCATAGTGCTCAGAGCTATTTGAACCATTTGAACCATGACATCCAGCCTCATGCAGTACGCAGGCACTTACCGTGCCCGTAAGCTGTTCTATTATCTCCGTCAGCGATGATGCGCATATATTAGCCAATCTGCTATTCTCGTCTGTAATCCCATGCTATACGACAAAGCGTCATCACAAAGTGCTTGTATAACGTTTCTGGGGCAAATAATTCATTTCTTCTGGCAGAAACCTGTTTCAATAACTTCTCCAGATTTTCTACTTCTGTTGGCAGATTGTTCATTTTGAGATGGATTCTGTCTTCGAAATTAGGTAGAGGAAGAGTAACATACTCTTTTGGGTGCTTATTCCTTGCGAGATGTTTTAATGTTGCAGTAAGCGTCATCGACTCTTCCAGCGTAGTGGGTTGCGTCACTTTCTTTATGCTTTCATAAATGTGTTGATCTATTCCAGCTGTGGTCTGTTGCCTGCTTCTCGGCACTAGGTCTTTGTTTCCTGTAATACATTACCACGCCGGTCATCGATTCTATGTATCTATACAAAATCAAGAGACAAATGAATGATATTTGCGCCTGCGATAGTGTGGACACGCTAGAGCACAGATCGTGGGACTGCGTGCTCTATGAAGACGTGGCGGGAAATGGCCAACAGCCATTAAGAACGTTGGATCCCAAAACAGCAGTGAAGAACGAGTCCTCCTGGTGCATTTGGACGATACTGAAGCGGCAGTATCCAGATGGCCAAGGTAGACTTCACGAGACATTCAACCACATGTCAGCAAGCTGCCTTCCCGACTAGACAACATGCTCTGCATATGGAGAGAAGACAACTGAGGTCAGCGACCACTGAATAGAATGGTTTCTCATGAATTTACATTTATGTAGTGGAAATGGTCACCGTCGTGTGTAATCTAAAACGTAACAATGACTCATTGAATTGGTTGTCATGCTGTCCCATGCTCAAGGAATCCAACAGACAATGGATATTGACTGAAGTAGTATGAGGGCGGATCCAGTAGCGGAGAGAACCATCTACAGGTTAAATGCAGTAAATTAAATTAACAAGAACAGAACAGATTCTGTAGTGCTAACAGTAGTGTTAGTTGTCAGGTAATTGGTTCATGGTTTTATTGTAGTTTTGTAGTAGTAGAAGTAGCTGCAGTCTTTGTAGTATTAGCGTTTTTTATTGAACACCAAAAACAAATAGATAATACAAAATGTACTATTATCGAAGCATATGTGATCTGTATGGTCTATTTTAATTTATCAGATAATATATTGTAATTGTGAAGAATAAATAAAAAATAAATTAAAAATCAAACCTCTCCGCAGTGTTTCATATTGTGAGGACACGTGAGACTGTTGATGTTCCTCCCTCTGTCGGATGGGGACGTTAATCTCGGCGGAGAGAACTAGGTTTCGTGCGGCATCGGGTGTCATCCTCTCCTCCTCCTCTCATCATCATACAGCACAAACATGAGACGACACTATACACGCAGCTATCATAGTCGCATCTGTCACATACCGTGAGGAAAAGGACCATTGTACACAGATGGACGAAACACTAACCGCTTATGTGGCTGACCATCCCAGGCAATGATGTCACACAAATCTTCCTTTTTCCTTCTCCGATGTTTACTTAAGCTTTTATTAAAGAGAAGTAAAAATGTTTCCTACCTTTATTATGTTTTTTGTTACATGGATACTGTTCGAAACTCTAAGTTCGGTGTAAATCAGTCTTGAAGACTTCAAATGGTTTTACCTTGTAGCCAGTATGAATAAAGAAATTCACATTGCCTGTATTTGAAATTTAATCTTCACTTTCATATGAAGTATGTGTTTCTCTGAACTATTTTCTTTTCTCCTAGTGTCAATGTACATGTCATTAAAATGTGGCATAGTTTCATAAATTTTCTCTTAGACTTTTCAATGGTTAACAGTTACGTTTGAAGTAATTGTAATTAATGTGGTCAAGTATCATTTCGCCTTACTCTTGTAAGGTAGCTTTCAGCTAGATGAAAGGTAAAAGAAGATAGAAACCGCAATAATGCGATGCAGACAACGCAGCAGTCGAAAGCAAAAGACAAGAATTAATATCACATGCAGTCATTGTCAAGTGCCATCATATATCCATGCTTCCTTTGAAAAAATTTCGTAGATCTTAACTATTGAATAATTAAATCGTATTGAAACAATATTGTTTGTTCTCTGTTTTTTTTTTAACAGCCCCTACTCCATTTTTGCACAAAATGGTACCCTAAATCTATTCCATACCTGTTTCACTGGGGCGAACACACCCCTCGTAACATAATGAAAAACTGGAGACGGAACAGAAAAAACTACAAATATTTGCGTACTCGGTATGTAGTCATGGGGCAGTCCAACAATTACGACAGCAGTACCGAATAAAGTATTTAATTCCGTCGTGAAAGAGTTAACAGTGTTCAGACTAAATCGTAACATTTTTCTAACTTCCTTCCCTTTGGTGGGACGTTACAGCCTGATGGGAAAAGTAAGCAACAGCAGTCGCTAAAAGTAAACATGCAGGCTGGGTGGCAGTAGGTGTACTATTTATTTCTTAATATATTAAGTAATTTCCTGGCCTTATAATTGTAAATTCATGGTCGATGTATTAGATTGTCATTTCCTTTTGCATAGCCTCAATGACGGCGCTGAAATGAAGTTTGATAGACATACTGAGCTTGCATATTATTGTTCTGATACTTCTGAATTCTGTGCATTGTTCCGTAGGACATAATACAGGAAACATAAACATAAAGCCACAATCAATTATCTGGTGTAGGTAGTACTTCTTAAGATAAGCAAAGAAACGCGTTTTGCACAGAACTGGTGGTGCAGCGATAAAAAACTGGGTTCGTCATTGGGAGGAGCCAGGCTGAAACCCATGTTCAGACGTAGTCAATAGCGCAGTCTGGGTGAAGATAATGCTTTTATCAAACTAACTAAGGAAATTCATGCAAAGGTCCTCTCACAGAACTATTCGTATAGGTTAACCGCTACAATTATTGCATTTGCTTCCCTCTTACCAAAAAGTATGGTATGGCTCTGGGGCATAGTACTGCACCTCCAGCAGCAATTTAAGCAGCAGTTAGCACCACACTGGTACAGCGAAATGTTGCAAATCGGTTACTTCAAGGACAATGCCGAGCGAGGTGCTCCATAGCGTGCATTCCATTGATCCCAATCCACCGCCATTTGCGACTTCAGTGGTGTCAAGCGAGAGCTTATTGGAAGATAGGGTGGTGGTCTGTTGTGTTTTTCTGATGACAGCTCGTTCTGGCTCGGTGCCAGCGATGGTTGTGTGTTGGTTAGGAGGAGACCAGATGAAGGTCTGCAACCAACCTGTCTGTGTGCTAAACTCACCAGACTTACACCTCACCTTAACGTCTGGGTTGTGATTTCACATGACAGTAGGAGCCACTATCGCGGTTATCTCACACACCCTGACTGCAAATTTGTACACCATTCTCATGATTCCACCTCTTGTACTGTCATGTATGAACAGCGTTGCAGTGGGTGTTTTCCAACAGGATAATGCTCGCCAACATACCACTGTTGTAACCCAACATGTTCTACAGAGTGGTGATATGTTGCCTTGGCCTGCTCAATCACCAGATATGTCTCCAGTTGAGGAAATATGGGAGATCATTGGACGAAATCTCCAGCGTCATCCATAAACAGCAATAGCCGTCCCTGTATTGACCGACCATGTGCAACAGGCATGAAACTCTATCCAAGAAACTGACGTCTGGTACCTGTACTACAGAATGCATGCACTTATGCATGCTTGTATTCAATATTCTGATGGTTGGACCTGCTGTTAATGTACTAGCATTTGACGTTTGCAATGGCTTATCACACGCTTACATTAACCTGTGATCTTGCATTGTTAATCAATTAAATAAGTTACCTAGAAAAGTGTACTCCCGAAACTTCATTATTCTACATTAATTAGTTTTTATGTCGCGATTTCATATCCATCGGTATAGTCTCCAGGAAAACTGCAGAGTGATGCAGATTGCAAGATTGTTTACACGCTATAGATGTCCCAACTTATACCATTTTGGTTGTCGGAGCTGACTAAGTAGACAGTGGCATGAAGGATCTGTTCATGCTGGAGAGCACCAAGGAAACTTTTGTAAAACCTCGTCACTAGTTTTGTAAAGGCCTCGTCGCTACTGCTGTGGAGGCCGAGTTGCCACACAGGCCGAGCTTGTGAGTTCGTGAAACGGCTTCTGGTGCAGTACACCGCTGAGACAATTTCTCCCTGCCACTATTACACAGCTATACCCCAGGATAAAATGACAGGATAGGAGAAAGAAAGTTCTACAACACTCCAAAAAATTAGCTACAGAGTCAAACAAATGAGTTAAAAGGATTTATTTACCTTTGTGACTAGTTGAAGTATGAAGTCTGCAACACTGCATGTAATTTAACAGAAAAGAGGCCCTCAATGGCTAAGTGAACATAATCGTAGGTAAACTTCACAGTACATAGCAAATGCAATTTACAACAACTGTCTGTTCAGTTCTAAGAGTTCACTAAACGACGTTTCCTGTCTGAGTCAGGTACGGTTCTCGCTGAACAGTGGTGCACTGCAGCTTCTGCGGGCTGATCTCCGAAGCGCTCTCGCTGAGGATGTGAACCCTGGAGACTCACTCTCCAGCCCAGCTCGAAGTATTCATTGTGGAGTAGAATGTGAGCCACGGCCTCCAGTCAGGAGACAGAGGCAGGCAGCAAGTGTGTCGGGTGCCGGAACAGGGCAGGCAGTAGTGGCTTCCCTTCCCGATGGTGGACAGCAACAGCTTCCTGGCCCTGCTGTTCAAGCCTCCAGTAGCCAGCAGACTAATAGCGGTCTCTGCACCATATCAGTGATGACAATGAAGCTGGCGGTGCTGCTCACAGTGAGACTTGCGACTCCATAGATAATTGTAGACGATTAGCTCCGCACAGGATCGACTGATATAGCCTCCCCTGTACCATGGGGCTGCTGCAACTGAGAGTGATATTAAGAAAGGCGTAGTATTTGTACTGGCGGTTTCTGTGCACTCTATTGCTGTGGTGACAGCAATGACATGTGTACTAGTTCTTCCGTGCAGTGAGCTTTCCTAGTGACTTTAGGCTTTCGTAACTTCTTTCTGACTCCCTTTTCCGCTGAATCAATGGCTGAATATTTACTGTTGCGTTATTAACTAGGTTTTATTGTGTCACTCTGCTCTGTCACCAGTATGCAGATCTCTGTCTGTTGCCATGATGTCACTGTGCTTCACTTGCAGATTGGGGCACTCGCCTAGTCCCTCACGTCGCAATCGCTTCCGTGTTCAGCTTGGCCTGCTCAGCACTTCCTTCTAGCTTGCAGTTTGTGGGTCACTGATTCAGGCAGCTTAACTTCTGGGATCACCAGTGAAGAATTTTAACAAATTTTTAGTGTTACCTTCCTATACTATTCTGGGATCCAACAAAGCAATGGAGAATTAAAACTTCACAATAGTCCGCAGCTCGTGGTCGTGCGGTAGCGTGCTCGCTTCCCGCGCCCGGGTTCCCGGGTTCGATTCCAGGCGGGGTCAGGGATTTTCTCTGCTTCGTGATGTCTGGGTGTTGTGTGATGTCCTTAGGTTAGTTTGTTTTAAGTAGTTCTAAGTTCTAGGGGACTGATGACCATAGATGTTAAGTCCCATAGTGCTCAGAGCCATTTGAACCATTTTGAAACTTCACAATACGCTCTTATGATCAGTTGAAAGTCCTAGCTGACTAAGAGAATTAGATGAACAACGATTTTGATCTGTCAACGGGTTGCGTGTGGGGCATCCCACACGAAATGGTCCGTCGGAGATACATGTCCGTGCACGACAGTGCAGAGTACCAATAAGTTGCAGAAAGAAACCCTCATAAGGGATTTTCCGGCGGGTCATATAAGGGGACTATTCATGGCAGAGATAATGGGTCAAGTGTTATGGGTAGTTCTTGTCTCAGAGACAAATGTACACCTGTCAAAAGAACGGACATACTGTAGCTGTCCAACAAGAAAGGGTCAAAATTTAAGCATTACACACTTCCTCCAGCCCAGGAAAATTGAGCAAATCGGTTGGTTCTCTTGCATTAGGTGGGGCCTAGGTTGGACCTTAAACGGCATATAAAAGCGCCATTTATTCGTGGTCGATTCCTGAGAAAACCGCGAAAAACCACTGTTTTTGGGTCGAAAACTATCTATTGAGGGGATAGGCTATTTCTGTAAGCAACGAAGGCAAAGGTCAAATGTGGAAAGATAACATAAAATGTTTGTACAAGGGAACTGTACTAGAAGGCAGTATTATACAAATGGAAGAGGACGTGGATGAGAATGAGATGGGAGGTACGATACTGCGAGAAGAGTCTGACAGAGCACTGAAAGACCTAAGTCGAAACAAGGCCCTGGGTTTAGATGACATTCCGTTAGAACTGCTGACAGCCTTGGGAGAGCCAGCCATTTCAAAACTCTTCCATCTGCTGAGCTAGATGTATGAAACAGGCGAATTACCCTCATACTTAAAAAAGAATATAATAATACCAATTCCAAAGACAGCAGGTGCTGATAGGTGTGAATGTTAGCGAACTATTAGTTTAATAAGTCACGGGTGCAAAATATTAACACGAATTCTTTACAGAAGGATGGAAAAACTGGTAGAAGCCAACCTCGGGGAAGATAAGTTTGGATTCCAGTGAAATGTAGGGTCACGCGACGCAATACTGACCATACGACTTATCTTGGAAGATGGGTTAAGGACAGGCAAACCGACGTTTATAGCATTTGTAGACTTAGAGAAAGCTTTTGACAATGTTGACTGGAATACTCCCTTCGAAATACTGGCGGTAGTAGAGATAAAATATAGGGAACAGAAGGCTATTTACAACTCGTACTGAAAACAGACGGCAGTTGTAAGAGTCGAGGGGCATGAAAGGGAAGCAGTGGTTGAGAAGGGAGCGAGACAGTGTTGTAGCCTATCACCGATCTCATTGTCTGTATACTGACCAAGTAGTAAAGGAAACAAAAGAAAAATTTGGAGTAGGAATTAAAGTCCAGGGAAAAGAAATAAAAGCTCTGAGGTTTGCTGATGACATTGTAATTCTGTCAGAGACAGCAAAGGCCTTGGAAGAACAGTTGAATGGAATGGACAGGGTCTTGAAAGGAGGATATAAGATGAATATCACCAAAAGCAAAACAAGGGCAATGGAATGTAGTCGAATTCAATCAGGTGATACTGAGCGAATTATATTAGGAAACGAGGCAATTAATGTAGTAGAAGAGTTTTGCTATTTGGGCAGAAAAATAACTGATGATGGCCGAATTAGAGAGGATATAAAATGTAGACGGGCAATGGCAAGCAAAGTGTTTCTCAAGAAGAGAAATTTATTGACATCGAACATAGACTCATATGTCAGGAAGTCTTTTCTGAAAGTAATTGTATGGAGCGTAGTCATGTATGGTAGTGAAATATGGGCGATAAAGTGCTCAGTCTAGAAAGCAATAGAAGCTTTTGAATTGTGGCGCTACAAAAGAATGGATAGGTCACGTGACTAATGTGACACTACTGAAGAGAATTGTGGAGTAAAGAGGTTTGGGGCACAATCTAATTAGAAGAAGAGATCAGTTAATAGGGCATATTCTGAGGCATCCAAGGATCACCAACTTAGTGCTGGAGGGAAGTGTGGGGGTAAAAATCGTAGAGGGAGACCACGAACTGAGTATTGTAAGCAGATTCAGAACGATGTGGGTTGCAGTAGTTATTCAGAGGTGAAGAGGCTTGCACAGGCTAGAATAGCACGGAGAGCTGCACCAAACCATTCTTCGGACTGAATATCTCAACAACAACACCACAAACAACAACAATAGCAGATCGTCGAAATTTTTACCAAATGTTCTTAATATGATAGGCTCGGGGAAGTTGGAAACTTTTTTATATATCATTATGTGTTACGGAGATTCAGAAATTCAAAGTTATAGTACTTATACAGAAAACAGCAAAAACAGGTTTGTAGCCGTTTTGCACAGTGAGCCGCAGTTATTTAAATAACTAACCATAAGTAATGGCTCAAATTTTTACTGTATATTCTTTAGAAATTTATCTAGAAACACCATTTTTCCATTTTTCTAAAATCTGTATCCGTTATCAAGATATCGAAAAACCACTATTTTTAGGTACCAAAGGTGCTAGTTGTGGAGATGACCACTTATATAATTTCTGTTTATGACAAATCGTTGAAATTTTTATCATTTGTTCTTAACATGGTGTCCTCGGGTAACGTTGAAACTTTTTTAGATATCATTAACTGTTACTGTGATTCAGAGGTTCAAAGCCACCGTACTTATACACGTAAAATATGCATATACTATCTGGTTGAGGCGGAAATGTAGTTTTAACTGATATAGAGTACAAATAACAAGGGCTCTAGTGTCATCTGGGGTCACCAAACTATGTTTATAGTCAGTATTTTTCACAAGTAAAGTTCTATGACAAATATGCCGAAAGTGGTACTGAAGTAAAACAATGGTTGAAAAGGGTCTTAACATGCTTGTTAAGGACTTAAAAATTACTCGTAAAAACTATTTAAAATTGGGAAGACTGTAAATTCAGTAAAATATTTCTAATAACACTTTTACTCTTTTAAGACACAAATGGTAGCCTGGCGTTTTCGATGAATTGCGGTCGAGGAGTAAAGTATCCAAAAAAACAAGGAAACGATTTTCTATTAGAATGAGCGGAGTGTGCGCTGATATGAAACTTCCTGGCAGATTAAAACTGTGTGCCCGACCGAGACTCGAACTCGGGACCCTTGCCTTTCGCGGGCAAGTGCTCTACGAGCTGAGCTACCGAAGCACGACTCAGGCTCACTCCTCACAGCTGTACTTCTGCCAGTATCTCGTCTCCTACCTTCCAAACTTTACAGAAGCTCTCCTGCGAACCTTGCAGAACTAAGCCATGTCTCCGCAGTATCCTTTCTTTCAGGAGTGCTAGTTCTGCAAGGTTCGCAAGAGAGCTTCTGTAAAGTTTGGAAGGTAGGAGACGAGATACCGGCAGAAGTAAAGCTGTGAGGAGTGAGCGTGAGTCGTGCTTCGGTAGCTCAGATGGTAGAGCACTTGCCGGCGAAAGGCAAAGGTCCCGAGTTCGAGTCTCGGTCGGGCACACAGTTTTAATCTGCCAGGAAGTTTGATTTTCTATTAGCTTTATGTTATACGTGCGGTACTTATTTGTGGTTATGTGTGTCGAAGTACATAAATGTGTCGAAATGAATAAATAAATTACAATGAAATGAACACTCTTTGCTGCTTTGACATACGTCAACGGGAACAGATGAAAATGTGTGATCCGACCGGGACTCGAACCCGGGATCTCCTGCTTACGTGGAAGACGCTCTATCCATCTGAGCCAGCGAGGACAAGGAGCATAGCGCGACTGCAGAGATTTATCTCTGGCACGCCTCCCGCGAAACCCACATTCTCAACGTATTGTCCCGCACTACATTCGTAGTGCCCCCGCCCATTATACTCATTACTCGCGGCGCGTTGCCGATTCCCGTAAGAGTTCGGGCACTGTTTGTGCATTCGCACAGAAGAATAAGATGGTCAAGTGGCCGAAAGAACAGATACCATCTTAGTATATATGTAGTTAAGGCTTACCGGCCACTTGACCATCTTCTTCTTCTGTGCGAATGCACAAACAGGGCGCGAACTCTTACGGGAATCGGCAACGCGACGCATGTAATGAGTATAATGGGCAGGGGCACTGCGAATGTAGTGCGCGACAATACGTTGAGAATGTGGGTTTCGCGGGAGGCGTGCCAGAGATAAATCGCTGCAGTCGCGCTATTCTCTGTGTCCTCGCTGGCTCAGATGGATAGAGCGTCTTCCATGTAAGCAGGAGATCCCGGTTTCGAGTCCCGGTCGGGGCACACACTTTCATCTGTCCCCGTTGACGTATGTCAACGCCTGTAAGCAGCAAAGGGTGTTCATTTCATTGTAATTTCATTCTAACGAGCTGCTTGGTCACCGATGGTATCTGTTCTTTCGGACATCTTAGTATATAAATAAATAAATTGTCAAAACTTTGCTCGCCTATAGAATTCGTATAATATAAGCAGCACACCCTGCTGTGTCAGCAAAAGAAAGGGAACCAGCGGGAGAACGCTGCTGCTGGAGCACAAACACGGCGAATACGAACCTCTATAAATACTCTGACGGGGAAGTGGGGGACTAGTTGCCTCAGTCCTCACCAAAATATTTGGTATGTTAACATATTCTAGCTTTGTTGTACTGGAAGAGAGTAGCAGAGAGGCAGTGATGGTGGAAGAGAGGGGAAACAGTGGCAGTGGGAGGGAAAGAGAAAGGGAGATGGGTGGGGGTAGAAGCACTGGGAGCAAAAGAAAGAGAGGAACAGTGAAATAAAAAATACAGATGAATTGAGGCCTATATAGGCTTGGGGGTCTGAACCCTTCGAGACCGGCGGACTTTAAAAATGGTTCAAATGGCTCTAAGCACTGTGGGACCTCACATCTGAGGTCATCAGGCCCCTAGACTTAGAACTACTTAAACCTAACTAACCTAAGGACATCACACACATCCATGCCCGAGGCAGGATTCGAACCTGCGACCGTAACAGCCGCGCCTAGAACCGCTCGACCACAGTGGCCGGTCGGCGGACTTTAACTTGTCAATATAGAGAAGAGCGCATTTTGGAACGAAATTTTAAACACGTGAGCATAGGAGAAAAATAACCTGAACTTCTCCTCCCCCCCAACATTTTTGAGTTGCCTAGGTATGGTGGTGACAGAGGTAGTTTGAAAGAAAGACAGAAGGAAACAGTGTAAGTGAGACAGGATATAGTGGCAGTGGGATATACTGTAAATCAATAGGAGAAAAAGGAGAGAATGGGAGAGAGAGAGACATAATAGACTGCGGCAGTGAGAGGGAGACGCTGAGTGTGATGGTTTAACTACAAAGAGAGACTGGGTAAAATGATTTACAATGTTCTGTGTTAAAAGAGCCCGAACATGTTCATATTGCAAACTTTTGGTGAGGAAGGCGGAATGCAAATGGAGGCATTTAGTTTCCCACTTTTCTGTCAGAGTCTATTAAAGAGGAACATCTTCGCCTTCTTTGTACACCGACAGCAGTGCTTTCCCGCTGGTAACATCTTGGACGAACCATCCCACGTGAATTGGCCTACTTTACAAGATTACAAAAGTTTAAGCAGTTATTTACAGATATTAGGTACTTTTTTAGTTATACTGATGGCTAATTCAGTTCATTTTGATGAAACAGAAAGTATGGACATTCACTACTAAAATTTGATGGATATATTCGTATGCTCCTTGTAAAAATCCAATACCTGTCATTTTGCTCGGAGATGATATGGTCCACAGTTATTACTCTCCAGTGAAAACAATATTTCATACAATTTCTTCTCATGTTATTTCACATTTTCATGAAGTAACATAAATAAAGCACTTCATACATGTTTTTACACACACGAGAACGATTTGCGTAACAATTTTCGTAAATAAAAGACGTTCCTTATGTACAGTACGAGTTAGTACATATCACAGCTAGACTGACAACTGATAGCCGCCTGATGACAGTCGAAACTCAGACTAACTGATTTGGCGTGCATTCATTTCTATGTAGCACATCATGTTTTCCCAAAATGTTCTAGAAGTTGTTTGGTCATATTGAGGAATACCACAACATCTGATTTTACAGACAGTATGAATCTAAATATACTTGTGTTTTTTCTATACGTACGAAAATCTGGGAATAAAAATGGTAATGGAAATTGTTTGATAATTCAACTTCACAAGTTTCGTTTACCTCAAGATTTTATGTCACAGTAAACCGTTTTTACAGATACTGACTGTGTCTTTTAAATATACTGACGGTTCTTAGTTTAGTGGATAACGTTCGTAATTATATAAATTAAATTTGGAAAATAATCAGTTGCACGTTGCATTAGATACACAGATTGCATAGAATGATACACAGCAAATAAAAAGAAGCTACATTTTTCATAGATACAAAATCTCTTTGTAAGGTGAAATCTGTAGGCTGACAAAATTTTTCACTGGTTTTCATACACATAATTCGCAAATACGTGTAATAACATTATAAACAGATTTGTGAAAAGGGTGTAATTTCATAAATAGTTACACAAATACCATGAATTTCGTATTTCACGACCGAACTCAGAAATTTCGTACGATTTAGAAATCGCATAATCATTGTTATACACAGAACATCTTATTTTTCCGCATCTCAATTTTTATGACGTCTTATGCCCTGAATTTTGCGTCGCACAATGATATAATATGGCAGATATATTCAGTCGCTGATGTGGATACAGTTTGAAAAATTTGTTGGAAATATTAGTAAAGAAGTACTAAATTCAAACGTCATGACTGATACTGAAATTTTACTGCATGAGCAGCGAGAATGTGCCAACCGATAACGTTTTTCCTTTTCTTTATTTTGTTGCTGTGTCACCGAGAAATATTTCTAAATGCTATGAAATTATATGTAAAGTTTGACTGAAGTTGTTAAGTGCTCTCATTCTCAAATAATGAATGAATATAGTCTGGGTAACTTACGTGCATGAAGCTACGCTGCCCCAGGATATTCCCAAAGTTTATAACTTAAATACTCGAATACCTGTCTTAAACCATTAACGTAATATTATACTTTTTTAATGAATAGATTTATATATTTTTAAACTCGGTTGATACTTATATGAAATTCTGAACATCGAGTCTTAATCTGCTCATGGAAGGCGTTAGATAGCCAACCTGCAACTGGGATCGGGTACGGGGGCGATCGTTGTAGCCGTTTAGAAATATACATGTGTGACTAAGCGGGAAGTGGAGACGTTAGTGTCCATCAGGTGCATGTAGGTAACTGGACTCAAATTAACCCCTACTCGTAGAGGAAATCAACCTCACAAAGCTACAAATACCACATAACAAGTGTTACAAAACTCAGAAGACAAATGCACTGCACTCCGTCTTCAGGCCACGAGCGGCCCATCGGGACCATCCGACCGCTGTGTCATCCTCAACTGAGGATGCGGATAGGAGGGGCGTGTGGTCAGCACACCACTCTCCCGGTCGTTGTGATGGTTTTCTTTGACCGGAGCCGCTACTATTCGGTCGAGTACCTCCTCAGTTGGCATCACGAGGCTGAGTGCACCCCGAAAAATGGCAACAGCACATGGCGGCCGGGATGGTCACCCATCCAAGTGCCGGCCACGCCCGACAGCGCTTAACTTCGGTGATCTGACGGGAACCGGTGTATCCACTGTGGCAAGGCCATTGCCAAAAGACAAATAGATCGAGCAATTATTACATTCGAAGCTGCAGTTCGTCTGAAATCCCCGGTACCCCTCCAGAGTCGAGTGCAGCCCTTGCTGCTGGTCCGTCTACTTGGCTACAGATCTGTCTGGTAAGCACATCACGAGTTTTCTTTGAAAGAACTGATCTGTCAGTCTATCCAGCACAGAAAACAACTCCACACAAATTAGAACATTGCAAACACTCTTGTTTCTCAGGATGCCTTATTCATCTTCTTTAGCTGCCTTGGTATGCATAATTAGTGTTCTGTGTGGACACGAGCTTCTCAGAACGAGGCAGCAGTCGGTGCTGTGAACGGCATCAATTAGCGCCTGTCGATAACTATTTTGTAGAGATCATTACGTTACAGTTTCCTTCTCATTGTTTGATACGCTGTTTCAATTTAGTAAGAAGTTTATATTCAAAAAGTAAGAAGTCAGAGCACTTTCCGCTGGCTACATGTCATACATCCGGAAGGAGTAAAATAACCACCCCCGGGAAAACCAACGTTGATTTTTAAATCGTCGATCGTGCGAAACGCAACTCGCAAGTGCAGTAGGTAGAGGTAGTCATGAGGTATCGATGTTTCTAGACTATCTAATAGATACTGATCCAGAATCGCACAAACGTATACCAAATAAAATACGTCGTGTATGGATTATTTCCCCAGATTTACGACTGAATTAAAAAATTCGTTTCAGCCAAAGAGCAGCACGTTATACTCAGTCGAAATTCGTGTACCAAAACTGCGCCTGCCCCAAGAAAGTGCAAAAGGTGCATTACTATTCGCTTGTTATTATTATTATCATTATTATTACATATTTTACAAAGCATAATGATACCGTGAGACATCTATGTGTAACCTGCACTATTGCTGCTGTTAGAGACTGTGTATTTGTCAATAATAAACTTTTTACCAATTTTGCAGTTTCTATGCTACCTATTTTACGTTCTGCATCATGGAGAACATTTGCTCTTCTGTCCTCGGCAGAAGTCTCCCGGAACCAGAAAACCGAACGAGGTAGCCCAGTGGTTAGCACACTGCACTCGTATTCGAGGGGACGACGGTTCAAACCCGCGCCCGGCCACAGTGATTTACATTTTTCGTGATTTCCCTAAATCGCTTCAGAAAAATGCCGCGATTGTTCCTTTGAAAGGGCACTGCCGATTTCTTTCCCTATCCTTCCACTCTCTTCACATCGTGCGATGTTTAACAATACCGAGTTCTACCTTCATTCGGAATCCACGTTAAATTATGGATTCCCCTATTACTGGCTGGGAAAGTCTTTTGGAATGTCGAAGGAAGACAATGGGATACCACCTCCAATAGGACCATGCCTAGTAAACCACTGCGCTGTTCATACCAACCTTCAAGTTGAGTACAGCTATACTTTAAGAGATAAAAAAAAATAAAGACATTAATATTTAGAGATCATAGTCTACTGAAAGCGACGTATCGCCATTAGCGCTCGCAGAACCTGCGAAAGAGAATTTCTCAGTGATGACTTACGAATACCGCGACATTGCCATAGAAATTGACTACTCTCATATCGCTAAATAAATGTAGAGAGCAGAGGCGAACAGTAGGTCGTGATTGTGTTCTTGTAGCGACGTGACATCTACTTGCATGGACATCTGCTGAATTATCGTGTAACTATGTTTCACTTACACTACCGAAGCGTAGCTGCTTTCTCCCTCCCTCCCGCCTCCGTCTCTCTTTCTCTTGCTATGTCTCTCTCGTTCCCAGATGAAAACACAGCGGTGTCGGCCCTCAGGCGGAGAGCACAGTTTGCCCCGTCACATAATGAAGTCTAAGTACGATACTGGGAATTTGTAGAACTGTCCCTGGCACAAATTCCTGGAGCTAATCGTCATATGTGTTTTTATGTAATAACTTTTCAGTTTCAGTGCATGCCAGAAGTACTGTCTTGATGGAATTTCTGGCGTCAGAGTGCTGATGTGAAATTATTAGATTATCAAAAATCTGAAATTCTCACTAAAAATGCCAAATTAGAACCCTGGAGAAAATGACTCTTCATTATGACATAACGTTGAAATTTTTTGAAACAAGCCGGTTTTACGAAAACTAATATGTATTGCTTCATGTTCCTCATTCCTGCCCGTGCTTAATGGTATCTGCATTAAAGTTAAAGCAGTTACTGATATTAAACTCTAATCGCTATGCGTCTATTTTCATTAAAATACGTATCGCGTGTCAAGAACACAAACTGATTTTTTCTGGATCTGATAAAGAGTGCGACCTTACAAATATTGGAAAAAGTGTGTAGTTATCTTTGGAATATCGAATGCTCATAGAAATTTTATGTAAAATAACAGTAGACATCATTTCGAGGCAGTTACTTCCCGTTATTCATTCCAAATACTTCTCTGCACCAGAAAAAAAACCACCGGCTTTTGGTTTTATTTTTGTGTCTAGATCTGATCTGGGTGCTGATGTTAATTAACAGTAAACTATCTTATAAGGAACACCTAAATCAAGATATGTATGTGGCTCACCTAAAATTGAGTACCAATACTATCCCATTAATTTTTGATACCATGTCACACTTTATAAATATCTATGTTTATAACATCAGCATCCAGATCAGATCTAGATACAAAAATAAAATCAAACGCCTCATGGAAAAACAATACCCCATTGCCAAAACTAATAACGTAATATCTCCTTTCACTCTTCATAAAAAAAACCATCAAATGACTGAAATTACTTTCAATGACCAAGAGCAAACATTACTGGATAAAAGATTAAAATATACTCTCGATCCTAGATTCCACAATACTCTACAAAAACAACTAATAGCATCTGCAAAAGAAGCGCTACACTTAGCAAATATACGTATCAAACAAGAGAATGAAATTACTATCAAAAAAGAAAATGGAACGGAAAGAGAGCTCAAAATCAGGAAAAGCTACAGCATCTTCAGATAGCAAAACATTACGCCAAATTAATTAAAAATTAACGAATAACATGCCCTAGCAATTAAATCAGATAAAGGTAATAATCTAGTTATCATAAACAAAAATGACTACATACAAAAAGTTAACGATTTATTTAAAAGCAGTGGTATCACATAAATAAATAGAAACCCCACGGACAAATTTGAGCACAAACCAAGAAAACCATAAAAGTATGTCATACAACGCTTACAGAATATGAAAAAGGACATGTATACCCATGAACCTTAGAAAACCAAAGCTCTGTGAACATACTAAGATACACAATGTGTCCTACACGCCATGTAGTAGACAATATTAATAGCTCCACATACTACATACGCAAGAAATTATACAACCTTCTAAACCAATTTTACACATGCAACAAAAAACATGCAATAAGGAATCCTAGATCATTATCTAAAAACATCAAAGACATAAAAATTCCTCCAAATGCAAGAACTGTAATTTTCGACGTTACTAACCTATACACGAATATCCCAATCCAGGAAGCAATAAACATCATAGAACAAAACCTATTGAAATACAGAAAAATCTCAATACAATGCGCTACAGAAATTTTACAACTATCAAAATTTCTCTTTCAACAAAATTACTTCGAGGTTGACCAAAAAATACATACACAAAAAAGATGAAGTCGCGATGGGATGTTGTATTGTTGGAACAATAGCTGACATATTCCTTCACAGCTTGGAACAAAATTCTTCGAAACAAACAACGCAACTAATCAAAAATTCATATACTATTGCAGATGTGTAGACGACACTTTAATGCTCATAGAACATACCGTTAACGACATTGACGGAATACATACAGCACTGAATCAATTACACCCCAAAATGAAATTTACCATAGAACAAGAAACTAACAGAACAATTAACTTTCTCGACCTAACTATTAAGAATTTTAACAACAAACATTGCTTCGAAATTTACAGAATCCCTACAACAGACTGTATTATTAACGCACACTAATGTCATCGAAAAACCTACAAACTATCATTCTTCCACACAACAACCTCAGAGATTAATAAATTTGCCACTAGAAGATGAAGCAATTCAGAAGGAAATAAAACTCTTAGAATATATAGCCCAGCAAAACGATTTGATGCTAAAATAGTAACATAATTATACTACAATAAAAAACAATTATGCACAATATGCATAAAGAAATGGTGGTGGTGGGATCACTCATGGAAAAATTCCTGTAGTAGATGTTGTTAGAGCTGCACATTTTTTAGATTGAAGTCAGCTGATAGGTATACCTGCTTAAAGGAAGTCCCTCTAACTAAGGAATCACCTTCAGAGGACGTCATGTTTCCAAGCAGAGAAGGAATTAGCATATTTCATCAAAATATAAGAGGTATTAGAATTAGTGAACTGCATATAGATGTTGACTGTGAAGTTATTGATATATCGAAGCACCAATTAAATAATTTGACAGTTCAGAGACTTCATTTACCAGGATGCAGATTAGCTGGCTGTTTGTCAAGGAGTTCCTTGCGGAGTGGGGGAGTGGCCATGTGCGTAAAAAGCAGTATTCCATTTGAGTCCATAGACGTATCACGGCACTGCACTGAACAGATGTTGGTAGATCTCCTAAACTGATATGATCTGATGCAGACTGTGGTTTTTTGAACTAGGGTGCAGGGGAGCAGTAGCACAGCCATAGACAATATTTTTATTGATTCTTCATTAATAGAGGGGAATTCAGTTAGAAAAAGGGTGAATGGCCTTTCAGACTATGATGCGCAAATTTTAAAACTAAAAGGCTTTGCTACTCCAACAAATATCACATATAAATACAAACTATGTAGGAAAGTTAATTCAACGGCAATAGAGAGTTTTTAAACTTTGTCATGCAGCAAGAGTGGTAGGATGTTTTAGTGCCGATAACATAGATGACAAATATAACGCTTTCCTTAACACATTTCTCATGCTCTTTGGGTGCTGCTTTCCATTAGAACGTTCTAAAAGGGGTACTAGCACTAAAAGGCAGCCTGGGTGTCTCACTAGTGGGATAAGGATATCATCTAGAACAAAATAGGAACTATACCAAAATGTTAGAACTAGTCACAATTAAGCTACAGTAGCCAATTAGAAACAGTACTGTAAGGTGCATAAAAATGTTATTAGGAAGGCAAAGAATATGTGGTACGCAAATGGAATAGTTAGTTCACAGGATAAAATTAAAAACATATGGTCAGTTGTGAAGGAAGTGTCTGGTCAGCAGCACACGGTCGACGATATAATGTCAGTTCATAGTAAAATATTTCTGTTACTGATAAATCAGATATATGTACAGTATTTAACAATCATTATTTATTTTCTACAGGGAATCATATAAATCTCTTGGCAAATGCCTTTCGTAGATTGATGTCTGAAATACTCCTCTGTGGTACAGACAAGGGGGAGACTGAGTCAATAATTAAATCACGGAAGACTAAGCACTCTCATGGATATGATGGAGTGCCTAGCAGAATGTTAAAGCACTGTGCTGCACATTGTTAGCCCTGTATTTAGACATATTTGTAATTTTTGCTTTAGGAATAGTCAGTATCCTGAACGATTAAAGTACTCAGTAGTAAAGCCGTTTTATAAAAAGGGAGAAAGGGATAATGTAGACAACTTTAGAACTATTTCTATGCCATCAGTGTTTGATAAAGTTATTGAAAAGGCTGTTTGTGTAAAGATAATTGATCATTTTATATCACACGATTTGTTATCAAATGTACAGTTCGGCTTTAGAAGTCGTTTAACAACTGAAAATGCTATATTCTCTTTTCTCTGTGCGGTACTGGATGGGTTAAATGAAAGGTTTCGAACGCTAGGCATATTTTTTGACTTAACTAGGGCGTTTGATTGTGTTGATGACAAAATATTGAACCAGAAGTTGGACCATTACAGAATACGTGGCGTAGCTCACAATTGATTCACCTCTTACTTTAGCAACAGACAGCAAAAGGTCATTATCCACAGTGTTGAGAATGGCTGTGATGTGGGGTCTGAGTGCGGTACGGTCAAATGGGCGGTGTCCCACGGATCAGTGTTGGTACCACTCCTGTATCTTATTTATATAAATGATATGCCCTCAAGTTTTATAGGTAACTCTAAAATATTTCTGTATGCTTTGTAGTACAAGATGTTGTGGGCAACATTGACTCTGTTTCAAATAGTGCAGTTCATGACATAAGTTTATGGCTTGTAGAAAATGAACTAACGCTAAATCACAGTAAGACACAGTTTTTACAGGTTTCTAACACACAATTGAAGGGAACTCGACGTTTTAATTTCACAGAATGGGCATATGATTACTGACAGCGAACAGTTCCAATTTCTAGGTGACCAGGTAGATAGTAAACTATCGTGGAAAGCCCACATTCAACATTCAAGGACTTGTTCAGATACTTAATGGTACCATTTTTACTATTCGAACGGTATCTGAAGTAAGTGATCGTTCAACACGACATTAGTCTACTTTGCTTATCTTCATTCATTTACGTCGTATGGTATTATATTCTGGGGTAACTCTTCCCATTCTAAAAGGAGACTTTTGGCTCAGAAACGGGCGGTTCTGGCAATAAGTGGTGTAAGATTGCGAACCATTTGTCGACCCCCGTTCACTAGTCTGGGTATTTTGACATTGGCCTCTCAATATACATATTCTTTACTGTCATTTCTATTAACAATATCAGCTTATTCCTAAGAATAAGCACCTTCCACTCGGTTAATACTTGGCAGAAATCAAACCTGCATTAAGCAGCTTTCACTCAGTTAATACTCGGCAGAAATCAAACCTGCATTCGGATCGGACTTCCTTAACTCTTGTGCAGAAAGGTGTGGACTGTCCTGCTGCATCCATTTTCAATAAGCTACCACAAGAATTCAAAAATCTCAGCAGTAATCCCAGCGCTTTCAAATCGAAACTGAAGAGGCTCTTCATGGGTCACTCCTTCTATTCTGTCGAGGAGTTCCTTGAAAAATTCTGCTGATTGTTATGTTGTATTGTTTATTGCGTTTCCTTAAACTTATGGCTTGATTTCATGGCTTGGTTGGGTTCCTAAACATTTTACTTTACGTTGTAATTTCATGTATTGACACGTTCCATAACCTTCGAGATTTGCTCCTCAATTTGGTCCCACGAAACTTGACGTGTAAATAAAAATAAAAAAATAGATAACACTAAACATATACACAACGAAAAAGAAGAAAACAACGTATGTCACAACGACTCATCTAAGAAACATTTCAAACAAAATTAACAAATTATTGAACAAAACCGACATCGCTTTTGCGTATCAAAACACACACAGCCTCAAACACAAAATCCACAAGGGCGACTCGAAAATTCCCATACACAACAACCCCGGGCGTTACAAAATTTCATGTAACACATTCCACAAATTCTACATAGGAGCAAGCGGTAGAAACTTCAAAATCAGATACAAACAGCACACCAGAGAAACCGAAAATAACCCCTCCACATTTTTTCAACATCTACAAACAGAAAAACTCGACATAAAACCTATAAAGGAAGCACTAATAATCCTCCATATTACGCAGAAGGGAGTATTCATGAACGTCCTTGAGGAAACAGAGATACAGTCACACGCATACAGCAACCCTACAAATTTACTGAACGAAAAAAGCGACCTAAAGCTCAAGAAGCACGTAGAAAACTTTGTTCCCCTTATAAATCAAGAAAATGAGTAGAGTAATAAATCAGAGACGTGAATTAACACAAAGGAGTATAAAGCAAAGACATAACATCAGCATAGATCGTAGACAATAACAAAATTATTACGAAAAAAATTCTTAAATAAGACGAAACCAAATTCCAGAAAAAAACATAATTAGAACCAAACCTATAAAAATAATAAAAAACAACACGTGACGTATTTATAATGGTAACTATGTAAACATGTAAAATCGCTAATCCATTGTCACCCAAGCTGTGAAGAAAACTAGTGTACAGGGAAACCAACTGAAATCAGCTACGCAACTCTAGTGTACATCTAAGGAGAAAGTGATAATTCTAAAAAAGGCAGGACACGGCAGCAATGACATTACATTAAGGTAAAAACACCTAACGATGTGTTATAACTTTCCTGATCATTGTTACGGACCATTATATTAAGACCATCGCTTGCTTATGTGTTTACAGAGCACCTGATGGTGGTAGTATGCCGAAATGGGCTTATCGTGAGTGATTTATGAAATAAAAACCATTTAAAGAGCAGTATAGCTGGCTGATATTCGTAATAATCACGTCATTAGAAGACATATTTTGCAATGCGGGCACCAAAGAAGAAAAATTATGACTCATTTTACCTATACCGTCAATTTCATAAAATCTTATTTTAATTAAATATTATGAATCACAGTCATTATCTGATTCCGACCGGTGCTGGTCTAGTATTTACCGCTTATAAAATGTGGTGAGTGACTGTTGCACTAGACACAGCTGCCAAACGCGTTTTTCGCCATGCCCGCAGCAGTTCAGCCTTACACGTTCCCGTGTCTTGCCATCCCCTCCTCTGCTGGTGGCGTGCGCCGACTTTTTTCGTGTCCTACCCACAGCTCCGCGTTTCTTTTTTGTCAGGCTTACAAAACAACGTCATTACGCATCAACCAGAAACGAGGTCCGTTGAGCGGTGCGCTGGCGGTCATGAAAGCTCAACACTGCGTCTCGTCTGACTTATTTCACCAGAAAAAGAAAAGAAAAAAGAAAAGAGGATGTCGCCTGATCTGTCAACTTCAGATGTCTCCGGCACAGTTTAAGCTATCGTAATTCAGTTTTCACACAGTTGAAATGTAACGCAGTCATCACTAGACGACTTATAACCTCTTACCATAGCGATGTTAATTATTGAGATCCCTGTTAAAACATTTTCTTTTTCTTTTTCATTTTAAACTGTAATCGTTGCTAGCATCGTGTTTCTGAAAGATATATTCGACAGCATTTCACTCTCCAAAACCCGATAAGTAGATTCAGAGAAATTGCGGAATTTAGAACTTGAGACTTCTCCGTTTTGAACAAAAGAGTGACTGGTATCTTTTGCGGAAGTTCGTGATTCCGTATCCAAATAAGCAGACATGTACCATCGTCTAAGGAAGAAGCGAAACGTTGAAACTCTGCAGCACTTATTCCCTGTTGCATTTATAGAGGTTAAACAGAATCTATAACACTACAGGCTACTACTAAATTAGAAATACACCAATAATTCACTCCTGTGATAGAAATTAGATTTCATCGTGACTGTGTAATAATGGTTAGGGTATCGGTCTACTTTTCGTTTCTCAAAAGATTTCTTTTGAAAGGAAGCAGCAGCAAAACAAACGGAAATCGAAACAAAGTTCTATTAACAATGAAGTAAACTGTAGTCACGTAAAAGAAACCGGTACCCGGTGTAATGAGGCAAAGTTGTACCAAGTACTAGCACTGTTCATAAAGAAAGTTAACTATTTGTATTTACTTTACTTGCTCTTGAAATTCTGTTTTTACGAGACAGTAGCATACTTTCGCAAGCAACATACCAATGGTTTGACATGAATAACACAGAAATAGTATTAAATGTTTTGGTAACAACTGGCTCTCAATAACACTTACTATCTGTGCATTACAGCAGGGAACAGAATGACCATTATAGGCACTTGATCACAGACTGAGGAGCACTACTAATTCGGACACAAGTATCTTTATCAGTTTAATTATTGAAATTACTGACATGGAAATAGTTTTTAGGTAGTCATATTATCTGTTCTGATTTATCTACTTCTACATCTGCAGTTCACACTGGTATGCCTGACAGAGGGTTTTCCGAACCACTTTCAGACTACTTCAATGCGGTTCCACTCTCTAGCAGCGCTTGACAAAAATGACACTGAAATCTTTCTGTGTGACCTCTGATTTCTCTTATTTTATTATGATAATCATTTCGTTCTATACAGGTTGCTGACAATAAATTATTTTCACATTCAGAGGAGAAATTAGGTGACTGAAATTTCCTTAAAAGATTTTGCGCAACGAAAAAATGGTTCAAATGGCTCTGAGCACTATGGGACTTAACTTCTGAGCACATCAGTCCCCTAGAACTTAGAACTACTTAAATCTAACTAACCTAAGGACATCACAGACAGCCATGCCCGAGGCAGGATTCGAACCTGCGACCGTAGCGGTCACGCGGTTCCAGACTGTAGCGCCTAGAACCGCTCGGCCAATCCGGTCGGTCCGCGCAACGAAAAACGCCTTTATTTTAATGATTGCCATCGCAACCCGTTTATCAAATCTGTGACATTCTCTCGTCTATTTCACGACAGTACAAGTTGTTCTCTTACAGAACTTTCACTTCTTTGTACCACATAAGGCACAAATAAACATATAGTCCGTGAATCAGTAGTACTTTGAATAGTAGTAGCCAATTACTCATTGTGCCGCACAGATCTTTTAAAATTGATAGCTGAATTTCATTTATACAGTTATTGTAATACGGAAAGCAAAACTGGCTTGGCTAGCATGGGGGCACAGAAACTATTCTGTTATTAACTAAGATCAAGGTAGACTAGTTTTGTTACAACACAGTGTGAAAAACACTGTTAATTGCAAACACTTGAAATAAATATATTATTAAAAACCTGTACATTAATTATTCCTTACCAGCCAGTAAATATTCTGACTTATCACAGCTTTCTACAGGAAGCTTCAATACTGAACCGAAATTCAATAAGAATGATAACTAAGCCAAATACTTTAGATTATTTATTTGCAATTGTATTTTGGTGAACTTTAATTGTCGTTTTATGAAAAGAACAGTGGAGTACTTCAGAAACAAGACTCACTGAATGGTAAAGCAACCTAATCCCACAGGAAAGTTATTAAATCTTGTTATAGAATTCAATTACTTTTCAGTTCAACAAAATGGGATACTCGAAAACATCGCAGCACTTGGAATACTACCCTGCCCAAGTAAATGGCTAAGAAAAAAATACAGGTGCTCAACACAAAGTTTAAAGATCGCAAACTAATTTTTGAATAAGAAACCACATGCAGTTATACAGTACTCAGCTGATTATTTGAGACGAAGGTGGTGGCTGTGATGATTTTGATACTCAAAATGGTAATAAAAATAGCCGTGGCTCTTGCTCTGAAAATTCTCTTCTTAGTGTCGGATTTTCGTAGTATAGCGCTAATCAATGTATGTCATGAATGACGAGCCGAAATTCTTCCAGATCTGCGGTTGTATTAAATAATCTTCCTGCTCTTCTTCCCTCATTCAGCACACAAGATGATACACTTTGGATGCTACTAGCCAACACACTCTTGCCACAAAGAAACCTTGCAGTTCGACCGCCAAATCCATCTTTCGTATTGTCGCCAAGTACGTTTCGTTGCAGAAGGACTTTCCTTCATGTTTCAAATTAGTATAAACCTACACTATGTCATCAAAAGTATCCGGATACCCCCAAAAACATACGTTTTTCATATTAGGTGCATTGTGCTGATACCTACTGCCAGGTGCTCCATATCAGCGACCTCAGTAGTCATTAGACATCGAGAGAGAACAGAAGGGGCGCTCCGCGGAACTCACGGACTTCGAACGTGATTAGTGATTGGGTGTCACTTGTGTCATACCTCTGTACGCGAGATTTACACACTCATAAACATCCCTAGGTCCACTGTTTTCGATGTGACAGTGAAGTGGAAACGTGAAGGGACACGTACAGCACAAAAGCGTACACACCGACTTCGTCTGTTGACTGAGAGAGACCTCCGACAGTTGATGAGGTTGGTAATGTGTAATAGGCTTCAAATGGTTCAAATGCCTCTGAGCACTATGGGACTTAACATCTGTGGTCATCAGTCCCCTAGAACTTAGAACTACTTAAACCTAACTAATCTAAGAACATCACACACATCCATGCCTTGACAGGATTCGAACCTGCGACCGTAGCAGTCGCGCGGTTCCGGACTGAGCACCTAGAACCGCTAGACCACCGCGGCCGGCTGTAATAGGCAGACAGCTATCCAGACCATTACACAGGAATTCCAAACTGCTCAGGAGTCACTGCAAGTACTATGACTGTTAGGCGGGAGGTGAGAAAACTTGGATTTCATGGTCGAGTGGTTGCTCATAAGCCACACGTCGCGCTGGTAAATGCCAAACGACGCCCCGCATGGTGTAAGGAGCGTAAACAATGGACGAATGAATAGTGGAAAAACGTTGTGTGGAATGACGAATCACGATACACAATATGGCGATCCGATGGCAGGGTGTGGGTATGGCGAATGCCCGGTGAACGTCATCTGCCAGCGCGTGTAGCGCCAACAGTAAAATTCGGAGGCAGTGGTGTTATGGTGTGGTCGTGTTTTTCATGGAGAGGGCTGGCACCCCTAGTTGTTTTGTGTGGCACTATCACAGCACAGGCCTACATTGATGTTTTAAGCAAATTCTTGCTTCCCACTGTTGAAGAGCAATTCGGGGACGGCGATTCGATCTTTCAGCACCTGTTCATAATGCACGGTCTGTGGTGGAGTCGTTACACGTCAATAACATCCCTGTAATGGACTGGCCTGTACAGAGTCCTGACCTGAATCCTATAGAACACCTTTGTAATGTTTTGGTACGCTGACTTCGTGCCAGACCTCACCGACCGACGTCGATATCTCTCCTCAGTGCAGCACTCCGTGAACAATGGGCGGAGATTTCACAAGAAACCTTCCAGTACCTGACTGAACGTATGCCTGCGAGAGTGGAAGCTCTCATCACGGCTAAGGGTGGGCCAATACCATATTGAACTCCAGCATTACCGATGGAGGGTGCCACGAACTTGTAAGTCATTTTCAGCCAGGTGTCCGGATACGTTTGATCACATAGTGTATGTTTCCTATACGTGAATCAGTATTACAAGTAAAGTTTTAACATTTCCATTTTTTACAGAACGTTGCTTTTAAAATTACATTCATAGATTAAGTATACTGAGGTAACAAAATTCATGGCTTAGCGATATACACGTATACAGATGGCGGTAATATCGCATACAAAATGTATAACAGGACAGTGCTTTGGCGGAGCTGTCATTTGTACTCAGGTAATTATTGTGAAAAGATTTCCGACGTGTTTATGGTCGCACGACGGAAATTAACAGACTTTGAACGGGAAATGGTAGTTGGAGTTAGAGGCATTACTCATTCCATTTTGGAAATTGTTAGGGTATTCATTATTCCAAGATTCACAGTGAAAGAGTATGCCAAGAGCACCAAATTTCAGGCGTTACCTCTTAACCACGGACAACGCAGTGGCTGACGGCCTTTGCTTAACAACCGAGAGCAGCAGCGTTTGCGTAGAGTTGTCTGTGCTAACAATCAAGCAGCACTGTGTGCAGTAACAGCAGAAATCAAAGTGGGACGTCAACAAACATATCCGCTAGGACAGAGTGGCGAAATTTGGCGTTAATTGTCTATTGCGGCAGACGACCGACGTTAGCTCTTTGCTAACAGCACATCGCCTGCAGCGCCCCTCGGATAGACCTTAGATGACTGGAAAATCGTGGTCTAGTTTGATGAGTCCCCATTTCATTTGGTAAGTGCTGATGGTAAGGTTCGAGTGTAGCGCAAACCCCACGAAGCCATAGACCAAAGTTGTCAACAAGGCACAGTACAAGCTAGTGGTGGCTCCATAATGGTGTAGGCTGTGTTTAAATGGAATGGACTGGGTCCTCTGATCCAACTGAACCTGCCGTGCGGTCTAGGGCGCCTTGCCACGGTTCGCGCGGCTCCCCCCGTCGAAGGTTCGAGTCCCCCCTTGGTCATGGGTGTGTGTGTTGTCTTTAGTGTAAGTCAGTTAGATTAAGTGGTGCGTAAGAATAGGGACCGATGACCACAGCAGTTTTGTCCCATAGTAATTCCCACAAATTTCCAACTTTGGCTGAAAATGCTTACGTTCGGCAACCTGGAGACCATCTGCAGCCGTTCATGAACTTCATGTTCCCAAACAACGAAGGGTGACAATGCGCCATGTCACCATGCTACAGTTGTTAGCAGCTGGTATGAATAACATTCTTGACAATTCAAGGGAATGATTTGACTACCCATCGAACAAATATAGGACGTAAGCGAGAGGTCAGTTCGTGCACGAAATCCTTCAACGGCAACACTTTGGCAGTTATGGACGGCTATGGAGGCAGCATGGCTCCATATTTCTGCAGAGGACTTCCAAAGACTTTCTGAGTCCATGCCATGTCGAGGAGTTGCTACACTACGCCGAGCAGAAAGAGGTGCGACACGATATTTGCATGTATCCCATGACTTTTGTCACCCATGTGTATATTGACATAAATGGGCGTAACTGACGGATAAGACATTTATAGAGATGTTACACCAAAGAGCATGATTGTACAGAAGTTTCATAAAGCAGAGAATGAATACAGGTAAGTATAGATAATATCGATATTGGTGTTACACATGACCCAGATTCAGTGATGTTGCCTGTTAAGGACACATCCGTGAAATATCTGTAGCACTTTAAACAGTGTTGGGCGAAAAAAATTGCAAATGCATCAAAACAGCACACATATGAGAGTGCAGGCTTTGTCGGCGAATCTTGATTTTAAGATCTTCTCGGGTTGACAGTCGAGTCAGTGCGTTGTCCTCCGGCAACGTTTCAGCAAGTTTCTTACTTGCCATCTTCAGGCGAAGTGTCGGATTCACTGCACTGCACAAATGAGCGGACTGGCAGAGCGTCCGGTGATGAGGGAGTGTAAGCAGCATGGCTGCTGTTCCTCCTTTGACCTCTTGGGTTGTTCGGTGGCCTCTCATGCGAATGTTCACGTCTCGTCTAGATCATCATAGCCGCTGGACCACGGGTTTCTCTGCGTCCTCGGCGCCGGTCGGGCCAATCAGGCGCGAGCGGAATCGGTGGGCGGCGCGTGGTGGGGGGAGCCGTGGGCGCCGGGTCCTGGCGTCTCGTCTCGGTGCGGCCTGTTTATTCCATCCGCCGCCACCGACCTGCTTTCATCGATGAGGTCTCGTCTTATTCTTGATAATGCTGTGTTCCACGCTGTGCTGAGTTAGAAGCCACTATCCCGGTTGACCAGACTATCACTGACCCCTATCTCCTCTTTAATAACAGAGCCCCAGAAATATTTCGCTGTGTACAATCTCTTGGTTTCTTCAAATTGAAAGGTGTGTTTTTCACTGAGGTTGTGCTCTGCTACCGCGGATTTTTCCTTTTGTTAGAGGCGAAAGCTTCTCACATGTTCAGAGATGCGTTGTGTGATGCAACGCTGCGTCTGTCCAATATATTGTTTTCCACATTCACAGGAAATGCTGTAGACACGCAGTGTTCTTAGTCCCAAGTTATCCTTCATTGAGCCCAGCATATTACTGATTTTTGCTGGAGGACGGAAGATGGTTTTTATCTTGTTCTTCCGCAGTATCCTTGGCCGTGGGCGGCCCTGCTTACGGGAAGAACGTCAGACCTTTGTTGTTCTCTTCTTCCTGAAGGTTCTTCTTCTTATTATTACTCATCTTGAGAGCACGTCTAATCTGCGTTACGGTGTAGCCATTCTTCTGGAAGGTTTTCTTCAGGTGCTGAATCTCGGTAGATAGAATTTCCTTGTCGCATATGTCATGAGCTCTGCGGACAAGGGTGGTGAGTACGGATTTCTGTTGTGCTGGGTGATGGCAGCTGTTGGCGTTGAGGTACAGGTCTGTGTGTATATGCGAGACTGTATACAGCGAAAGGTTTCCGGGACTCTATTATTAAAGAGGCAGTGGAGATATGGGTCAGTGATAGCCTGGTCAACCGCGATAGTGGCTTCCAACTCAGCACCGCGTGGAACACAACGTTATGAAGAATAAGACCAGAGCGCACCTCCACCATGAGCCAATTCCGCTCGCACTGATTAGCCCGACCGGTACCGAGGATGCAGAGAAGCCTGTGGTGCAGCGGCTATATAGACCCGGACGAGACGTGATACCGACACTTCGCCTGAAGATGGCAAGTAAGATACGTGCCGAAACGTTGCCGGAGGACAACGGTTTGACTCGGCTGTCAACATGAAATGATTTTATCATAAAAACAGCACACACATTATATAAACTACAATACAGAGAACATCATTTCATCAGATTTACATAATAACAACATTAGTCACATTCTGCATAACATACATCATCTTAAAAAACTATGTTACATACGCCACTGGGTAACAATGGGTACACCCACATGAGAATGACGCATATTTAAACGAACACTCAGATGGCCTAATCACCCGAACCAGTTCGAAATTTAAAAAAGTCAGCAGAACAAAAACAGTGTACTTGTTACAAAAAAAACAAAAATTGAACATACAATATATAAATGCAAGTGAGAAAATATGTTACAAACTTTTAAATGAATATTTTTTACAATTTATTCAGTATACACAGTTCTTTAATAGAACTTTAAGCAGTTCTTTCAGTTTGTTTTAAAGGTAACATTGAACTTCTCAACTTTTTATGATCTCCAAGATATTATTCACGATTTGTCTTTGAGTTTGTATGCAGAAAAAAAGGAAAAGTTAGTACTTTCATCAGATAGGTGATATTTGCTGTGTGAACTGTTTATACAGTTCAACAAAATAACACAACGCTGATAACAATAAGCATAACCCTTTCCAGTGCCCCATCATTACTTTCGGCAGTTAACACAAACACTTTTATTTACAAATCTTTTTTTATTAAAGAGACACTTGGCTGGCCACAAATATTTTTGACAGTTTATTTGGAACACTTTTTCTACTCTATTCACGTAGCTGGAAATTATGCTGCCATTCCACACGTTGGTAGTCCAATTTATTAAGATGCAGCTCATTTTGCAATGCAGTTTTTTAGTGTGTCATTTCACTTATCTGGACTGTCCATTTCATTCTATACACCGCTACATCATCATGAATCTGAAAGTTAAAGACATATAGTAGCAAAATTACAACAGTAGGTTTTCACAACAGTATAATAACTGGTTAAAAAACGCATTTTGTAAGAATAAACATTTATATAGTTTTATTTGTCATATTTTCAGATAGCGCTAATTTTTTTCTGTTCTGCGGACAAAAGGTTTCAGGTCACTCTAATACGGACACCTAATAGTTTCTTTCAAAAATGTTCAAATGTGTGTAAAATCTCATGGGACTTAACTGCTAAGGTCATCAGTCCCTAAGCTTACACACTACTTAAACTAAATTATCCTAAGGACAAACACACACACCCATGCCCGAGGGAGGACTTGAACCTCCGCCGGGATCAGCCGCACAGTCCATGACTGCAGCGCCTTAGTTTCTTTCATTTTAGGTTCACCAGACAGTATGTGTCAGTGCGAGGAGCGCCTTGCACTTCAAATTCGCCATTATAAATATCTTTAGATTTGGTTATAAATCTGCTCCTGACCCGCTGATTATGGTAACAGTATGTGTTACTGTACACAGCATAATTTCATTTTCCTGATCTTTCCATGAAAGTCTTAAGCATGTCTAGCTCCATCTCAAGGGATGTTGTGTACATGTACTTGGTTTATATCAGGGGTCCTTTTTCGTGTTGGCATTTGTTGAGAGTATATAATATCATACAGTAGTTCTGTGTTCACTTCAGAAGTGACGTGATTTCATCTTGTAGTGCACAACATTTCATAATGCATTCATTTATTTCAGATGCTTCAACATATTCTTCCTCTGAACTATCTTCAGAATCTGACTATTCTGGGTCACTGATCGTTTCTAACTGAAAGACTTTTCTTAGAAAGCTAATAATTTCTTTACCTGACCTTTTGTCAGAACTTATGCTCATGTTCACGTTTTATTCCGAATGCTAGTTATTCTGTTTCTGTCACATCATGTTCTTCGTCTGAGGTGTCATCTTCATCAACTCTAATTACGTCTGCCTTTACTACGTATTTTGTATAGTCATCCTCAACTTCAATAATTCGTAAGCATTCGTTCTAATCTACTTATTCTTGTCCAATGATAAGAGTTGGTTCCATTGGCGTTTCGTTAGTCAGGAATGCTTCGTTAGCAACGCTGAGACTTTTATCTTTCTCCCGTCTTCTCCTGACTGCAGCCATCTATCTTTCCCTACTATTAATTTCAATGTTATTGGCAGCCCGAGTACCGGCACCTTTTTCCTCACTATCTACCACATCTCTAATAACTGCTGCTTGCGAACTTTCAGTGGCTCTAAATATTTCAATTTTCTGCTTATTATCGGGACATGTCTTATTCTCGATGTCCCTTTTTTTCTTTTCATTACTACCTAACCTTCTGGTCACTTGATTCCTTGCCGGCCGCGGTGGTCTAGCGGTTCTGGCGCTGCAGTCCGGAACCGCGGGACTGCTACGGTCGCAGGTTCGAATCCTGCCTCGGGCATGGGTGTCTGTGATGTCCTTAGGTTAGTTAGGTTTAAGTAGTTCTAAGTTCTAGGGGACTTATGACCTAAGATGTTGAGTCCCATAGTGCTCAGAGCCAACTTGATTCCTTTTGTAATCTTCTACTCACATTGTTTTAGCCATTGGTACAAATCATCGACCTGCTCGCACCAATTTGTAATCCCTAATTACTCATTTTCGTAAATTCTATCGTTAATTAATTAGTTGCGGGCGCATTCTTCCTCGGCCACGAATCCGAGGCACTTTCATTGAATTCTATTATAACGTCTTCATGCTGTTCTGCTGCCGTAACTGTAACTTCCGTCCGGGCAGCTGATCGATCTGATGCATTCGTTGCTGGCTGGCACTATGGCCGCGGGCTGCTATTCCCTTCATTGCCTGCCTGCCGTGACTCATTCCTGAACAACCCGTCGTTTCGCTTGTGGCTGTTTGCGGTGCTTCCAGTTGCTCTCTCGTGTACTAAATTCATTACGTCTACGCTAGTGCTGTTTCTTGCAATTGGGCCATGAAAATATGTCCACTTTAGTTTGGCCCACAATATACGCGGTCCTCAGTTTTCCGCGATGTTGCTGTCGTGATAACCTCGTGCTGCAAATCCTCTAACGCGATCTGCTGGAGTATCTCGACCTCCACCCCTTCCTCTTTGAACCGTATTCACCCGATATCTATCATCGTCATTTTTTCGTTGTCATCGTGACTACCTCTGTTGTTATTCCGACGACAATCACGATTTCCTCGCCAGTGATATTCCTTCACCTTCAACTCTTTCCAGAAATGCAGAAAAACTTTTATGATTGCTTCCCACGTATCTCTCCAAATTCTCTGGCAGCTTTCTCCACAGCTCCTAAATAATCTCGGATTCGGATTGTCTACTTCTTAAGAGTGTCAATTTTCGGTACCGGAATTCACAGAAATCTTTCAGGGAGTTTTGGCCCTATTGGCATAATTTGTAACCATTACGAATTCTTGCCACAAACAATCTTGTTTTTGCTCTTCGGTAAACTTTTGTTTGAAATCATTAAATGCCACGTAATCTGTATTCAGATTTAATCCCGATCATTTAGCATCACGTGCTAATGCATTGCTAAATATGTCAATATTTTCTGATTTCTTAGATATTCAGGAGGAATCCTTTCGCTATGTTTCAGGAAAACCAATGGGCACCAGTTAGTACGTCTTTTGGCAGGATAAAAGCGTTCTTCACCATCTAATAGTTTATTATAAGACATTCAGTAACACAACTAGGCTTGTTTCTAATTTTCTGTTCAAGGTCATAAATTTTGCCTTGAATTTTGCTAAGTGTTTGGATCACTTCCGTTTGAAATTTACCAAGTGTCTTTTCAGAATCAGATCCTGTATTTCTCAAATATGAGATTTCATTTCGACATTCGTCAGCAATTTCAGTTTTCAGACCGAAAACTTTTTGCTTACTACTCTTACTACTAAAGGTTCTACCGTTTCTTGGATCATTATGAGTTCTGAATCGAACCTTTCATTGATATCATTAATATACCCCATCATAGTGGGTACATTGGTAATGGAATTTCCTTCATATCCTTGATTAACACAGCCGGCTACTATTAAATTAGCAATACACCGATACTGTTACTTCTGTGAAACGAATTAGATTGGATTGGATTGTTTGGAGGAAGAGACCCAACATCGAGGCCATCGGTCTCACCGGATTAGGGAAGAACGGGGAAGGAAGTTGGCCGTGCCCTTTCAGAGGAACCATCCCGGTTGGTTGGTTGGTTTGGGGAAGGAGACCAGACAGCGTGGTCATCGGTCTCATCGGATTAAGGGAGGATTGGGAAGGAAGTCGGCCGTGCCCTTTCAGAGGAACCATCCCGGCATTTGCCTGGAGCGATTTAGGGAAATCACGTAAAACCTAAATCAGGAGGGCCGGACGCGGGATTGAACCGTCGTCCTCCCGAATGCGAGTCCAGTGTGCTAACCACTGCGCCACCTCGCTCGGTAAAGGAATTAGATTTGACAGTGACTGTTTATTAATGCTGAAGATAACGGACTATTTCTCGTTTCTCAGAAGATTTTTATTGAAAGGATGCAGCACAAAACGAACGCGAAACAAACCGATATTCTGTTAGTAATAACGTAAACTGTATATGAATGCGTGGTGTTTGTTCTTTAGGAAACATCGTGGAGCCCAATAGCAGTTAGCGAAATGAACAGACACCACGCGGAATCCTCAGATGTGGTACATATTATGTAAATTGAAGGAGAAGGTGAGGAAAGGAAACGGAAGAAGGTATTGATGTCAGCTGCACCATGACTTTGTGCGCCATCAGCGGCGGCGAGCGAAAATGTGTGCCGGACTATGATTCGAACCAAGGTTCTCCTGCTTATTAGGCAGTTGCGTTAACCACAGCGCTCCCCCCCCCCCCCCCTTCTCTCCCCCCCCATCCGCACCCCCAGCAGACTATCTCGGCACGTCTTTCGGCCGACCCACATTTCTCCTTAGCGCCACCAGTCCGGAATCCCTGTCCGTATCCTCCGTGCTCGGTATTTTGAGATACACACAGGACGTCCGAGCTCCTGTGAGAATCTCAGCCAGAATGTTGGCCATCGGCAGAAATTGCCGAAGCCGTCCTATTCGACCTGTAACAACGTAATTGTACGGAAGTAACTTTCAATATATTTTTGTCAGCATATATAGGATAATCGAAAAATATTATCTTCTGACAAAATGGACGAAATGATGATGGGTTGAAACAAATGCCATCTTCTTCTTACACAAAAACGTGCACCGAGAATAGACTTTTGAAGATAACGCAAAACGGCTACATATGTTGACAGAGGATTCGATCCGAATCGTATCTACCGTTCTCAAGTTACGTTTCCCGCCAATTTGAAAACATATGGTTTCGAGGAAAACGCTTTTTTAAGTTTTGAGTTACATTTTTTGTAGTCAAGTTATACGCACCTCTAGCCAGCGACCCCTGTACTGTACTACAATCCTTCCAGATCGAAAAGGAGGGCCTCCTCCATCTTCGTGGTCATGGTGGCCCTGAGGGCTTTTTCTGCAGCTTCTCACATTCGATTCTAGGCGCTTCAGTCTGGAACCACGCGACCACTACGGTAGCAGGTTCGAATCCTGCCTCGGGCATGGATGTGTGTGCTGTCCTTAGGTTAGTTCGGTTTAACTAGTTCTAAGTTCTAGGGGACTAATGACCTCAGAAGTTGAGTCCCATAGTGCTCAGAGCCATTTGAACCATCTCTCATTCGCTGTTCTGCTCGCTTGAGAGGCATTTTCTCTGCTTTTGTTGTAAGAGGCTGGTCCGATTTCAAGTTGAAGCACTTTCGTACTATCCATAATGCATGTGAAGCCGTCGTTGAAATTACATGTCAACTACTTTTTCCTGCTCCGAATGGTTTTCGGGGACACTTTTTCAGAAATCGCCTTGTAGCTCGACAACGCAGTTTGTGTCAAAATTGGAATGAACACTACAATAAAGTAGACATCTCAGAGAACATTTTGAGGAAAAAAATCGAATTTTTGAAATTATCTGTGAGGACTTACCTATTAACAACTTTCATCCTGTTTTCGCTCTCACAAGAGCACAAACAACGCATCGTTTATGGCACTCTAACGAACCCAGTTCTGGAGTGATCATTTTATCACTGGATGGGAGAGAGCGTGTTTCTGCCTCGTCTGCCCGGGCGAAAATTTAACTCCATCCATGACAATCGTTAAATTACCGAACACCTCTTTCCAAGAGGTTTCTGATCGAAGTCACATCAGTATATCAGCACATAAAATGTTACAAATATTACTTAAACAACAAATTACTTGCCGATTTGTGAAATATACATCGAAGAACAAAACGTTATGACCACTGCCCACAACGAAATTGAATGCCAGTGGTGGTGTTGTAGGCACGGGACACAACTAGGAATGTATGAAAACAGAGTGGAGATGAATGGGAAATCATCTAGTGACAAAGCACCTCCCTCTTCCACCGAAATGGGAAAATCCACTCGTTAAGCGATTTTGCCAAATGGAAAATTGGTATGTGCCGGTGCCTGGGAACGAACATCGTGGAAATGGCGAAGCTGGTCAGCTGTTTGGGAGGTCGGGGGCTACCCCACACAGTAAAGCAGGTTATTCGACGATCTGTCAGAGATCTGACGACAGAGTACAGTACTGGTGCAAGTGAAAATGTTTCGCAGAACACCGTTCAGCGAACATTATTGAACGTAGGGACCAGCAGCAGACGAACGCTTTGTGTTCCAGTGTTGTTACAGTGACACCATCAATTACGATTGCATCATCTGGATGGATGAATCGTGTTTCTTGTTACACCAGGTCGATATTCATGTTCCTATATACCGTCATTCGGACGAATTAAACTAAACTAAACTCCGTCCGAACAGGCCTTGAAAGGCCCAACGGAACCGGCCGGCCGCCGTGTCATCCTCAGTCCACAGGCGTCACTGGATGCGAATATGGAGGGGCATGGGGTCAGCACACCGCTCTCCCGGCCGTGTGTCAGTTTACGAGACCGGAGCCGCTAGTTCTCAAGCAAGTAGCTCCTCAGTTTGCCTCACAAGGGCTGAGTGCACCCCGCTTGCCAACAGCGCTCGGCAGGCCGGATGGTCACCCATCCAAGTGCTAGCCCAGCCCATTCGGACGAATGGCTGCTAGGAACACACACTGCACTACATACACAGGCTTGTGAAGGCAGTATAGAGGTCCAGTTCCAGACTTCTACAGTCGTAAGGACAGAGCCGGGTGAGATGCGGTGGTGAGGTCCCAATTACGCTGGAGAGCACATCGACAATAGCATATTTATTAGGCAGAAATACAGTATTGTCTTCCAATGCACCGTACTTCAACCAGACCAGCAGAGTAGCACCTCGTCAGCATATGAATGCCGTCGTGCAATCGACTCGCAGTATCGCCAGTGTACCAAAGAGTCAGGTAGCGGTTGCGACATCACAGCAGCCGTCGACCTGTAGAATCCGGTGGCCTCCATCCCTACATATCGATCACCAAAGTGCTCTCGTGGATGTCGAAGATTTGCACGCAGGAGTCTCGACCCAGATCCACGTGAAGTATACACTGGCTCATAGGGGACAGCTCCCCCCCCCCTCCCCCCTCCCCCCTCCCCCCTCCCCCCCTCCCCCCGTTTGGGAAACTGGAGCCAGCAGCATTGGTGTCTGCCACAGGACTGGAATGAGCAGTAGCGGTGCTCCCTCTCTCGAAGACGAATGACGGGCAGCATCCAAGTCACGCCTCTGGCCGACCTGCAAGGTGATGGTGGCCTCTGCACCCCATCAGTGTCGCCTCGGAGGTTGGTAGTGCAGCTGGCAACAACAATGTCCTTCCAGCCAGACTCGCTGATTGATAGACGATTGGAGTCAGCGAGACGTGCCGATGGTTGACGTACATAGCCTCCCCTCTCACTGCATAGTTGCAACTGACACCGCGGCTGATGGCTGACACTACGCACTGGGCAGTTGGCAGTCAGTACTCGTCAATCAGCAATCAGGAATGAGACATTTATTAAGACCGGTGGGGAATTCATGTTGGCCCTTCCCGTGTGCTCTGTAGAGGTCGGGATAAAAATGGCTCTAAGCACTATAGGATTTAACATCTGAGGTCATGAGTCCCCTAGACTTAGAGCTACGTAAGCCTAACTAACCTAAGGACATCACACACATCCATGCCCGAGGCAGGATTCGAACCTGCGACCGTAGCAGCCGCGTGGTTCCGGACTGAAGTGCCTAGAACCGCTCGACCACAGCGGCCGGAGAGGTAGGGACAGCTATGACATCATATGTCCTTGTTATCTCTCGCTGTCAGCTCTCCTACTGACTTCAGACTTCTACAACTTCATCTTTCAGTGGTTTGTTTCTGCTGGATCGACACCTGAATATTTAAAACTACTTTCTTACGAAACTCTGCTTTACATCTAGTATGGCAGCATCTCTCGGCTCCCACGATTCTTCGCTCGCAGACCTGGGTACTCGATAGTTTTGCGTTAGATACGTGTTCGCCGCAACTCGCTCACCATTTCCCCCTAGCTGGTAGTCTATTGGTCATTAACACAGGCAGTCTGCCTTCCAGGAGTTGTCGAGGTAGAACTTGGACGAATTTTTAGTATCTGCTGGGTATACTGTCCTTGGGCGTAACAGCAGTATTACGAGATATTCATCTGGGCTTCCACGGGACCCACGGTAGTAGTCGAAGACACTATGACAGGTGTGCACAAAGTGAACATTACTGTAAACCACATGCATACCATCATGCTTCTTGTCTTTCTCGGCAGTGATGGCTTCTCACAGAGGGCTAACTGTCTATGTCACAAGACGAGAATAGTGCCACAGTGATTTGAGGAACAGGATAGTTATCTCACGTCGATGTCTTGGCCACCAAGGTTGCGGAATGGAGTACACTGAGCTGCCACCTATGGCAGCAGCGACGCCCTTAACCGGGCTGCGCATCGAGTCGAACTGACAATGAGCTCGGATGACAGATACGAGTACACTGGTTGCGATATATGCACTATGTCCAGTGACATTTATTTTTCCATCACGTTGTATATTACTATAAGCTAATTTCGCGTTCTCCCGATTGACGTGGGGGCTAATGAGGTCACGACCTGTCCGCTAAAATATCTTTGGTCTACTTCACTAGGAAACTACAGACCTGGTGTTTTCATTGCCAACTGTATTGTACGACTTTACTCGTAATAATGTAACATGGATAGTATGCTATTTTAACAAATTCTTCTTCCTCACTACATTTTAATAGTTCAAGGATAAATTGTATGTGTAACAAATACGCTGATTATTTCCAATGACAATTGTTTTACGTATCGTTGCATATAACTTTGAGCTGGTGTATCTGCTTCCCATTGGTGCACGGATTGTGTGGACGCAGTTTGTCCGTTTAATCAATCGTTCTGTTTTATTGGTGAGCTGCAGACCTGTTATTTAATGATTAGAATGCAGTGTACAATCGTATTGGATGTTTTTATGTAACATAGCATTACGTTTTTAATGAAGCCTCTCTTGTTACAATTTTTTTAAGTGTAGTTTATCAGTACATGCTGTGGGACAATACCGCTTATTATATCCAACGACATTTTGATCGTTTCTTTTCACGTGATTGAGAGACGGTTGTCGAATCATGTTTGGCGGATGTGTTATGTAGGTGCGATGCGTGTGCTTGGAGGAAGGGTTTTTTGGTCTGTTTCATTCGCGAGCTGCAGCTGCTTAGATAGTTTCACGTTCCATTGATCATTTTGCGCCGGCCGAAGTGGCCGTGCGGTTAAAGGCGCTGCAGTCTGGAACCGCAAGACCGCTACGGTCGCAGGTTCGAATCCTGCCTCGGGCATGGATGTTTGTGATGTCCTTAGGTTAGTTAGGTTTAACTAGTTCTAAGTTCTAGGGGACTAATGACTTCAGCAGTTGAGTCCCATAGTGCTCAGAGCCATTTGAACCATTTTTTTGGATCATTTTGCACGATAAATCGTGATGATGTGGAAAGAGTCTTTTTTCTTTTTTTTAATGATCGAGAGCATTGTATAATGATGCTATGTAATTTTGTAACAAATTTAGCATTATTTTCGATACAGCCTCTTCCATCATTACGTTTTATTACACAAGCAGAGTCATCTGCGTTTTGAGAAATATTTGTGCTAAATTTTGCGGGAAAGATTTTGTATAATTAATAAACAAGTAATGTTTCTTCGAAATTACGTGAACTGATGTGCAGCAGCGACATTTAGCTTGCCTGAGTGCAGGCACGTCACTCGACGCTGCATGGCACTATGCTTCGTGTCCTTAAAGTGTCAACATGTAGGGCGCTGTGGTGGCCATGAGACCCAAAATTTATGATTTTGTGACAATACTTCTATGGATAATTAATGTGACTGTGACGTATACTTAGGTTGGAACTTAAAATAGTGGCAACTATTTATTCACGACCGATACAAAAGATTTACATGTGTGCACCTGTTTACTGTGCTTCAAAGTAGTCACCAGCGTTGTGTAGAACCCGTGGCCAGCGATGTGAAAGGCATCGTATATCGTTAGCAGAGCCTGTTCTGTTGATGGTGCGACCGGAGCGGTCTACTGCCTGTCGCATCTCTGGAACAGTTCTGAAGCGAATGCCATGAAGTGGTTCCTTCATCTTTGGAATCAAATCAAAGTCACAATGACTTAAGTCCGGGGCGTGTGGTGGATGGTACGGTACTTCCCAGTCCCATCGACCGAAGAGAGCAGCCACAGCTTACGCTGTATGCGCCTGCATATTGTCGTGCAAAATGATGGGTGGGTTGCGCAGAAAGTGTCGCAGCTTCATTCGCAAAGCTGGTCGCAGGTGATGCTCCAAAAACGAGCAGCTTTGCGAAAGAAGCGGTGACACTTTCTGCGCAACCCACCCATCATTTTGCACGACAATGCGCGGGCAATCACCGCTGAAGTAATTGATGGTGTGAAGGAATAGAGAGCGCGTGGAAAATTCTGATATCAGTTCCGATAAATCCTCAGAGAGCAGCAGCGTAGAGAGACGAAAAATTTGCGATGTGTTGTATATTGCATATAGCCTGCGTCCCCTTCAGAAACAAATATAGGTAAACCGAAGCCAATATCCGAAATCCTAATTCAGTAACTAAAGAAGAAGGAAGAGACAAACTTATTTTTCGCTTTTGTGCTTCTAGTTTTGAACTACTTTGAAGCAAAATTGGTTCAAAAGGATTTAAAGTACCATATGTTACAATAAATTGATGTATGGGCGACATGAATAGCTTGCCGTCCTAACGAAAATTCCCTCCAGCATACTTCTTATTCATAATTTTAATATTTGCTTGGAGAGCACCTTGAAAGTTTTAGTGAAGACCTCTCCTTCTCATTTGGAGTTACAGAGGCTAAGGTGAAGTGCAACAGCTTGTAAGGCGACCCATAGGTTTCCTCTGATGTTATTTCGTGAATTGTAATTCTTTTCAACTCCTCGATGTCAAACTATGTTCGCTCCCCACCCCATTCAAAACATCTCTTCTTATTTGCTTATTATCGCAAAGCTTAAAATAATGTAGTGCTGAACACATTTTCGCAATATGACTCTCTAAAAACATTTGTTTACTACAGAGAGCTTGCAAGAAACACACATGAGGGTCAAGTGTAACCACATGTGCTAGTCTTTGCGTCTCAGTTAATTGGTGCATTCCGCTGGGAGACATCTTATCCACCTGAGAGTCGTGTCACACACTATCTGTAGGGCTCATTGTCGCGACGACGTCGGGGTGCTTACAGACGGAACAAGCTCATATTCATTTCAAAGCAACCACTCCGGCATTCGTCTCAGGCCATATAGGTAACCCACCAAAAACCTAAATTTCGATGGCCGAATGGAGATTTAACCCCTCTCCACACGAAAGGGAGCAGTCGTAGATTCAGGCTTTGGTGGTGGCGCGTAATACAGACCCTTTTAGCTTAGTAAATCGCGTTAGCTCAACTTGCAAAAATTGGTAGTCCAGAAAAATGCATAATTTTAAAAGAATTTATTCAAATATTTGAGACACTCGTGTGTCATGTAATTGATTTAAGAAGTTTAATTGCAACAGATTGTCACAACTTTCTCAACGCCTTAATTTCATCGATATACTCATAAAATCGAAGTGTGTACTCACCATTATAAATGTTTCGCTTAACACTACGATTGCGAACACAGGCCTGGAGACTATGGTGAGACTTTTTATTTCAGTCGTTTCCGACTATGTTCATCAAATTAGCCCTCCCGTTTTTTATTATTTTTAATTTTTTAGTATTTCTGTCTTGCTTTGCTGCCGGTTCTATCTCTGGACTCACAAACCGTGTCGATTTTGTTGACAACAGTCAGCTACTGTCAGCCGGTCTGGCCGCAAGCGGTTATATGTACGCTCTCCTTCAACCCCTCAGCCAAGCAAGTTCTGTGTTAAACATAGCTTGTCATTTCCTAAAATTCCTTCTTATTCTCGAGCCACAATGCTTTAGTGACACTTTTATTTTCCGAATGTTAGCTGAGAATCTTAAAAATTGATGTAGGTAAAAATATAAACGCCTGTAGTAAAATATGCCGCGCTGGATTAGCCGAGCGGTCTAGGGCGCTGCAGTCATGGACTGTGCGGCTGTTCCCGGCGGAGGTTCGAGTTCTCCCTCGCGCATGGGTGTGTGTGTTTGTCCTTAGGATAATTTAGGTTAAGTAGTGTGTAAGCTTAGGGACTGATGACCTTAGCAGTTAAGTCCCATAAGATTTCACACACATTCGAACATTTTTAGTAAAATATTCTTCGAGAATGGGAGTCATGATCCCATGACATCTTGGTCCCTCCCCCCATCCCCCCCCCCATCTACCACCCCTCCGGATGCACATCCTGGAGACTGAAGACGACTCAAGTAGTCACAATTTGCTGCTCGGTTTTAGGCTTTGACTTTTAGCAACTTGCAACTTGTTTTCGTCGGGGTACAACCGAAATATTGGTACATGTACCTCTCTTCATGAAAGGTCTCGTCATCTTAAATCGCTGTAGTAGTCTTAGGCCTTAAAGTCATCCATAAAAGAACTTTCAAGCTGCTCAGGCAGCGAGTACGCATAACACACAGCTATCAGCACCTGAAGGAGATAACTGGGAAGTCGTCGAAACATCGCGCATAAAAATGGAAACACTAACTCGGCTAAACACGCCATTTGTCAGTTACAGCGAGAAAACCTGAGGGATGTCATTTCTGCTGCCTGAATTTTTGGGTTTTTGGTTTCCCGCCAGGGCCCGAAACGTTGCTCCATAAAAGGCTGCAGTGGAAAATAACCCATCTCATTCAACTTCACTTTCATCACAGACATATTCCATCCCGTGAGGACGAAGTCTTTCGAGACGACACTGTTGTATAAAACATTCTTGGACTTCTTTCCGCGTAAATTTAGGGTACAGACTCGAGCTTTCGAATATTACCTCCATCGTCTTCGTCAGGAGCAACTGACTGTCGCTCCTGAGGAAAACGACGGGGGTAATCGTCGAAAGCTCGAATTGACGTAGCAAGAAGTCCATTCCTGGCTGTCGATGATCCATTGGTATGTTTTCCTGTCTATCCTGCTCATTTAAAACTAGCATCTCTCCATTACTCACCGAGTTATACTCTGTTTTCGCTTTTAAAAGCCATTTCTTACTGACGCAAGCAATAAGGGGTTATACTGATCGCTCAAAATGCGAGTTTCGGACACACTAGAAGAATAGTTTTTGAAAATCCTATTTAGTTTACGAAAAGCACTCCAGCCCATTCCTACTCTTCAGTTTACTTCTTTCTGTGCCTATCCAGCTTTAACTGTACTAAATATAAAATCTCATCAACTCTTTCTATGTTTTCATTGCTAGTTTGCACTTTTTCTTATGTTCTCATATTTTCTGTTTATCTTATCGAAGAGTAAGCACTTTTAAGAAGCCCTAGATTCCTATGTTTGAAACACTAAAGGTAACAGACGGGAAACCAAAGATATCTTGTATTTCGGGATGACATTTGGACTAATTATTTTTTGTACTTTTTGTCGCTCCAATAGTGGAGCTACGGCGTAGAACGCATTTTTTTGTAACATATGGCCCCTTGTCTCGTAATACTGGCTCACTTCCAGCTGAATATCACAACGACCATTATCGTTTCTCGAGAATACAACCATTACATTCACACTATTAAGTTTCGAAAAATTCAGAATTTCTTGTTCCTGACACGATGCTATCTGTTCTATAAATGATTTGCTGAATTTCACTGTCCCCTATCACACATAAGCCTATGAAAAATGCAAATAAAGAGTGCAGATATGGAAATATTATTACTGAGTGATGAAATGGACGGACCTTTGATCCCAGGTGTTCTTACTTAAAAACACGAATATTTTCACAGCTTGTATAAGACAGACGTTAGTAATACAAAAAGAATAGGTTGCACGTAAGGCATTTTATAGCAGTAATAGAATTGCTTCTGTCTCTTGCTACTTCTTTCAGCGCTTCCAGAGCTGTGCAAAAGTGACAAAAAACGTCGAAAATTACAGGGTTCTGCATGAAACAGGACAGAAACTTGGGGTGAATTGTGATTTACTCACTAAAAATAAAGAGTTTACCTTTGCGCCAGTCGTCAGGTGGCAGTTCATATGGTTACTGGAAGGGTTCTCCCTTGTGCAGCTAGCATAGTTACAGGTATCACGTACTTGGATGTGTTGGAGGAATGGCTTCTTTCACAATTGTGTGAACACGCTAAAAATTTCATTTTACAGCAGGATGTAGCACCACATTGGCACTTGGATCTAACAGCATTCCTTAACCATCAGCTGCCTCAACCACAGATCATCCATAAGGTGAGTACGAACCTCGTATTACGCCGTTTGCCCCTAAACGTCACCTAATTTCACTGTACGTGATTTTTATTTTGTGGGGGTTTGTGAAGAGCTCCGTTTTTTTGTCACTCCCCCCCCCCCCCCCCCCAACTGGTGAACTGCGACGTTGCATAGCAATAGCGTTGAATGCAGTTAACTCCGGATGTGTATGTGACGAGCTAGAATGTCGTCTGGGTTATTTTGAAGAGGCGTTAATTTACAACTTGTAACTATTTTTGAAAAATCTCATTGCTGGATGTCACAGCCAGTTTCGATGAGACAGCATACCACCCTCAAATATAAAACGACATTCATTAAGGATGTGTGTCAAATCGTGACTATGTATATCTAGAGCAACGATATACCACTTTACTCCCACCACGTGCTTCTCCCCATTAACTTGTTTATTACCTTATGTCTGAGTAGGATGCTTTTCTGCAATCTATCAATGTGACGTTGTTGGTCTATATTGTTGTTCTAACTACAAGTTGTCAAGATTTGACACAAAGCCTGTAGTTGGTATCGTTTAATACCTGAAATGGGCGGTTGTCCGACCGAAGCTGGTAGTTTTAAATAAAATGACATAAAGTTGGTATAATTTTTCAGAAATGTAATCTCAATGTTTGCCGTACATCTAGTTCAAAAAATGGTTCAAATGGCTCTGAGCACTATGGGACCTAACATCTGAGGTCATCAGTCCCCTAGAACTTAGAACTACTTAAACCTAACCAACCTAAGGCATCACACACATCCATGTCCGAGGCAGGATTCGAACCTGCGACCGTAGCAGTCGCGCGGTTCCGGACTGAAGCGCCTAGAACCACTCGGCCACCGCGGCCGGCGCCGTACATCTAGTGTAGAGCACAATTAACATTTGTGAAAGGTAAAAGGAAATTTAGCTCCTAAACAAAATATAAAAAATGGCCCATTGGTTGTACAGGGTGTTTCAAAAATGACCGGTATATTTGAAACGGCAATAAAAACTAAACGAGCAGCGATAGAAATACACCGTTTGTTGCAATATGCTTGGGACAACAGTACATTTTCAGGCAGACAAACTTTCGAAATTACAGTAGTTACAATTTTCAACAACAGATGGCGCTGCGGTCTGGGAAACTCTATAGTACGATATTTTCCACATATCCACCATGCGTAGCAATAATATGGGGTAGTCTCTGAATGAAATTACCCGAAACCTTTGACAACGTGTCTGGCGGAATGGCTTCACATGCAGATGAGATGTACTGCTTCAGCTGTTCAATTGTTTCTGGATTCTGGCGGTACACCTGGTCTTTCAAGTGTCCCCACAGAAAGAAGTCACAGGAGTTCATGTCTGGCGAATAGGGAGGCCAATCCACGCCGCCTCCTGTATGTTTCGGATAGCCCAAAGCAATCACACGATCATCGAAATATTCATTCAGGAAATTAAAGACGTCGGCCATGCGATGTGGCCGGGCACCATCTTGCATAAACCACGAGGTGTTCGCAGTGTCGTCTAAGGCAGTTTGTACCACCACAAATTCACGAAGAATGTCCAGATAGCGTGATGCAGTAATTGTTTCGGATCTGAAAAATGGGCCAATGATTCCTTTGGAAGAAATGGCGGCCCAGATCAGTACTTTTTGAGGATGCAGGGACGATGGGACTGCAACATGGGGCTTTTCGGTTCCCCATATGCGCCAGTTCTGTTTATTGACGAAGCCGTCCAGGTAAAAATAAGCTTCGTCAATAAACCAAATGCTACCCACATGCATATCGCCGTCATCAATCCTGTGCACTATATCGTTAGCGAATGTCTCTCGTGCAGCAATGGTAGCTGCGCTGAGGGGTTGCCGCGTTTGAATTTTGTATGGATAGAGGTGTAAACTCTGGCGCATGAGACGATACGTGGACGTTGGCGTCATTTGGACCGCAGCTGCAACACGGCGAACGGAAACCCGAGGCCGCTGTTGGATCACCTGCTGCACTAGCTGCGCGTTGCCCTCTGTGGTTGCCGTACGCGGTCGCCCTACCTTTCCAGCACGTTCATCCGTCACGTTCCAAGTCCGTTGAAATTTTTCAAACAGATCCTTTATTGTATCGCTTTTCGGTCCTTTGGTTACATTAAACCTCCGTTGAAAACTTCGTCTTGTTGCAACAACACTGTGTTCTAGGCGGTGGAATTCCAACACCAGAAAAATCCTCTGTTCTAAGGAATAAACCATGTTGTCTACAGCACACTTGCACGTTGTGAACAGCACACGCTTACAGCAGAAAGACGACATACTTAATGGCGCACCCACAGACCGCGTTGTCTTCTATATCTTTCACATCACTTGCAGCGCCATCTGTTGTTGAAAATTGTAACTACTGTAATTTCGAAAGTTTGTCCGCCTGAAAATGTACTGTTGTCCCAAGCATATTGCAACAAACGGTGTATTTCTATCGCTGCTCGTTTAGTTTTTATTGCCGTTTCAAATATACTGGTCATTTTTGAAACACCCTCTATATGTCTGCATGTGAAAGATAGATCCTTCTGAAATCGGATGGGTCTTTTGAAAACAAAAGCTTTGGAGATATGTGCGCTAGTTAAAATTCACTCCAAGCTTTTATCTATATCCGTGTAGGCGATAAAGCCTTGTGAAACTGGGTGACTCTTTTTGAAGGGCCTTCTATTTCTTCTAGTGTGTGAGTGGAAACAGGCCTCTGGAAATATTGTTGCCAGACGATCCAGAATGGAATCGAATTTTTTCATTTATCGTGTGGAAGCCGGCTGTAGTACTCGGTTTCGGGAAGCTCTTTAGAGAAAACTGTTCATTCGTGTACGTGATATAGCACCTTGCGATAGGCAGGACTCAAGAAATACTTACGATTACGTTTGTGATCATTCTTTCTTTTCGTCAGTATTGCCTCTGTTGCTGCGAGGGAACCTTTTGAATGTTCACTCCGATTTTATTAGTTGGTTATTTACTCATTTTCGCGTACTCATCAAAGTCAAAGTGAACAGTTACCATATTTTAGCTCTTCAACCTTATTAGACTGACTTTTGCATCGCATTACAGACAGTATCCCTCCTCTGCCTTCTCATGAACGAAACTACATAAACAGGGAATCATTTACTTTTACGAAGCAATCTCAACTGAATAGAATCATTTTGAATTTTTAACAAATTGAAGGAAAATTTGGGATTTTTAGTAATTATAGTCGTTTTTTTAAAACTCGTATCTAAGGTACAAGGGTCGTTCAATAACCAATGCTCCACATTTTTTTACTCAGAACATATTTATTGTTAAGAGTGATAATTTAGTGACAACATACATCAACATGTCTTGCCCGCATCTCGTGGTCGTGCGGTAGCGTTCTCGCTTCCCACGCCCGGGTTCCCGAGTTCGATTCCCGGCGGGGTCAGGGATTTTCTCTGCCTCGTGATGGCTGGGTGTTGTGTGACGTCCTTAGGTTAGTTAGGTTTAAGTAGTTCTAAGTTCTAGGGGACTGATGACCATAGATGTTAAGTCCCATAGTGCTCAGAGCCATTTGAACCATCAACATGTCTTGTCCATGTCCTATTTTTCTACATAGTCTCCATCACGTTATATGTCCGTAGGCCATATGTGGAAGACCATGTAATCCCTGCTGGTAAACACTCTTGTCCTGTAGACGCAGCCCTGTTTTCACTGCATGACTGACACTCTCGGCATCTTCAAAGTGTGTTCCCAATAGGGAATCTTTAAGCGGCCAATTGTCGAAGTGTGATGCGCCGGTCGGCACGTATAATGGTGTCCGCACGATTCAGTATTTCTGGAGCAATGGCTGTGACAGGACGTCACGAGCGTGGCTGATCATGGAGCTTTGTTTCTGCATTTCCTGACGCTGTAACTTTCCTTATCGCCCAAGTGTACTCCTATCAACTGCAGCATCGCCATACACTGCACACAAACGTTTATGGATGTTCTCCACATTTTCTTTTTTTGCACACAAGAATTCAATAACAGCACGCTGCTTGTACCGTGAGTCGTATGTAGACGCCATTTTGACGCTGTACTACGGCTCTGCCATCCGCCAGAACGGTTCGAAACTTCACCGGCGCACAGAACAAACATCAGATGTAAAGCACCAACAAGGACGTTTGTCTACGTATATTAACGGCTTTTAAAAGAAAATGTGAGACATTACTTGTTGAACGACCCTCGTATAATTTTTTTGCATTTCTTCTTTTTTTACTTGTGGGTACTTACTTTGTAAACTAAATTTACATTAAGAAAGTATATATACTTTTATAAATAGATTATGTCAAATGCCGATAAGTTTCAGCCGACTCAGCTTTATGTATATGCGATCACTGTTTCTTCGCTCGATTTATTTTGTAGTTTGCGATGGCAATCGGATGTGTCCCAGCCGGCCGCGATGGCCTAGCGGTTCTAGGCTATCAGTCCGGAACCGCGCGACTGCTACGGTCGCAGGTTCGAATCCTGCCCCGAGCATGGATGTGTGTGATGTCCTTAGGTTAGTTAGGTTTAAGTTGTTCTAAGTTCTAGGGGACTGATGACCACAGATGTTAAGTCCCATAGTGCTCAGAGCCATTTGAACCATTTGGATGTGTCCCATATGATTGGAAACAATACCCTACATCTGGCACAACTAATTCTGAACACGGTTAACCACTTCATAAAGTTACAAGATAGGCCGACGTTCTACAAGATGTATCTCAGTCACATGAAACTCTTACAGTAGATTAGATTAATACCTGTTCGGTAGATCATGAATACGACACGTCGTAATGACGTGGAACGTGTCAGCTTAACAAAAGGTTTCTTTTCATAAGGTAACGCAAAATTTTCCTTTTTTGATAATTGTAAAATTACTGATTTATACCTAAAAATTCATTTATTGAGTAAAAGGGGTTGTCATTCAGAAATTCTTTTAATTTGTTTTAAAATTATGGTTGCCATCTGTCCACTTTTGATGCTATTTGGTATGTGACTAAAGACTTGTGGAAGCATAATTCACCCCTTTCCGTGGGAAAGTTACATTTGCGAGCTAACATCCCAAAGAAGTTCGGGCTCACATGCGATTCCTCTTCGTCGAAATGTCTTAGCTCAAACTCGTCTAGGGGTTGAACCGCACGTGTCGCATTACACGCTTTAAATTAGACACTTGTGACCCTTTGGTTAACTTGACTAGCTGATGGCAAGTTTACGAGATTGTATGAATCATACAACGTTAATACAACATATAACAACAGTGATAACATTATCGGGAGTAAAATTAACGACCCATAAATTATGTAGGGCACATAGTTGTGATTTGGTTAGAATAATGTTTATTCAGAAAGCAAACTAATAGTGAAAGTGGTCGTATTTAGAATTACTGTTACACTCGAGCGCATATCCATTTGATACAGTTCGATCAACCACAATCTCATCGCGAATTACAAGTCCAATGCTCCGCCTCTTTAACTACGCGAAAAATTCACACTAGGCGCGCGGCTGCTCACCGCTGAGAGATTAAATCCCGCGATACCACACAACGCGAAATTTTCTAAGTCGTTTCACTTCCTAGCTACCTAAAGACCAGCCGCCTGCTTTCGTGTCTTCACCAGCACTGTACCCTTTGTTGTCCAGACCAGCACTGTACTGTCCGCTTTTGCGTCTGCACCAGAACTCTACCCTTTGGCCGTCCCCGGCCGCGTTTCCCGTGCGCCGAATATCCTCGCTCAACTGATTAGTGCAGTTCCCTTTCCTGAGGCCGTCCATCTGATTGGCTACTGCTGATTCTACATTATTTTACGTTTTAACATATTTAAATAATCAAAGCTTGATCATTTTCACGTTCTAAATAAAGTAACAAAATATCCATTACATAATAAACGTTAAATTCTTTTACATAAAATCAATACAATTTCCTTCTTAACTTTGAATGTCACGGCCAGTAGCGTTGCACCAATGTGCTTTATGGTAAATAAATACAGAACAAAAGTAACTATTATGCACTAAACTTTAAACAAATATTCTATTACCTAATGATTCAATTAGATGTCATGCTGTCATCGTTCAATGTGTTTTGTGTGGAGGAAACGATGATCTGATGCTTAAGTGAAAATACTGATAATTTAAATTTAGTAAATCTGTTAAACAAATAAAGTTACAGAGTTGATATTTACAACATTTGTCATTTTATATACTCTATATGAAATGTCGATCGTTAAGATCGACCAAAGCATTCAGATTTTAGCATTTAAGTCTTTGCTATAAACCTCGTTAAGTTCACTATAACAGTAAATCCTAACCTATTATATATATGATCAATATTCAAGTTTTATTGGGATCACCATGAAAATTTATGAAGGTTAGGAGATTAAAATTACTGTGGCTTCATTCTCTGAATTACTACAGAATTAAATACTTTTCATAAATGTTTCCCTTTATGGCTGTTCTTAGGTCCGCTATATTTAACAATGCTACGTCTCCCTGGCCACGGCTTCTATGAGATTTCCCTATGACGTAGGTTCTCGTTTCTCTCACTCGCGCACTACAGCGCTTAGGCCTCATGCAGCATAATAGACTCCTGTGAATTTCTCGATCTCGTGGTGAATCTGCGCTCTTTGTGGCACACGGTCCTGGACGACAGGGTTAGTTTCACAATTCCTGAAGGCTGACTCTTTCGGCAATATACACTCCTGGAAATGGAAAAAAGAACACATTGACACCGGTGTGTCAGACCCACCATACTTGCTCCGGACACTGCGAGAGGGCTGTACAAGCAATGATCACACGCACGGCACAGCGGACACACCAGGAACCGCGGTGTTGGCCGTCGAATGGCGCTAGCTGCGCAGCATTTGTGCACCGCCGCCGTCAGTGTCAGCCAGTTTGCCGTGGCATACGGAGCTCCATCGCAGTCTTTAACACTGGTAGCATGCCGCGACAGCGTGGACGTGAACCGTATGTGCAGTTGACGGACTTTGAGTGAGGACGTATAGTGGGCATGCGGGAGGCCGGGTGGACGTACCGCCGAATTGCTCAACACGTGGGGCGTGAGGTCTCCACAGTACATCGATGTTGTCGCCAGTGGTCGGCGGAAGGTGCACGTGCCCGTCGACGTGGGACCGGACCGCAGCGACGCACGGATGCACGCCAAGACCGTAGGATCCTACGCAGTGCCGTAGGGGACCGCACCGCCACTTCGCAGCAAATTAGGGCCACTGTTGCTCCTGGGGTATCGGCGAGGACCATTCGCAACCGTCTCCATGAAGCTGGGCTACGGTCCCGCACACCGTTAGGCCGTCTTCCGCTCACGCCCCAACATCGTGCAGCCCGCCTCCAGTGGTGTCGCGACAGGCGTGAATGGAGGGACGAATGGAGACGTGTCGTCTTCAGCGATGAGAGTAGCTTCTGCCTTGGTGCCAATGATGGTCGTATGCGTGTTTGGCGCCGTGCAGGTGAGCGCCACAATCAAGACTGCATACAACCGAGGCACACAGGGCCAACACCCGGCATCATGGTGTGGGGAGCGATCTCCTACACTGGCCGTACACCACTGGTGATCGTCGAGGGGACACTGAATAGTGCACGGTACATCCAAACCGTCATCGAACCCATCGTTCTACCATTCCTAGACCGGCAAGGGAACTTGCTGTTCCAACAGGACAATGCACGTCCGCATGTATCCCGTGCCACCCAACGTGCTCTAGAAGGTGTAAGTCAACTACCCTGGCCAGCAAGGTCTCCGGATCTGTCCCCCATTGAGCATGTTTGGGACTGGATGAAGCGTCGTCTCACGCGGTCTGCACGTCCAGCACGAACGCTGGTCCAACTGAGGCGCCAGGTGGAAATGGCATGGCAAGCCATTCCACAGGACTACATCCAGCATCTCTACGATCGTCTCCATGGGAGAATAGCAGCCTGCATTGCTGCGAAAGGTGGATATACACTGTACTAGTGCCGACATTGTGCATGCTCTGTTGCCTGTGTCTATGTGCCTGTGGTTCTGTCAGTGTGATCATGTGATGTATCTGACCCCAGGAATGTGTCAATAAAGTTTCCCCTTCCTGGGACAATGAATTCACGGTGTTCTTATTTCAATTTCCAGGAGTGTATTTAAATGAGAGCGAAATGCTCATTAACTCACATATTTAACCCAGAATATAGAAGATCAGCCTTCCTCTTTGTATTGTAGCTATGCACATTGCTATTGCTTTTGGGCTGGGATGGATAACTAATAATGTAAAGAAATATCGAAAAAGTGAATGACGTACCTCATCTCATGTGCAGTGGTTGGGCTTGTTGATCGTACCCTCAATGGTAGGAGGTAGTGCTGCACGTCGCTTCGCTGGTATATTTCTTTCCCAATCACCTTCTTTAAATGTGATGTCTTGGAAACACAGACATTACAAATTTATTTTACTTGGTGTCCCTTCTGATTTTGTTTACTGGCTTTATGTAGTAAAGAAAACGTAGGTCATTTAATGGTTACGAAGCAATTCGAAAGCTTACACTCATTTACTAGTGACGCAATAGGCTAGGTTTTTGTTGTAGCTGCTTTGGAATAAACCATTGGAGACCGCGAGACTGGTAAATAAAGTAGTAAATCTTACCTCAATGTAAACACATAGTTGCCTACTATCTATCTCAGGCAGAATCGAACACTGAGCCCCGTGCTCTAAAGTCGCGCACGTAGGACCACACCCACTCCGACGTGAGTACTTGGGCTGGGATGATCAGGTGCGACAGACAGTTGGGCTCATGCACTGCAAGTGCGACAGTATACGTCGTCCAGTGACTCACATGTTCAGCATCTGTCATCCACTTTTGTGGTGGTTCCCTACATTTGGGGCCCCATGTGCCTTATATTAAATTACTTTTTTCGGCGTGATCTACATCGCTTGAGGGGTTTTTCGTTGTTAACAAGAATCACCCTGCAAAATTTGAAGCTGCGGCGAATATCTATAGTTCCTGAAATAACTGTCTGAAAGATGATCTTGGGTGGGTCCCAGATATTATTCTGATTATACACTTTTGTGGAATTATTACTTTTTCCCTTAATGCTCAATTATCACAAAATATGATGCCACACGAAAGCAGTGAATGAAAATAGACATAGTAGGCTAATCTACTGATGTGTTTATCGTCAAAATTTGCAGTAACCCTAATAGCTAAAGTAACTGAACTCAAAACGTTTCAGCAGATCACCAATGAGTTTCTTTCAGTTCAATCGTTCATCAATAAATACAACAAAAATTTTTGAATATTCTGCCTCACCTACAGTCTTCTGTTCAAAGTCTATATTTATTGATGGTGTAATGCTATTTACTGTACTGAATTATATATACTGTGTTTTATCAAAATTTAGTGAGAGTCCATTTGCAGAAACTACTTAATCATTTTCTGAAAGACATTGTTAACAATTCACTCAGCTAATTCTTGATACTTCCGCAGTTTGAGGAATCTGCTGATTTTGTGCATTGTAGGAACTGTTTATTTCAACCTTCTATACTCTCCCTGTTAAAAATGAGTTAAATCATTTGTGCAGTGCTCCACTTATATCACAATGCTTAACGCTAGCAATATTAACGCATTTTCCATAATGTTTACTACCATGGGTGGAGGGCAGTTGGTGCCAACCACAAAAAAATTCGTTAGTTTTTGTTAACTTTCATCAACAACATCCTTTTTAAATGGGTGCTAATGTATACGTAGGGTCCAGAACC